>NC_141148.1:86124056-86724056 GCF_053477565.2 Lygodium microphyllum
AGTCTACCTAAATTGGACATTTCCATGTTGCACAAGGTTTAGGTCTTATGCATGATATTGATAATTTAGCATAAGAGAATTGGTCATGTGAATGTGCAACAGCTAAAAGACATGCAGCCAAAACAGATTGTGGATGGCTTGCCCAAGCTTAGAGTTGATGGGATGTATAAAGTATATGAAGCATGCCAATTTGGAAAGCAAACAAGGCATGTGTTTTCGCATGAAAAGCATGTATGCAAGAAGCCACTTGAATTGATACATTATGATGTGCAGGGTCCTACAAAGACTGCAACTTTGAGTGGTTACAAGTATTATGTTTTCTTCATTGATGATCATACTCGCAAAGTACAAGTTTACTCTATGCATGAGAAAAGTGAGATGTTCACTCACTTTAAAATCTTAAAGGATTTGGTTGAGAAGGAGATAGGGTTGCATATTAAATACCTAAGGTCAAATCGGGGGGGGGGGGGGGGGAATATCTCTCCAATTAGTTTTTTTATTTTTTGTAGAAAAATGGTGTTCAGAGACAGCATATATGTAGATATGCTCTATAGCAAAATGGAGTTATTGAGTGAAAAAACAAGCATATTGTAGAGGTGGCTCATGCAAGGATGTTGTTTTCTATTAAATGAGTAGATGGTACAATAATGTGCAGAATGTATTTGGGATTGATGAGCATGAGAGTGCAGCTATGTAGAAAATAGGTCAACAATCATAAACATTGAGTGGACCACAAGAGTCTCCTACTCATGGTTCTGTTGATAGACCTTGCAGTGGTAGATTGAGATCACAAGTTACTCCATCAAGTACATCACAAATGTCAAGAAAATGTAAAGAGAAAGTTGGAGACTTGCTTATTATGACAGATGTGTCATTAGTTTTCTCTCATATTAATGTTGATTTAGATGGCTCTAAGCAAAGCTTGGATAAGGAGTTTGGGATTCTGTCTATTAAAGCACCTGGTATGTTGAAGGCACAAGACAATGCTAAAGCACTTAGTAGTGATCCAGGTCTCTGCAAGTCAAATAGAGTAAAAAAGTCAAGGTAGCAATTGACATATGATAGCTATGTAGCTCATCACTATGCATATATGGCTAAGGTTATGCAAAATGTAGAACCCACTTCTTTTGAGGATGCAGTGGATAATGAGTATTGGGATTGTGCTATGGATGAAGAAATGGTTGCACTTATGGATAATGACATATGGGAGTTGGTGCCTTTACATAAAGGCAAGAGAGCTATTGGCTACAAATGGGTTTACAAGGTCAAATGGATCTATTGAGCACTGTAAGGTACGACTAGTTGCCAAAGGGTATGCACAGACTCATGGTATTGATTATGAGGAGACTTTTTCTCTAATGGCTAAAATGGCCACTATAAGGGTTGTCATAGTAGCGGCTGCATCAAAAGGTTGAATTATGCATCAAATGGATTTTAAGAATGCATTATTGTAGGGGCAATTGCAAGAGGAAGTTTATGTGGAGCAACCACCTGGTTATATGGATGAGATTCATCCAAATCATGTATGCAGGCTTTGTAAGGCCTTGTATGGACTAAAGCAAGCACCCAAGGCATGGCATGATGGGATTGCAAAATACCTTATCATCTTTGGATCTTACAAAGCATAGGTTGATCACTCACTCTATGTATATGAGAGTGATGTAGGTATTATGGCCATTATTATATATGGACTATATATGTGGATGATTTGATCATTGTAGGTGATAGTGATACAAAGTTTGACAATGTGAAGGGTCTCATCAAGACTAAATTTGAGATGAAGAATTTGGGAGAGCTAAGCTATTTTCTCAGCATGGAGATAATGAGAACTCCGGAGGATATATGATTGTCACAGACACAGTATACGTTGGATATATTGAAGAAGTATGGTATGGGTAATTGCAAGCCCATTTCTATACCTTTTGATGTTAATGCTAAGCTTAGTGCACATGAGGGTGACTTGATTAAGGATGTCACTATGTACTAGAAGATTATGGACAATCTTATCTATTTGATGATCACTAGGCTAGACCTAAAGTACATAATTGATTTGGAGAGTCGGTTTATGTAGCTTCCACAAAAGCCACATCTAGATGCAATGTGGCACACATTGCGCTATGTCAAGTCCACATCTATAGTGTAGGTATACCATTGGACTTGCACAGTTACATAGATGTAGATTGGGCTAGTAGTATTTCAGATAGGAGGTCTACCAATGGTCTTATGTTTTCCTTTGGGAGTGTTGTTGTTACTTGGAGCAGCAAGAAACAACCAATAGTTGCCTTATCTAGTACAGAGGTATTACAATTGCAACATCCACTATGTATCCTGGTGATGTGGTAAGATATTATTCATTGGCATGTTAGGTGACTGACATGAGGATACACTAGTGATTCTATAGTTGGACTACACCCACGTAGTCCATCCTTGGTTATGGCATAGTCATTGTGCCACCTCTTCTTTCCTTAGCATATTCACACTTAATGACTATATGTACATACATGATTGTACTTTCATATTAATATTTTATCATGTTGTAAACTTAGTTCTTTTGTGTGGAAGAAGAAGAAGAAAGAAGAAGAAAAAGAACTTTTCAGCCCTATCTCTCTGTGTTCTCAAGTCTCCATTACCTTTGTGTGTGTGCTCTTGGGCTCTTCACCTCTCTCCCCTCTTGTTTATTTTCATATGTTTATTCTCAATACTTCAAATTCCTTGTGTGTCTTGCATCAATGAATGCCTTACCTTTAGAAGTGATCCAAAACCTTGCAAGTATTCCATTTGTTCAAAGAGTAGAGAGAGAGAAAGGGAAAAACTCCATATCCATGAGCCTTCAGGCTCTCAAGCTCATTCCTTCATTTCCACACACTAAACTGAAAAGCACACACACACTACAAGATAAAGTGACTTGTAAATGTAGACTAGACTGACTAACTCTAGTTACTAACCCGATTTATTTAATGTAGTCACATGTAGACAGCTGTACACACTAGCTATCATAGATGTCGGTCATAGATGAAGACACACTGATGGTGAGCTTGATTTCTAACACTCCCCCTCAAGCTCAAAAACAAAACTCAAATCATCTGCATCACTCCAAGTAGCTGTCTAAAGTGAATGAACTTATCTTTACCAAGTGATTTGGTAAAGATGTCTGCTACCTAGTCTTCAGTCTTCACATGCTCCAAGTCAATCTGATCTGCTAAAACCATTTCCCTGATGAAATGGTAGTGAACCTCAATGTGTTTTGATCTTGCATGATAAACAGGATTGCTTGCTAACATAACACTGCTCAAATTGTCAATGTACAGCTTGACTTTGCTGTCCAAGTATACTCCCAAGTCATTCAGTAACTTCTGTAACCACTTAGCTTCACAGGCCACTAAGGCCGCACTACGATACTCTGCTTCCGTACTGGACAATGCAACTGTAGGTTGTTTCTTACTCTACCAACTGATCATGCTACTACCCAATCCAAATGCATAGCCACTGGTTGACCTCTTGTCATATGTGCAACCAGCCCAGTCAGCATCAGTGTACCCCATCAAGTCAAGGGTTTTCCCATATGCATAAAACAGCCCATGATCTGTGGTACCCTTTACATATCTCAGAATTCTTCTGACTGCATCCAAGTGTGGTTTGCGAGGCTTCTGCATGAACTGACTGATCAACCCCACAGCATAACTCAAGTCAGGTCTAGTGATCGTGAGATAGATCAAGCTGCCTACCATCTGTCTGTACATAGTAACATTCTCAATCTCTATCCCAACATCAATCTGCAGCTTGACATTCTGCTCCAAAGGCGTATCCATAGGCTTGCAATCAGCCATACCATATTTCTGTAACATGTCATGAGCATACTGTTTCTGTAGCAGCCATATGCCTCGAGGTGTAGAGACAACCTCAATCCCCAAAAAATATTTCAACTCTCCAAGATCCTTGACCTTAAACTCAGCCTGTAAACATGTCTTTATTTCTGCAATCCCATTTTCATCATCTCCTGTAATGATTAAGTCATCAACATAGACAACTAGAAAAACATAGCCACTATCTGTCTTCTTTGCAAACAGACTATGATCAGCATCTCCCAATCGGAAACCATGTTGCTGTAAATAACTGCTGATGCGAGCATTCCATGCTCTGGGTGCCTGTTTCAACCCATATAATGCCTTTTTTAGCTAACGTACATGTGTTGGAAATTCTGGATGTACATAGCCTTCAAGCTGTTCCATGTAAACCTCTTCCTGTAATTCTCCATTGAGAAATGCATTCTTTACATCCATCTGCCATAGTTTCCAGCCTCTATAGCTGCTGCCAAAGCAATCACAGTTCTAACTGCAGCCATCTTTGCTACAGGACTGAAAGTCTCCTCATAATCAAGACCATACTGCTGCGCATACCCTTTTGCAACCAGCCTGGCCTTATATCTTTCCAATGATCCATCTGATTTACATTTTACCTTATACACCCACTTGCATCCAATAGGTGTTTTGCCCTCAGGCAACTGTACCAAATCCCATGTACAATTTTCAGCCAAAGCTGAATATTCCTCATCCATAGCAGCACGCCAATTCTCATCTGAAACTGCCTCATCAAACTTACTTGGTTCTCTAAAACCTGTTACTTTCGTCATATAAGCATAATGACGGGTTGAATATCCAGTGTAAGTATACCTGTCAACAGGTCGTCTGACCCTCTCTGATCTCCTGAGCTGTGGCTCACTGTGAGCTTGCCTCTCATGAGGCGGCACATAACGGCTCTGTCTAGCACCTGGCGTCATAACAAACGGAATCCCCAATTCACTATCTAAGCTGTCACTGTTAGATGAATCATAACCTGCAGTGAGTGGACCTGTTACATCTTCAAAAACCTTTTCTTTTCCCTTATCTGTTCTCCCCCTCACTGACATATCCGTGTCAGTGGATGTAGTAGTGTGACTCAGTAATCGTCCTGTCCAAGGACTCATTGTAGATGATACATTACCTGTCTAACCAGTCATGGAAGTACTCTCTGCAGGAGTATTTTCAGCATGACTCATACTGGGTGAGCCATCAGTAGGCACTGCAACAGGATTCCCATACCAAGATGCTAACTCATCAAATACCACATCTCTGCTTATGAGTGTCTCATGCGTAGAAGGTACATAACACTTATAAGCTTTCCGTTCCTGTGCATATCCAATAAACACACTTTTCACTGCCTTAGGATCCAATTTCTTCCTCTTCTCATCCGGTATATGCACATATGCAATGCTGCCAAATACCTTCAAGTGTGAAATATCAGGTTTATGACCATACAGCCATTCATACTGAGTGACATCATGAATCTCTGCTGTAGGGGTTCGATTCAGCACATATACAGCAGTCACCACTGCTTCAGCCCAATAACCATTTGGCAGACATTTTTCATTCAGCATAGCTCTAGCTGACTCCATCAAAACTCTGTTTTTCCTCTCTGCAACACCGTTTTGCTGCGGTGTATAACTGCATGTGAGCTGTCTTCTGATCCCATGTTTAGCAAGATACCTGTCAAAGTAGTTTGAGACATATTCACCTCCGCCATCTGATCTCAAACATGATATGTAACAGCCCAATTCATTTTCAGCATGTTTCTTGAAGTCTTTGAATGCATCAAACACATCATCCTTATGTTTCAAGATATAAAGCCCAGTGTACCTGCTGAAATCATCAATAAATGAGACATAATATCGTGCACCGCCAAAGGAAGCATTATGTGAAGGACCCCAGACATCAGAGTATACCAACTGTAAAGACCTAGTGCTGTTTTTCACATGTCTCATGAAAGGAAACCGTGCATGCTTCCCAAACTGACATGCAGGGCATACATGACCAAAATCATTATACTTGAATTTAGGTAATCCAAGTACTACTTCTTTCTGCTGCATAGATTTCAGCTTTTGTACATTGACATGTCCGATTCTCTTGTGCCAGATCTCTACATCTCTGATGGCACTCTCATCATGAGCAAACATAGCTACTTTAAGTTCAGGAATGGTCGCTTCCAAAGTAAACATCCTGCCATCCCTTCTGCCCTTGGCAATTAACTTGCAGCCATTTTCATACTCCTCAATGAAACACCCATCCTTGTTAAACCTCACTTGCAGATTCTGTTCTGCCATTTGACCCACAGACAACAAATTCTTTGTTATGGTCGGTACATGTAAGACATCATGCAGGCCTTTCTTCTTGCCATCAGGCATCATCAATGGAACAATCCCTTTATGCTTTATGTCATGTTGGGTATCATCCCTAGTACATACATGACCATGTGTACCTGCAACCATCTCATCAAACCACTCTCCATGCGGGGTCATGTGGTTTGATGCTCCAGAGTCAATGTACCATCTGTCATCTCTATCATGTCTCGATGCATTTTTAGATACATGTTGCATGGCAAAGAGTCTATCAACTGACTCATCATGAGCACCACTGAAAGATGCATAGTGCCCATGCTGTCTGCCCTTTGCCTTCATATCTCCTTGCTTCTTGTAACAATCCTTTGCAATATGCCCATACCGGCCACAATAATGATAGTCCTTGTCCTTGTTGGACTGATCAATAGACTGCCAAGATCCAGATCCACCTCCTCTTCCTCGAGGTGATCTCCCCCTACCTCTAAACCCACCAGATCCACGCTCGCCTTGTGTATTTGCACCATGCCAATTACTATGCTGCTGCTGCTGTCCATAAGTATTACGAGTGTCACCACGACCTCGAAACGAACCACGACCTCTAGATCCTCTGCCATGCTGGCTAGAGTACAACACAGTGTCTCTACTCTGAGATGCACTAGAATCTATATTCAAACCAAGTTTGACTTCCTCATGCAGCAACAAAGCAACTAGCTCTTCCCAGCTAGGGGGCTCTTCTCTAACAGAAATGGAAGTGTCAAAAGCTTTGTACTCTTTGCCTAAGCCATTCAAAGCAACAGCAATCATATCATCTTCTGATACACTTGAGCCAATAGTAGCAAGTTGATCAGCTATGGTCTTAATCTCCGTGGTATACGTCTGGATGCTCTTGCCATTCCTTGACATGTTGTTGAAGTGTTGTTTCAACTGAATCTTTCTTGCATGTGTCATGGTTCCATAATTTTTCATCAGTATGTCCCAAGCATCCTTCGGAGTCTCACATCCAGTGATTTGAATTACCATAGCATCAGATATACATAAGGAAAACCAATGCAGCACCTTGCATGCTCTTTCATTCCATAGCCTGTAGGCTCTTTTCTATTCATTTGTTGGATTGTGTGCAGGCAACTCAGGAGCAACTTCATCTCCTGTACATAAATCCCAATAACCTCTGCCAACCAGAAATTTTTTCATTCTGAATTTCCATAATGTAAAGTTCTTATTATCCAACTTCTCTCCAACTATCTGAGTGATATTGTCAGCCCCATGTGTATTAGCCATGATGCAATAGACTGTCTATCAAGTGCCTGACTCCCTGCAGTCCAATAAGTATGACTGACTAAGTTCTGACTAAGTTCAGTCCGTAACAGTTTATGACAGTTTTCTGCACTAAATTGCAGAAAAAACCAGGGTATTTCAGCCCACTGACGCCCCAAAACAACCCTCAAACAAGTGATCTCAACTGTAGATATAACTGTCAATACATAAGCTATGTGTTTGCTTCAGCTTAAGCTTATGTAACCTCACTGCCAGGGTACATACATGCAGTCTGAAAACTGTAAACTGTGAGTAACCAGCAGCAATTTCAAGTCCAAAACTGAGTGTGTCAACAAATTCAGTTTCAGGTTGCAGTCAACCAGAATTCAGCATACCAAGCTCCAAGCAGCTCCAAAATGTCTTTTGACCATGTCATACATTTACTTTGTAGTGGCAAGTTCAATACATGAGCATCTGAGTAGGCATAGACAACCTGTCTTCATTGACCAATGGCATAAACCTCATGAGCTATTTGTAATTAACCAGGACAGTGTAACTGCATTTATTTCAGCTTCAAAATTCAATTTTCAATGATGCTCATTTCTTGCTTCAATTCTCCATGCATTCAGCATGTATAGGCCAGTTCACATAGATGATGGAACCCCCAAGATGACCTGTATTGCTTCAGTAATGCACAGTACTTGTCATTGACTGTGTATGACAGTTTTTAGTCTGTCATTGATTTTCAGATCTGAGTATTCTGTCATTGACTGTGTATGACAGTTTTCAGCCTGTCATTGATTTTCAGATCTGAGTATTCTGAGCAAGAGATCTCAGCTCCAAGACATTTGATCCAATGTATACATGCTTTGACACATTCTTGTGCTCCAAAGATGCCTTCTGAGTGTAGTACAAGGCTCCTGTGTGTTAGTAATGACTGAATGCATGCTGTCCATTCATGTTTACAACAGTTCAGAAATGATTACAGGTCTGTGTCTATCACTCCAGCTCATAACATAGCTCCCACACAAGCATTTACTCCTTGCACACTTCAAATACCTTCAATAGTGAGCATACATGCTCTATGAACCTTGTCCAGGTGCCCCACTGAAGATTGACAGGTTGCTGTCCACTCAGATCAGCAGGCGCAGATTTTCAGACCAGGGGGCGCAGATTTTCAGGCACAGGTTGTTGTCCACTCAGATCAGCAGGCGCAGATTTTCAGATACAGGTTGCTGTCCATTCAGATCAGCAGGCGCAGATTTTCAGATACAAGTTGCTGATTTTCAGGAGGCAATCCATGATTTTCAGACACAGGTTGCTGATTTTCAGGAGGCAGTCCACGTTGATTCCTTCCTTTGACTATGGCTTCATTTGCAAGTGTCCAGCTTCTTCCTCATTCCTTACTTCCATCTCCTTTGTACTGCAAGTTGTCATGCCCATTCTCCCACAACCTCATGGATAAAGCTCTGATACCATGTTCAAAGAGTAGAGAGAGAGAAAGGGAAAAACTCCATATCCATGAGCCTTCAGGCTCTCAAGCTCATTCCTTCATTTCCACACACTAAACTGAAAAGCACACATACACTACAAGATAAAGTGACCTAGTATAAAGGTAGACTAGACTGACTAACTCTAGTGACTGACTACTAACCCGACTTATTTAATGTAGTCACATGTAGATAGCTGTACACACTAGCTGTCATAGATGTTGGTCATAGATGAAGACACACTAACGGTGAGCTTGATTTCTAACACCATTCACCTTGAAATGTGTCATGGGCAAGCAAACACTCAAATGCTCAAAGGCCATGGCAAGCTAATAAAGATAAATAAAAATGAAAACAATAAAGTAAGAAAATAAAAATAAACAAAAATAAATAAAAATAGAGGGAGAGAAACAAAGAAAGAGGGGGGAAGAGAGATAAAGAGAGGGAGGGGGAGAGAAAAAAAGAGAGATGGGGAGGAGAGAGAAACAAAGATGCAAAGAAAGAGGGAGGAAGAGAGAGATAAAGAGAGGGTGGGGGAGAAATAAATATGTGAAGGGAGAGAGAGAAAGAGAGAGAGAGAGAGAGAGGCGCTAGAGAAAAATAGAAAGAGGGGGTGAGAGAAAAGTAGAGAGAGAGAGAGAGAGAGGCGCTAGAGAAAAATAGAAAGAGGGGGTGAGAGAAAAGTAGAGAGAGAGAAGAAATAGAGGGAGGAAAGGAGGAAGGGAGAGAGAGAGAGAGAGAAAAATCGAGAGAGTGTAGAAACAAAGAGGGAGAGAAAGAAATAGAAAGAAAGAGAGGGGGTAGAGGGAGAAAGAGAGAGCGAAGGAGAGAAACAAAGGAGGGGAGAAGAGAGAGAATGAGACAGGGGGAGAAAAACAAAGAGGAAGGGATAGGGGGTAGAGAAACAAAGCGATAGAGAGGGGGGAGAGCCCAACAATTCGACCACCTTTGAAGCCCTTATTATGAACCATTCAAACAGCCAAGGGTCCTCCTTGATAGGGTTCCATCCCTCTTTGTAGGAAAGTGAAGAATGCCATATACACTCATTCAAAGAGGCTTTAACCTTGCCATCCATAGCCCTATTCTAGTTGCACTCTAAGATAAGTGCTTTTCAAGCTTTAAGGAGCCTAAGGCCAACTTGGATGCACTAACCTTTGTGTGGAGATACTATCAAAAAAAGCTATATCCAATTATTATAAGTCTTCCAACTTACACTTGGAATGTGAGCATTGGTGATCATATGCCTTAGTATAGAGGCCCAAGATAATCAATGTTCAGTATCTTTAGCCAAGATAGAGGAGCCTAAAGGGCCTTCTATTGTAAGTTCTCCAATTTTAGAGCACTATGGGGTTTATTAGGCAATGCAATTTCGGGCCACAAAATGCTTGTTTAGCCATGCCACCCATTGAGAATCCCAATGAAGTCAAATACATTACAGTGATTTACTCTCGGAAGCTCTTAAAGAAGAAAAAGGCACAAGTAGTAAAAACAACAATGGGAGAGAGAATAGCTTTGAAACAACTATCTTATCATCCAAATAAAGGGAAAGAAAATTAAACTTCTCCCATTCTATCCCCAATTTCTCCAAGAGTATTTGAAAGTTCTACTTCATAATGACCAATCCTAATCAAGATGCCACCCAAGGTACCTAAATATCTCTCCAACATCAATCAACTTGAATCCTAAGATATTGAACCATGGTATATTGTATATGCAACAATCAACTTGCTATAATCCTCTATGGATTTTGCTTATTATAGAACTAGATAAGCCAACAATGTCATTTTGGACTTGAATTAGTGCCTAAAAAGATTTCCAATTATCTCATACTAGATTAAAGTTTTCATTGGCAAACATTTGTGCTATGGACTTCTATCCATCTAGAAGAGTAAGACTCTGGATACACCTTTGATAGACCTTAAAAGAGACTTTGTGGCTATAGCAAATAATAGGGGCAAGAGGGAAACTGTAAGGGGTTGAACTTCGAAGCTCAAAGAGCAGAGTGAGTATGCAATTGATATTCAATCTAGATGAAGCATTGTTAAAGAATGTAGCTACCATTGAGAAGTAGTATCAAATCCAAGCCAACTAAATACTCCATGTAGGCATTTGCAACCTACCCAATCATAATCCTTCTCAAAATCCACATTGCCTAGGGAAAAATCACATCCAAAAGTTGCACCATAGTCAATAGCCAAACTTAGGTTTAAGATGTTGGCTAATAAGCTAGCAACTAACCTGATTTGGAAAATACGGCCAACAAGTTAGCAAGTAACTTGACTTGAAAAATATGGCCAATAAGCTAGCAAGTAAGTAGATGGCTAGAAGGTTCATCCATGAAATGGAAGGTTGGTCAATTTTACTACACCACAACTATAAAAACTTCTAAGCTAAGGACCTACCACATTGAAAAAGGCATGATGTTGTGACCGTAGCCTTTAGCCAAACCAAGTTCATCATTGATGATTGTTCCCCTCTATCTAAAAGTATATGTCAATCCTAGGAACCATACAAAGACTTCATTAGTATCACACCCATCAAAGATTTTACATCCCCATGGAGTGCAATTAACTCAATCTACCACTACATATTTTTGAGGCAATAGAAGGGGAAATCTACCAAATGCATATAAACTCTTAAAGAAAGGAATTGGCCAATGAAAAGACATATGGGACTACAATAACAGAAGCTGGATGACCCCTAACCAACTTAGATAAAGATATCATGCCATTCATCCTAAAATTCAACTCATTAAACAAAGATGAAACATACAAGGACCTACGCTTAGAAAATCTATGCAATAAAAATATGTCCTTTAACCCTAGAGACATATGCTAGCTAAATGATCACCCACTTATCCTCCTACCCTCTCTCCAAACCAAGAATCACAAGTTGGTTAACAAGATCAAAAGTAGATGGGGATTGAATTTGGCACCCTCAATAGTGGGAATATAGGCTCTCCATGATCTACACAAACAGTATTTAGCCTAAACTATCATGTCTATTGTAGCTTATTTTACTTAAAGCCCTTTGAACCAACCAAAGGACCTTCAAGTTGGGGATAGGAAATGGAACTTGCCCTAGATGTAAAATAGAGATAATATCCCACCTATTTCTAAATTTTAAACTAATGAGAATGCTATTAAATTTTTACAAGTATTAATGAAACCCTTTCAATCAATTATCATTACATGGAAATAAATCATCATAGGAGAGATCTATGTTCTACCTTCGGGTATATGGAACTAGATCATAAGAGAGATCTATGGTCTAAATCTAGTTATATGGAACTAGATCAAAAGCATATACTTATGGAGTTTGTGGAATACTAGCTATGTTTGAGCATCACTTTGAAGCTCCATATCTTGGTTTTAAATTGGATTCTCTTATCTAAGTAAAACAAAATAAAGCCAAGATTGAGTAGGGCCACAACGAGTGGCTCAAAAAGAAGAGTGAGAAAGAAGATAAAGACTCCATCATGTTCCTCTAGAAAATGCATGAACATGTGCTAGGAGTTGAAAAAATATGTATGAAACTAGAATGATAAGAGAAGGTTAGGCTCCTTGACAAAACACCCAAATTTTGTAACTTTATCTTTTAGTTTTATGCTAAATTCGTGTGTGTGTGTGTGTGTGTGTGTGTGTGTGCGCGCGCGTGCGTGCGCGTGTGCACGTGCGCGTGCACCTCTGTGTGTGTGTGTGTGTGTGTGTGTGTGTGTGTGTGTGTGTGTGTGTGTGTGTGTGTGTGTGTGTGTGTGTGTGTGTGTGTGTGTGTGTGTGTGTGTGTGTGTGTGTGTGTGTGTGTGTGTGTGTGTGTGATTAATAATGTATGCCAAATGCAGAGAGATAGAGAATGCTTTTTTTAATTCCTAAAAAATAAAATTTTTCTTCATAAGTAAGATAAAGATAGAGATAAGCTTGAAAGTGTACCACTTAACTCAAGTTAAGGATGGGTACTTTTTTGGGACAAGCATCACCTTGTCATTACACCATTGTAATAGCATATGCCCTAATGTGCAATGTAACAAACACCCATTTCTAGAAAAGTGTCAGAGAGAGAACTTGGGAGAGAGAAAGAGGAGAGAGAAGACTACAGAAGAGAGAGAAAGACTACAAGAAGAGAGAGAATAAGAGTGATGAGGAGAGAGAAAGACTAGATTTAGAGAGAGAAAGACAGGAAAGAGGGAGAAGCCATAGAAGCTGTGAGCAAGATGGGAGAGAAAGACTGTAATTGTATTAATGTGTCAAAAAGATATGAAAAATTACATGTCCTCTCCTTTTATACCAATGTCAGTGTGACATGGCATAATATCAATATTATTTACACTAAATCCTTATTCCCAGCTTCTTACAAAAAGACTTTTAACACTATAATTAAGTCCTCTAACATTGAAAATGACAATTTTAATTAGATCATGCATCATTGCCCCCTTAATAGTCAAGATTTTGCACTCTTTAGATCCTTTATCTCTATCCTCCAACTCTCCTTGCTTATTAAACCAGGCACTAGTCAAGGTTCCTTCTTTTTTTGTCAATAGCCAAAATACAAAACATTACATCTCATGGCCATTTAGTACACTTGAAGCAAATGTTTCTTGTAGAGAGGAAAATTTGTACAAAACTAGCATGTACTATTTAGCATTGCACAAAAAGTAGAGTATAAAAGGCATTACCTATAGGCACCACACACACACAAAAGAGATAAAGTAAGGGGAATGTATTGAGAAGCAAGCTTTTGGAGTAAGATTTTCTGGCAACCTCCCTTATTTTTATCCTAACTAATTCCACCCTTTGTTGCAACCACCACCTTCACTTGCATCATCATTAGCATGTCCATCACTACCCCCCTAACCACCTCCTCCTCCTCCACCATTAATGCCTCCAACACCTCCAACACCACTTTTCTCTCTTCCTCTCTCCCAATTTCCTCTCTCCCAATATATATTCTCTCTCTCTCTCTCTCTCTCTCTCTCTCTCTCTCTCTCTCTCTCTCTCTCTCTCTCTCTCTCTCTCTCTCTCTCTCTCTCTCTCTCTCTCTCTCTCTCTCTCTTTGGGGGTCCACCTATAATAAGTCATTTGTATAGCGTGTGTTCAAAGGATATTAAGAAATACCCTTAAATCTTTACATGCTATAAAGCCTTAAAATGACCCCTTTTACTTTACTAAACTTATAGATTTTTTCAACTTTTAATTTTAAAACCCCTTTTATTAATATAATCCCATAAATTTTACTAAATATAATACCCTTTCTTTTGAACTCGCGTGGTATCTTACATGTTTTATAAGGTGGATTCCCCGGTCTCTCTCTCTCTCTCTCTCTCTCTCTCTCTCTCTCTCTCTCTCTCTCTCTCTCTCTCTCTCTCTCTCTTTGTGATGCCAGGAGGCATATTCCACGGTGGATTCCGTGAGGTTTTACGGTGGATTCCGTAAACTTACTTAGGTGACCGGGGCTCATACGCAAAGAGGATTCTTTGTGCGAGAAGTTGATGGGGACGCCTGTCCTTTTCGGGCGTTTCATTAATTTAGTGTGTACATGGGTGATTCCATAGAAGGTGATTCCGCAAAATGCATATTAAATTAATAAATGTTTATGAGTTTAGAGTGCGCACTCGTAATAAATTAAGGTTAGGATTTATTTCTAACCAGTTGATTTATTTATATAGCTGAAGACTGCTAGGTATTCACTTTTTTCGGTTTAATTGTGTTATTTTACTAACGATTGTGAATGCTTCAGTTGATGTGTAGAGATAGCAGCAGTGGCGGAGGAAAGCATTGGAGTCTAGCGGGTTTTCGATCTTTGGACTATATTTTGATAGGCGCCACGCCTATATTTTGTTATGTCTATAGAGACATCGATTATTTATTATTATTTTGTATGCGCTTATGCGCCTGGATATATTATTTCTATTTGGATATTGAGATTGGGCGTGCCAGACACTATGGGCCCCGTCCATTAGCTTTATTTTCTTATTTTTGGTAGAAAGCAAACTCAAAAGCTAAAAGCTTGTCATATTTTTGTAATTGGGCTATTTTTGAGCATAAAGATTGGAAATATACATTAAATACATGCTTTGTGAAGCACTCACACAAGGCATGGGGGAGATTGAACCCAATTTGTCTCTTGTCTCATGTCGTGCTTGCTTTTACATTGGTTTTTGTGCTAAAAAGTAGAGTATTTTGTTCTTGGGGACCTTTGGGAATTCACTACGTGAGCTACCTGCGTCCGATCTGCGCACCAGTGGTATCAGAGCGGAGCAGAGATCAAGGGCTTCCAATCGCTACCAATCTCGGGCGAAGGCGGAGCTCCAGGAACAAACGGCCTCTACAGTCAATCTCGTCGCGAACCGTCGATACAGGCAGACTTCTGGCGATCAAGAACCCCTGTTTCCACTGTCAGATCGCGAAGGACCAATCTCTGCAGGCGGAGGACCACTCCCTCATCTCCATGAACAAGTCGTGATAAACCAGTAAGAAGCCATATCTATTTCTTCAAAAAAGCTTAGTTTAAAAGCTTAATACAAAGCTTGAGAAGCTTAAAAAGCTTCTAATCTTCAAATCGATCAACAAGAGAGCCCCCGAAAATCACGCGCAGTCAAAACGCCCCCCCCCCCCCCACGATTGAAAAACGGCGGCCTGTTTCTTCTTTACTTAAGCTTATTAAGCTTAAGCTTAACTAATTAAGCTTAAGTTACTTCAAACTCTGCAAGTCAGTGAAGGCAAACAAGTCTGTAAACTCCGGGTCCTGCGCATCAGAAGTCAAGTTTCGCAAGTCGACACTGATCAAGTACTGCAAGTTCTGCAAGTCGGCTAAGTCCAGCAAGTCAACAACCCTGCAAGTCTGTTAAGTCTGCAACTCTGCAAGTCAGACTAAATCAGAACTGACTAACGCTCGAAACTCCTAGAAGACTTATTCGTTTGCAAAAACTCAGAACTGGAAAGTTATTTGCAGCAAGCTGTTCTACCTATCTGCAAGTTCGTTGAAGTACTTTCAGCAAACGGAGACAGAAATATTTCAGAATTTTTGAAAATTGAAGAAGAAAATACCCAAAAATACATAGCCTTGTAACCCCAAATTTGAGCTACGCTCATCCCGCTAACTGATTTTGAGTGAGAAAGGTTTGTTGAGTTTTACAGGATGACTACCCCACATATGGATGATCCTATGGCTGAAGACGATCTACCCGAGCCTACCATGGAGCAAAAGCTGGATCTTATCATGTTACAATTGGACGAAGAGCGAAGAGCTAAGCAAGCCTTGCAAGTGCAATTGACAAAGCTACAAGGAGCGTCCACTGATAAAGAAGAACCCCAAGCTGAAGATCTGATTCGCCGTACCATCGATGCCACTCTTGAAGCACAAACCATTCGCAAGGAATCCAAGATAAGTAAACGAAGTTTCAAGTTTCGCACTTTCAATGGCATAAGAGAAGGAAAGACTGTTTTATCATTCATTAGCCAGTTTGATGACTATTTCCATGAGGAAACTTATCCTGAGAAAGATAAAATCAAGTGTGTTACTAATCATCTGATAGATAGAGCATCACTTTGGTGGACTGTAGTCCGCAAGAGCATAGAATGTCCCGCTACAAGGGAAAATTTCAAGAAGAAGTTCATGCAAAATTTCTTACCACCGCAATTTCATGAGAAGGCTATCAAGCAATGGGATTTACTTCAACAACACGAGCGTGAGCCTATTCCACAGTATACAGAGCGTTTTTGGAATGCACTCTTATAGCTACGCATGCTTGAAGACGTACCAGAGATGACACATAAGCGGAAGTACATGTCTGGACTTCTTGGACATTACTACGCTGAGGTGAATATGTTCAAGCCTGCTACCCTTGAAGATGCCATCTCTTTAGCTCACGACACTGAAGATAAGTTACGTGGAAGAGATCGACGACCACAGCCATTCCAAGCAAACGGTAATTATGGATCTAAACAATTCAATTCCAATTTCAGAAGGTTTAATCCAGGTCGTTTTTCATCACCATCTTTCCGCAAGAATTGGCCTAAACCACCTGCATTACCATCCACTGTCAATCCAAATCCTAAGCCTATCCAACAAGCAAATCCAAATATACCCAGACTCCCAGCCATTGCAAATAATGTGACCAAAGCCAAGCCCATCGTATGCTACAAGTGTCACCAGCCAGGCCATCTCGCAGCAAATTGTCATTCAAAGAAGCCGTCAGCACATATCAACTACCTTGGAGCTATGGACGAAGACGAGCATGAGGATATGCCGGATTTCACTGAAGAAGAAGATGATCCTACTACTACTTCCGACACTTTACCAGGTATGCCTACTTTACATTCATTGTTGACTATGAAATGTATGGTGCATGGAAAAGAAAGAATTATATTACATGATGACGGTAGTACGCATGATTTTATTTCAGCAAAATTGGTAAAGGAATTGAAATTGCATACTGTACCTACGCACTATCGCATAAAAGCTGCATTTTTAGGCACTAGGTACAATGGCACACAAGAAGTTCAAAATTTAGAAATTCAAATTGGTCCATATATTGAAAGAAGAAATTTCTTAGTTGTTCCATTACAATCTAGCGACATTATTCTAGGAATGCCATGGAGACACCAACATAATCCCAATATAGATTATTCCACACACACAATGAATATTAATTTTCAAGGAAAATCTATTACATTATTTGGTATGCATGCATCTCATATGTTTCCACTGCTTTCGCATACTCAAGCAAAACGTGCACTACGCAAGAATACTAAATCATATCTCATTTGGGTGAATGAATTACACGCAAAAGAAACTCATATGCACCCTAGACATAAGGAATTTCTTGCATATTTTAAGGATTGTTTTGCAGAAGACCTACCACCAGGTTTACCTCCATCACGTCCAGAAGACCATAAAATTGACCTAATACCTGGCACACAACCACCTTGCAAAGCCCCATATAGGCACAATCAAATAGAGCAAAAAGAAATCCAGACTCAAGTAGAAGAATTACTAAATAGAGGTTTAATTCGACCTAGCAGTTCCCCATTCGGTGCACCTGTGCTCTCAGTCAAGAAAAAGAATAATACTTATCGGATGTGTATTGACTACCGAGCATTAAACAAGATCACTGTAAAGAATAGGTATCCTATACCTAGAGTTGATGACCTTATGGACAAACTGCAAGGATCTTCTATATTCAGTAAAATTGACCTTAAGTCTGGATATCATCAGGTGAGGTTAGATAGATCCGACATATTTAAGACTGCATTCAGGACACAGTTTGGCCATTACGAATTCTTAGTTATGCCATTCGGATTAACTAATGCACCTGCCACTTTCAGTAGAATGATGAACCGTATTTTTCTAAAATATCAATACTGTGTGATTGTTTTCTTTGATGATATTTTAGTATTCAGTCAAAGTGAAAAAGAGCATTATGAGCATTTATCATTAGTTTTTCAATTACTAAAAGAAAATCAATTGTTTGCAAATCCTGACAAGAGTGAATTCTTTAAGACAGAAATAGAATATCTAGGTTATATTGTATCAAAAGAAGGAATAAAAGTTGATCCTAAGAAAATTGACGCAATATTGCATTGGCCTATTCCTAAAAATGTACATGAATTACGCTCATTCCTTGGTCTTGCTAGTTTCTATAGGAAGTTTGTACGTAATTTCTCATTACTTGCCTTACCACTGACCAAACTTCTTAAGAAAGGTATTATTTATCAATGGACTGAAAACCAGCAGAAATCCTTTGATTTACTTAAACGTGCATTGACCAATGCCCCTGTCCTACAATTGCCTGACTTTAATAGACCATTCTTTCTAGTTGTGACCGATGCTAGCGGATCAGGAATAGGAGCCGTGCTAATGCAAGATAACCATCCAATAGCATATTCTAGTTCTAAGCTGAAACCTTCTGAGCTTAAATATTCCACTTATGACAAGGAACTCTTAGCAGTTGTACAAGCATTGAAACAATGGAAGCATTATTTAATGGGTTCAGAATTCATGATAAAGACCGACCAGCAAAGCATTAGACATCTACTTAGCCAACCCCAAATTTCTGACCGCCATATCAAATGGGCTTCATTCATTCAAAGTTTCCATCCTATCATTCAATACCAACCTGGAAAAGAAAATGTAGTTGCTTATGCATTGAGTAGAAGACCTGCAATTCATAACATTTCTATCATATCTTTTGATTCTTTGATTGCTATGAAAGATACATATCACCAGGATATTACTTTTCATTCTGATTGGCAAAAATTAGTTCAAAATAATTTCATTCCTGTTGATTCATTGTCATATAATGATGGATTCATGTTCTTTGAAAAGAGACTGTGTGTTACTATTCCATTCCGATCATTTGTTTTGAATGAAATTCATTGTCCCCCATATCAAGGTCATAGAGGTATCATTTCTACATTACGCATGTTAACTGAAGATTTTTATTGGCCGCATATGGATGCAAATGTATCTAATTTTGTTTCAGAATGTTTGATTTGTCAAAGAATAAAAAGACATCATGGTAAACAGTATGGATTATTAATGCCTTTATCTATTCCATTTAAACCTTGGGAACATATATCTATGGATTTCATTACTGGCCTACCAAATACTCAATCTAACCATGACATGATTTAGACAATTGTAGATAGATTTAGTAAGCAAGCATATTTCATTGCATGTAAGAAAACTTTAACAGCATCACAAGCAGCACAGTTATTTTTGAAAACTATTTTTACTAACCATGGATTGCCGAAAGTGATTATTTCAGATAGAGATTCTAGATTTTGTAATAATTTCTGGATTACACTGTTTGCAAATCTAGGCACAAAGATTGATTTCTCATCTGCATTTCATCCAGAAACAAATGGACAAACAGAAGCCACAAATAGCACCATTCTAGATCTTTTACGTGCATACACTATCTCTAAACCTTAGACATGGGATACTCACTTACATTTATTACAGTTTGCATATAATAATACACCGCACACATCTACAAAGAAAGCACCTTTTGAAGTTATTTATGGATATAGATTATCTACACCTGTTGCCTCTTTGTCTAACAGAATACAAAGTGCCGATGATATTGTTGTTATGCATAACACTATTTTTGATGAGGTAAAGGATATGATTGCTCAAGCCCAACAATCATATACCAAACAAGCCAACAAGAAAAGACAAGCCATGAATTTCAAAGTTGATGATTATGTTTGGCTTAGAATAGAAAAGCGTAGACTGCAAAGTGTAGATATACATCCAGTTGTCAAATTAGCCCCTAGATTCTACGGACCATTTAGAATCATTCATAAGATTAATGACAATGCATTCAAGTTAGAACTGCCATCACATTGGAAAATTCATAATACCTTTCATATTAGTTTATTGAGACCATTTAGAGGACAATTACCTATCCACCCTGTCTATGAAAACCCACCTTTACTAGAAGAAGAGACTGAAATCCTTGAACCAGAAGCCATCATAGACACTGATTACATGACCACTAGAACTGGCCGAAGGTACTCTAGATATCTCGTGGAATTTAAGAACCATCCTGTAGAAGAAGCACAATGGATGCACGCTAGAGACCTAAATGCTTTCCCCACTCTGTTAGCTCCACATTGAGCTAATAGCAATTGAGGTCAATTGCTATCCCACCCCGGGGGTATGATGCCAGGAGGCATATTCCACGGTGGATTCCGTGAGGTTTTACGGTGGATTCCGTAAACTTACTTAGGTGACCGGGGCTCATACGCAAAGAGGATTCTTTGTGCGAGAAGTTGATGGGGACGCCTGTCCTTTTCGGGCGTTTCATTAATTTAGTGTGTACATGGGTGATTCCATAGCGGGTGATTCCGCAAAATGCATATTAAATTAATAAATGTTTATGAGTTTAGAGTGCGCACTCGTAATAAATTAAGGTTAGGATTTATTTCTAACCAGTTGATTTATTTATGTAGCTGAAGACTGCTAGGTATTCACTTTTGTCGGTTTAATTGTGTTATTTTACTAACGATTGTGAATGCTTCAGTTGATGTGTAGAGATAGCAGCAGTGGCGGAGGAAAGCATTGGAGTCTAGCGGGTTTTCGATCTTTGGACTATATTTTGATAGGCGCCACGCCTATATTTTGTTATGTCTATAGAGACATCGATTATTTATTATTATTTTGTATGCGCTTATGCGCCTGGATATATTATTTCTATTTGGATATTGAGATTGGGCGTGCCAGACACTATGGGCACCGTCCATTAGCTTTATTTTCTTATTTTTGGTAGAAAGCAAACTCAAAAGCTAAAAGCTTGTCATATTTTTGTAATTGGGCTATTTTTGAGCATAAAGATTGGAAATATACATTAAATACATGCTTTGTGAAGCGCTCACACAAGGCATGGGGGAGATTGAACCCAATTTGTCTCTTGTCTCATGTCGTGCTTGCTTTTACATTGGTTTTTGTGCTAAAAAGTAGAGTATTTTGTTCTTGGGGACCTTTGGGAATTCACTACGTGAGCTACCTGCGTCCGATCTGCGCACCACTCTCTCTCTCTCTCTCCTTCAATGCCACCCTCAGGAAAAAAGAATCTCTCTCCCCAATCTCTCTTCTTGTATGTGAGAGGCATGTAAATTTCACTCTTTGTGTGGCTACCCAATCCTTGCATCTTCATCTACCTTCTTGCTTACTCCTTGCATATTCGTATGCCTCCTCGCCTGCCTCCTTGTGTCCTACTCCTCCTCACTTGTCTATAGAAATGTGATGGTGAAATTGATAGCGTTGATAGCTTGTGGAAAGCAAAAAATGCTTGTGAGATTACCATCAAGGTATAGGGACCTAAGAGAAAAGGCCATGTGAGGGGGCAAAGTGAAGGGTGAAAATTTGCCACTCATGACATGATGAAACATGATATAATGGAAATCAAAAATAGATGAAATGATGGGCACTAATATCTCTTATTTATACTATCATCTACCCAAAGGATGACTGAGGAGGAGGAGGAGGAGGAGTAGGAGGAGAAGAAGAAGGGGGTAGGAGAGAGAGGTTCACACACACACACACACACACACACACACACACACACACACACACACACACACACACACACACACACACACACACACACACAAGGGCAGTGGGTTTATTTGACATTTTCTTGGCTCAATCAGATCTATCCACTCCATACAGGTAAATAGTATAATTAAAAATGGCACTTTTACCTCTACACATGTTTATTTACATTTATCCCTCCTTGGTATTTTGTGTAGAATTCATTCGTTCTTTCTAATTGGTGGGGGTTCTCTCATGATTTAGCCCTCTCCCCCCTTGATGCTAGCTTGTGTAGAATTCATTTGTTCTTTCTAATTGGTGGGGATTCTAGCTTTCATGTTTGAGCATACAAATATTGTTTAATTGTACGATTGATATTTTGGGAGCAATCAATGCTTGATTTGTATTGACCATTAAGTTATCTTAGAATATGATGCATGACATTACTTGTCTATCCTATAATAGTAATGGCTATAGCTATCTTATGAGTATCATTGTTTACTAGAGAGTAAATGCATAAATTGGATTTCTAAACACATGCAAAGGGGTATCCTTGTTTAAATCATAGTGTGCATAGCATTGTAATTCAGCTTGACTAATTTAATTCCAAGACACTCCGCTAGTATAAATATTTTTTGACATGTAACTCTTTTTGTTGATAAAAGGCATATCACCTTGATCTCTGCTTAATCAAGTAAGTGTGCATAGTCCTTTAGATGAACTGATTGACTTTAAAATCCCTTATTTCTACTAATTCATCCCTCCACAATATTGGAGTTGCTACATACACCTAAAAGATATCATGTCAATTGATGGGAACAATACTTGGAATGGATATGGTTAAAAACTTTTTGATTGACATTGTTGGCTCAGATAGTTTCTTACTTGGACCTACTCAAAGTGTGTTTATTGCAATGTTTAGGCATGTAAAAGCACGTTCTCTAATTATTATCATAGAACTAGGATTAACATTTTGATTGGCCAATACCTTTCTGACAATCTTATCTCGAGTACTTGCTAGGTATTTAATGGACTTGTTTAATCATTTCCTTATAAGCCTTGTATGCTACCATATCAAGGGTTACACATTATAAAAAAAACTTATTTTCTAGATATTTAGGGAGGGCAAGATAGTATCAACAACTACTAAAATTTGTGACTATCATCAGACATGACCACTAAGTAGTGTGTGCCCATTATTGTTGATAGCAGGTAACATATTACCAAAGGGGAGATGGTACATAGTTAAATATCTATTGGAATCGTTCAATCATTTTAATGTATTCTTATACATTGCCATTAAAATGATTATGTATTATAAATAAAGATCTTATTGTATTGATGACATCAATGCATAAATATAACTTCCAACAAGCCTATTGAGCAGAGTGATTGTCCTCAAACATGACCTCATAAGCATAATTGTGTGCATGGCTATTGATGGTTGATGGCTAAGTTAATACTACTATTATCATTGTGAAATTGGAAATATCATGTGCTATATTGACATTTCATAAACAATGGCTAACCTTTGGGGTGTTTTATGATTGAGTAGCCTATTTGACAGTCCTGGTAACGACAGGTTCATGTAATTTCAACTTTTTATGCAATGACAGGTTTATGTAATTGCAAAATTTTATTATCACAATCATGAAAATGTATGTGAATGCCTTCAAACATACTTACTGAACATATTATTCATCAAGTATAGCTCTAGTCATTGACAAGAAATGACAGGAAGTAATTGTCTTGTAAGACCCATCAATATGATTTCAAAAATGCTTACATTATGTATGAGTAAAATAGGAGCACTTCCATCTTTAGCCTTTTTGAGGAAATAGCTAAATGCATATAAATGCAGGTTCCCTCTCCCTTGACATTTGTAGGTATCATCTTACATGGTCCACCATGCATTGCCTGACTATTAGAATCAAAATACTTGGCTATAGCAATATTACTATGTGATTTTGATGTATCTAGACTAGTTTATGAGTATCCTCGTACAAAAACCCACTTTGTTTAGTTTCTTCTAAACATTTCTAGAGTCATGCAAATTTGTTGTAACTATGTGATTCTAGGCTAATGTATCTTACCCCCCTACAGTACCCACTAGGCTTACTCTCATAGGCTATACTGAACTCATACAATTATTGTTGCAGAAGTAGTACTATGTAATACTGAGCTAATGTATCTAAGTTGATTGATTGGATTTTAATTTCTGACCCGTGATTGATGAATAATCAATAGGTCGATTACCAATCCTATCATAGGAAAGGCTATCATTTCATATAGCAACTAACCAAGGGTGTATATCATTAATTAATTACTGCTTGACAACATCGATTAAAGTAATAAAATAAGTGCATATTAATGAAAACTCCCTTTTCTTTGGCATACTTAGGTATGAGAGTATCCTTATACATTATCCGCTAGGGAATTTCTCTTGCAAAATCTACTTAAATCAAAATACTTTACTTTCCTTCAAATATTGTTGGACCTCATGCAGACTGATTGGAGTAGTGTGATTTTAAGTTGATGTTTCTTGGCAGGTATATAAATTCCCCCATAATAGGACCCACTAGGCATGCATTCCCAAGCTATATTGAACTCACAAAACTATTGTTGTGAATCTTGAGCTTGTGTATTTAGGCTACATGATTGGATATTGATATTTGGCTCATGTCTTCATAAAAGATTTTGTAATCAGTATGTGTTTTTATTACCTAATAGTGTAGGGGTCTATAATAAGATCTCTTGATCTAGCTACTATTTAAATAAAATTAAATTTTTGGTTATGATGTTCTATGCATGGAATAATGTATATAGACTCTAGGACCTATGTATGATATAGATCCAGGCTTATGTAAAATAATGATCTAGGATGAAGTAGTATGGAGTGGACCATATGATTTATTTAATTTTTTGTTCAGATATTGCCTTGCATGGCTACCTTATCATTTGTAGTATTCAAGCTAATGAGTACTCCCTCTACTCCATTGATGAGAGCAACTTGTTGCAAAATGAATTTTAGCTTTGTACCTAGTTAAATGAAATTGTCTTGGTAGTTAATGATTTATGTTTGATGATACTTTGAAAGCTCCTTATGGGTAAATAATGGGAACCTGAAGACTTACGTGCATAAGAAATGTAGCTAGTTATGGCATTCATTAGAAGTCAAGACATATGGATTTCTGTGTATGATTGATGTTGATGCAGTCTTAGATGCCCCTAATTTCAAGAGAACACATATTGGTAAGCGACTCATTGTAGTCATATTAGGCTTACTCACTAACTTGTAGGATTGATGTTGATGCAGTCTTAGATGCCCCTAACTTCAAGAGAACACATATTGCTAAGCGACTGATTGTAGTCATATTAGGCTTACTCACTAACTTGTAGGATTGATGTTGATAGAGTCTTAGATGCCCCTAACTTCAAGAGAACATATATTGCTAAGCGAATCATTGTAGTCATATTAGGCTTACTCACTAACTTGTAGGATTTTGAGTTCCATGTATAAGAGTATAATCTAGTGG
Source organism: Lygodium microphyllum (assembly GCF_053477565.2). Classification (NCBI taxonomy): domain Eukaryota; kingdom Viridiplantae; phylum Streptophyta; class Polypodiopsida; order Schizaeales; family Lygodiaceae; genus Lygodium; species Lygodium microphyllum. The sequence goes on from NC_141148.1 coordinate 86,149,523, forward strand.
ACTCATGTAACATGCTGCAATAATAATCTAGCAAGTGTATCTATGCTGGTTGATCTGTTGGACTCAGGTAGTAGGCTAGAGTAGTAAACTAGCCAGGTGTATCTATGCTAGTATAATAGTACCATCATATAGGATACACGATATACTCTTCTCCCAACATTGCTAGAGTCATAAACCTTTGTTGTAGTAGTAATAATGTGTGATACTAGGTTGTGTACTTTGGTTGATATATGAATTTCCTCATATAGAATCACTGGACATACGCTCCTCTAGACTTTGTTGTACTCATGCTACAACAATATACTATGTGATTCATTGCTAGTGTTGATTGGATTGCTAATTATCCCAATTTTACTATACTGTAGGTTTTGGAGTTATGATGAGTACCTCATACAATAGTACTACTACTATGATAGCTAAACTCATGTAACTTTCATGTGGTCTAATTATCCTTAAAATGACAAAGATAAAAGTGCATTGATGCAATAATACTATGAAAATATGTATTGTGTCTCCAAGTTGGTACATGAATAATCTCCCATAGACTCTATAAGGCATATACTCCTCCAAACTCTATTGTGCTCATACTACCTGGTATAATAGTAATACTATGTGATTCAGGGCTAGTGTAGATATATTAAAGATTGATAATTGTCCATGGTCTATTGTACTCTAGTATTTTAGATTTCTTGTGCTATTAACCAATTTGGGTAGGATAAGTACCTCATGCAAGAATAGGAATATAATTAATTTGTTATGGTCTTATTGGTTTACTAAAAACATTAATCGGCTGCACTTGAAGTAGCAATGATTGCATAAGATTCCATATAGTTAGGTGATTGCATTAAGTTTAACTCTGCAATAGTACATCAAAGCAGCACACAATTATGTATTCTGATTACCTTGACACAATATTTACACTATTTAGTTAACCATTAAAGGTTTATTTGTAATAGGCTAGGATATGACATACTTTTGGTATGAAAAAGTAGTTCTAAAATCAATAGGAAACAATTTTGGTTGACTTATTATAAGTGAATAACTCAAAAACTTTCTAATCTTTCTAAAATAGAATGGCAAACCATATTAAGCTTCCTTGTGTGAAATAGATTAGTTGACTATGACAAACTCAAATGTCTCAATTTGTCTTTAAAATTTTTAGAAAGCATGTACTAAACATGGTATTGTGTCAATATTTCCTGACTTGAATCTTAGGTCTTTATAGATCTATTTGCTTAGAAATGAAATTGACTTAGTAGGATGTTGGGATTTGTATCCTAGTCCTCCTTAAAAATTTTCAAAATTATATTTGCTTATGACACTCTGTTACCTTATAGGGATTTTACTTTTTAATTTGGATCTAGGGTCAACTAAATTAGCTAGAACTTTTTTTATCATTGACACTGACGACAAGTGGCTAGGAATGATAACATTTGTAATATGTATTAGAAGACTAGGTTGTCACCTTCTTCTTTTACATGGATGCAGGTATAGTTCTTAGCCTTGCAATACCATGTGATGCTAATTGTAGTTGCCCAAAATTCCTATTGAAGACTTTCTTTATTTTGGAGAAACATACTTGTCAAAAATCTCTCTACATTAATATATATTTTCCATAACTTTGTTTTAAGTATACATAGTTCATTTTGGAGAAACATACATGTCAAAAACAATTGAGCAATAATACATCTTTTCCATACTTTTAAAATTAAATATGTATAGTTTAGATTTCTTGAAGTTAATTGTTACACACACACACACACACACATAGAGCTTACTTGGAGAAGACATGCAGGCTATGCAATATGATCAAGGTGAGTTGAGCCAATGTCACACAATTCAATCTCCCCCTTATGCTCTTCTTCTCACCTATTCTCATTCATTCCACCTCCTCTTTTTGTAAGTGTCTCACAACTCCTACTCCTCCTTGTCTCTTCCTACCAAATGATGGATCTATCTCATGTCCTCGGCCACCCCATTATATTAACCCTATTTTTACTTTTTTTCCCTAATTTTTACTCATATCATTGTGAGTGAGTGAGAAAGAGAGAGCACTCAAGCTATAGACTAAAATATTGTACTTGAAAATATTTTATATTTTAATTATGGCTAAGGTTTAATCTTAGTTATTGTTCACATGCCTTAATTACCTTGCTACAAAAAGTTGAAGGGGTGTGTGCGTGTGCGTGTGCGTGTGCGTGTGAAGGATATTGTACAAGCCAATATTCCATATTCTAATTATGGTCAAGCTTTAATCTTAGTTATCTAGATTAGTTATTAGCATGCTTTAATTACATGCTACAAAAGGTTGGAGAGAGAGAGAGAGAGAGAGAGAGAGAGAGAGAGAGAGAGAGAGAGAGAGAGAGAGAGAGAGAGAGAGAGAGAGAGAGAGAGAGAGAGAGAGGGACGGAGGGACGGAGGGAGGGAGGGAGGGAGGGAGGGAGGGAGGGAGGGAGGGAGAGAGAGAGAGAGAGAGAGAGAGAGAGAGAGAGAGAGAGAGAGAGAGAGAGAGAGAGAGAGAGAGAGAGAGAGAGAGGGGGGGGGGAGGGAGGGAGAGAGGGGGGAGGGGAGGGAGGGTGCATGCACATATTTATTTTCAAATGTACTATGCTCATTGAAATTTTTCCTTTTGTGAAAACACTACTATGTTAAATTAGGCTCTCTAGAAGCCCATGTTCATTTCCAATGATGGTATAGTTTTTAAAGATGGATTTTAGTGGAAACACTATTATGCAAGTGGTTGTTAACTAATGTGACAATAAGTTATTGGTTCCATTTAAAAAAAAAATTGTGACTAATATGTGTGGTTTGATCTAGGTCTTAAATGATGTGTCAAAGAAACCATGGTAATATTAGTGGCAAATGAGATGTATCAAAGAAAATATGGTAGTAATAGGTGTATTTGCCTATTTTACCATAGTATAAACAAGAATAGTAAGCAATATAGAAATCTACCCTAAGTACTCATAATTCAGCCATAATTTTCGTGATTCAGAACATGATAGACAATAGCAAATAATTTTAGGAAAATGATACAAAAATTCAAGCTACATAGTGAATAATAAAGAGAGCGTGCAAGCCTAAATTATCTTCCCAAAAGATACACTATCCTCCTATCATAAGAAGACAAATAATAAAATAATGAACCACATCTCTTCTCTCTTCTCAACTCCCTTTTTAGAAGGACCTCACTACTCTAACTTCCTCCAATATGCATTAAACAATATGCCTCGTCACACCTTAGGCTAATGTGAATATATCTCCAAGCCTACTAAAGATACATTCATATACTAAACATAAAATAGTGCATTCCAAGTGCTAACACTTGGCATAGCTCAATGGATGTTGCATGGTAGCCATAACATGAACACACATATCCCTTCATCCAAAGTAAAATACAATGCAACCATTTCAAGGCAACCTGGTAGGGTTGGGAACCCATCAAATATAATGAAATCCATAGAACATCATAAAGAGAATGATGATACAGGACCGTGACCAATATAAGTAGATCACTACTCCCATGGCAAAGAGTAGTTGCATCAATCAAGATATATGTCAATGATGCTCTAGCATTTGCATCTTAAGCAATGTATGGCAATGTACCATACAACTTGAATCTCGAACAAAAAATTGCATCATCAAAGAAATATGCAAGATGATCCAAGAAAAGCTACAAAAGAAAACAATATAAGACTGCATTCCCCAACTTCAATATGTACCATGTCATCTACAAAGTCCTTCTCAACATTGACCAAAACTCATAAAATATCTATCTATTGACTTTTAGGTCTATTTTCAAGTTCCTGAAACTTGTGATCTTCAAATTGCTATTGTAATTGTTGTTTTTGAGGTTGTTGTAGCACTTCTTGTCGTATATCATGCATTTTAAGTTGTTGCCACACTTCTTGTTGCTACAGGAATTCAATTTGATATCAATTTGATATTGTAGGAATTCAAGTTTTTGCAATCCATGCTATCATTCTAGCACTACTAGCAAACGTAAACACTCTTAAATTGCTAAAATATGTTTTAAACTTGAAAATTCTAGCAAACCTAGAAAATAATCTTGCAAATAGAGGACTTGAGAACTATCGGATAGAAAACTTTGCAATATACTTTTTTCATGATTTTCTAACTCAATCAAAATCATCATTGACATGCTGAACAAACTAATCAACATGAATAATATCAACCATTCCTTCTGTAACATGAACTGCATAGATATCTACTTTAAATAGTTACATAACTCCATTTGCTTCAACTTCATTCCCAAACTGGTTAGAGTTCTCAAAAACTTTAAAAATATTAGGTTGAAGTGAAACATCACAACCACTTGATCATTCAATACATATAGATTCTCAAGTACAACATCTTGACTTGGAACATGACAAAATGCCAATTGAGTATGCAAATCAGCAATTTCATTATCATTTTGCAAAACAACTTTCTCATGAGCATCAGTAACCTCCAAATAATAAGAAAATTGTAGATCCATTGCATTCTTGACATGAGAAACCTCTTGTTGAAGTAATGTTTTCTCTTCTTGAAGTCGATTAATAATAGACAAAGCTTTAATCATTACAATCTCCAATGCGTTCCTCTCCTTTTCCAACTCGGAAGAAAGCATGCCAATCTTCAAAATCATGCAAATCTTCAAGATTAAGATTTGCATGCTTTCCTCTAAAGAAAGCAAATTTTTATACAAATCTTCAAGAAAACCACATGAATTGACTGAATTCTGTAATTCTTAACTTTTAACCTATTTTTGTAAACCTAAACATTGTTGAAAACTAATCATTTGCTATCTTGAAACTTGTTGTCCCAAAAACTACTCATATAGACAAAGAAGCTAAATATTTACATCAACAAAAACTTACTAAATTTTTTTCATGAGGTTGAATAGTGCAATGGCCTGAAATAATCTCCTACATACTAAAAATGTAGGTATCTTGAATAGATATAGCAAAAAATGATCCATTTTGCACTATGAGTAGTGGCATTTCAACTTCCAAAGCCTTTTCGTTGAAATCTAATGTACTAGCTGCACTATCTTCCTCATGAGCAATAAGAGACTAAGAAAATCAACAACAATGACATCTTCACTGAGAAAACCATCATCTTGAAAGTGATCATCCATGAAAACACAATCTTCTTGAACACATAGTTGATCTTCTTATTCACCAAACTGATCAACTTCCTTCATAATAACTTTATTACTTCTTCCTTCTTGAGTAAAGTTGATTGGAGATTGATTATGGTAGTTTACAAGACAACAAATATATGGAAAATATCTTCAAGTTATCAATGCAAGGTGTGATATGCTCCACATTTCTACTAGTAAGCTCCTTTGTTGGGTTTGGGGCACTCAAGGATCCTTGGTTGCTTTTTGGCTCTTGTCCTCTCTCACTCCCTCAGCCTCAATCTTTGGCAAAAATATAGGTATATGGTAGTAATCATCATCATTACTTGAATTTGAATCCAAATTTAAAAGCATAATATCTTCATATTTCTTATTGATCTTCTCAACTACTCTAAGAAATCTACAAAAACACTACAAACTTGAACAAGACTTAACTTTTTAGCCTTCATGGTCATCATCACTCTGAAGCATCATCAAGTTCACCCTTGAATGAACTCAGGCTTTATCCATCCTTGAACTTGAATCCCTCTTTGTTGAAGAAAATTTGTTTCGAATATCATCGAATTCTTACACAAATCAACCATGCAAAAATACTTGTAGGACTTCCCTCTTTCACAAAACTCATAAACATATGGACATCATTTTAAAATATGTCTATACTCAAAATAGATTTAGCATATGTTTTCCTTCTTCTTAGATTTATCCGTGATGAAAAATGCCTATAGTTTGAAAATGGCTTACTTTCCTTTTCGCCAACCTCCTAACTTCTGCAATGATGAAGTAGCAGGTTTTTAGCCTATGGTATTTAGGTTATTCTTGCAAATTTTTTTAGTTGAGGCTATGTGAAATACTCTTTTGTAGGCATTGCCTAAAAACTCCTTTGGTTAGGCTTCTCAACCTTATCAAATGTCTCTAATAGTCTTTGACAATTCAAGTTACGTCTATCATTTTTGCAACACCCTAACACTTTTGCACTTCAAGTTATACCTAAATCTTTTGCAATTTAGGTTATTCTTGAAATTTCTATTGTTTCGGGCATTCTTGAAACTCATGTAAGTTCAAGTTATCTTTTCTTTTTGCATCTTGGGTTTTTCTGTTTGTCCATGTAAACATGAATCAAAAGAAGGAGCAACCATAAAGGTTTCAAAGATTAGGGTTTTGTCAAGAATCTTGTGGGAACTTTCACTCAACCGCTAAGACCCACGGACCGCTTATTGTTTCAAGCGTTCCAAGCCGAGCAGCACTAATGGCTACCTCTCACATAACCGACGCGCCATCCATATCTATGGGTGTAGTGAGCTTACCTCCATGCCGTTCGAGTTACCTCCTCTCCCACGCACTCCGGTAGCTCCACGATCCAAGTGCAAGCTTCAAGCAAGCTCCATCCTCAAGCTCCATGCTTCAAGCTCCATCACTGCGAGCAAGAGAAGAGAAGAGAAGAAGAGAGGAGAAGATGGAGAGCTTCTCCACCCCACGGTCCCTCACCCTTACAAACTTACTCCCTCACACTCTCACACTCCCTCTCTCAAGCACAAGCTCAAGCAAGCAAAAACAAGAAGAAGAAGAAGAAGAGGAGAGCTACTTTTGGCCACACACAAGAATGAGCTTTTCATTCACTTTTCAACTTTATATACAAAACCCTAAATCCCTTTTGGGCGGTCATTGTGGGAGCTTTCACTCAACCGCCAAGACCCACGGACCTCTTATTGTTTCAAGCGTTCCAAGCCGAGCACTAATGGCTACCTCTCACATAACCGACGCGCCATCCATATCTACGGGTGTAGTGAGCTTACCTCCGTGCCGTTCGAGTTACCTCCTCTCCCGCGCACTCTGGTAGCTCCATGCTCCAAGCTCCATTGCCGCGAGCAAGACAAGAGAAGAGAAGAGAAGAGAAGAAGAGAGGAGAAGATGGAGAGCTTCTCCTCCTCGGTCCCTCACCCTCACACACTCACTCCCTCACACTCTCACACTCCCTCTCTCAAGCACAAGCTCAAGCAAGCAAGAACAAGAAGAAGAAGAAGAAGAGGAGAGCCACTTTTTGCCACACACAAGAATGAGCTTCTCATTCACTTTTCAACTTTATATACAAAACCCTAAATCCCTTTTGGGCGGTCATCCCCTTTTCCCTTTTTTACATGGCCGGCCGTAGCCTAGGCCCTTTTTCCCATTGTCCTTCTATCTTCCTAGCTTCCTTTCCACCGCCCATCTACATTTACAAATTGCATGGGTGAGAGCCCGGCGCTCCTTGAATCAAACCATGATGCGCTTGCGCTCTTTTACAAAAGTTTTAACTTGTGCTTTTCCTTGTGCGCCTTTCTTCCTTATTTAGGACTCTTCTCCTTGTGCGTCTTTGTCTTTCGTTTCTCTTTTCCTTGGCCTTTGTCTTTGTCTTCTGCTTTAGCTTTTTCGGATTTTCCACCTTCGTTCGTTTGAGGGTTAACAGTCATCCCCTTTTTCCCTTTTTTACATGGCCGGCCGTAGCCTAGGTCCCTTTTTCCCATTGTCCTTCTATCTTCCTAGCTTCCTTTCCACCGCTCGTCTACATTTACAAATTGCACGGGTGAGAGCCCGACACTCCTTGAATTAAACCATGATGCGCTTGCGCTCTTTTACAAAAGTTTTGACTTGCGATTTTCCTTGTGCGCCTTTCTCCCTTATTTAGGACTCTTCTCCTTGTGCGTCTTTGTCTTCCGTTTCTCTTTGCCTTGGCCTTTGTCTTTGTCTTCCACTTTAGCTTTTCCGGATTTTCCACCTTTGTTCGTTTGAGGGTTAACATTATCCCCCTCCTAGATGAGTGCCAGGCCCATGGCACTCACCGTCGTAGGTAGCAACCGTTTAGCATGCACCGAAGACGTGGGTAGCAAGGACGTCTGTGGTTGCCATGGCGGAGTGTTGGTAGTGGTGGGGAGGAAGGTCAATGGGGGCACATTGGTGGGTTGAGTGGTAGGTGGTAGGGCAATGGGAGTTGGTGGTAGGGCTGTTCTTTGGGGGGGTTGCGCTGATGGAGTACAAGCGGCGGTTTGTTGGGGATTCTGTACATACTGATTCTTGGCAGGCTTACAGGGTGATAAGGATAGGAATTCAGAGTTGAGTGTTGATGAAGAGCGAACGACACCTTCGTTGGAGTCTTCAATACCTGCAATTGAAAACCTCTCATGTGGTCTCTCCCTAAGGGATAGTGCTAGTCTTTTTATCGTGCACAAGACATATTTTGATTAGTTTGGGAGACAGGTCGAACTCTAAGCAAGCTGAGAGTATTGTCCTACACTCGAGGACCCAAACTGTGTATATACTTCAGTGCAGATATTATGTGAGTGCTCGTGCATACTTAGATATTACGTAGTTAGAAGACCACGGCTAGTTTCTCGTAGCAATGTGTTGATGAAGCAAAGTTGTCCATGTTGAGAAGAAGTACATGTGAAGGTATATGAGACATCCTTTGCATTGTGACTGTACGACATAGCATAATTGAATACAGGGACACCACACTTTCGGTAGCTGGAAGCTATTGGACTTGCTTGATGAGGACGGTGTACATTTCATGGCCAATCGTGCGGTGCTTACCACAATTGATTGCAATGGTAATAAGGCAGAGTGCAAGAGGGAATTGTGCAAGTGGGTCAGGGTGACACGTCTAACCATAGGCGAGACAAGCTCCCTAGGTATGTCTTGCCCTTGATGTACCCTGAACAATTGTGGGTGATGCTAAAGGGCTAGGGGACTAGGGACGGAGCCAATCGATCAAGGTCACTGGACGTACCTAATTTGAGGACCCCTAGGTGCTGTGTTGTGATTGTGGGTGCTTCTTTTCGTTCATTTCTTTTCTTTGTTTTTTTTTGTTCTCTTTTCTCTCTTTTTTTTTTGTTTTCTTTTTTGTTTCTTTTTCTTGTGCTTTTTTCTTGCTTTCTTTCTCTTCTCTCTCTTTTTTTTTTGACTTGCCTGAGTACAACCATTGCAATATGTTGAGGCTATCAGTCTTTCAGTGGGTTGGAAAATGTCAAGCTTCGAAGGCTCAAGAAATGGATATTACAGTGATGATTGTGCCCTAGCCTCGTTGTCAGAGAAACAGTTGTTGAGATGGGGAGATACACTTGAGATATTGCAAACCTCCTTGCGACACACGCGATGTTGGTACAATTGAGGTAATGACTGCCATGAGCCAACTATAGAGCTTGACCCAGAAAGAGAGCGTAGCCCATGAATATGCTTTGGGCCATGTGATGTGGGCGGTCGGCAAGGGTGATTTTTACTTTCGGTAGCGTGGCTTTGCCGCGGCTCTTTGTGGGGTCGATGGTCGGGCATTGAATACTTTCACACAAAGACCTGTATCATCCTGCATCCACTCGTCACTTCATGAGAGTATATGCTCGCTTGTGTTAAGTACATCGAACAAATACAATCATGTTAAGACAATTTTTCTGAATTCTATGATGTCTATTGGGATGCCTATTTCATTTCTTGTTAAGGTCGCATACATTAACGAGAAGTAACGGGAATGTGTACAAGTGGGGATCTTGCCCCTTTACTCATCAAAAAACAAAATGTTCTGGCATGCTGACTTGTCGAGCTACTTGTACATCATAGGGGTTTAGTCAATAGGTACGAGGCGGGGCGAGTCTGGTTGGCTAGCCGATCGGGGCGGTGCTAGTGTGGGGCTCCCGTGAGGCTAGGTAGGGAACATGTCGACTGGGACATGAATGGTGTAGTCCCGAGTCACTATCGTTTCCAGAATGTCTTTAAACAATTCATTAAATTCTGCCCTATCCCTGGCCGCCTTGTCACTTCGTGAGCACCTGGTGCCCGAGCGTGCGTTGGGGGTATGTGCAACTAGCGTTGCCACATTTTGTGTGCCTCCCTGAGCATCCGCTCCCCTGGCCTGCGGATTCTTTGGCCTTCTCCGGGGCGGTATCGCTTGGGGCCGCGTTTCTTGGCGTACCTTTTAAGAGTGGGCCCGTAGCGCACCGACGGAGAGACGTGTGCTGCATGTTCCCGTCGGAGAGCGTCCTTGCAAGCTAGCTGCCCTTGGTTTTCCATGTTTTCCTCGCGGGGGGTCTGTAAGATGCGAATCAAGGATTAGGATTTGTTACATGATAAGACCATTCATAAGGGATTATAGTGCAGGTTATCAAGCGCATAGGACGAGAAGGGGAGGGGTGGGGCATGCAGAGCTTGTTGTAGAGGGATGGCCCACGTGATGTATATTTAGCCTCCTGCCATTAGCAGATCTTGGCTCATGCTGAGTTACATCGGCTAGTGGTCATGAATTTAGGCAGGGCTCAACCTTGGAAGGATAGATCGGAAAGGGAAGAAGGTGTATAGAAAAGGACTACACCCTGTCTACACCATCAGAGTTGTGGTTAAGGCTTCCTATGGCGGTAATGTGGGTTGCATGCCCTTCACTTGGAGGTGGGGATGGTCACACGGCTTTTAAATGCGTGATGAGAGGAGGACTTGAGAAGCTTAGCCTGTCAGACCCAACTCTTCTCCCTGTGCTTGACTATCATTGCTTGTGTGTGTTAATATTGTTTATACACGGTGACACAAAAATCAGTGTTTATTTATATACATATTTATGAATCCATGTCACTTCACGAGGATAAGAACCAATTGTAGAACTCGGGGTTGTACTGGAGCATAGCACACGCATCCAGCACTCGTGGCAGCTTACTTCGTACCGATAGATATTTTGCAACATCGAGCAACATGGACCCTTGTCTGAGTCTACTGGCAACATGTAACTCCTCCTCAGTGAGAACCTTATCAAACAGAGAGTTTTCTTGTCTAGGTTCAGCCAAGTCCGTACCCCGGATGGCAGTCAGCACTTGAAGGGAAGTTGGCGCCACATAGGTTGGGTCTCTTTGAGACCGCCATTTGGCCAATCGCTCCTCAAATACTGTCATGATCTGAGCTCCTAGTTCCGCCATTGCAACGCGGGTTTCACATCAACGCTGTTCAAATCGACTCCGGCCTGCTGACAATAGCTTTAATTGCTCAATGTTTACGAGATTCGATTGGCAGAGCATTTCATTAAATGTCACAGTTAAGAGTAGTTCGTCAGCCTCCTCGTCAGAGATGAGTCGCATGCGTTCATGTAAGAGCTTGTTATAGTGCTCGTCAAGATGTTCTTGCTCTTCCCAGGATAAAGGGAAGGGCAAGTAATCTCCAAGCTGCTCCTTGGGGATTGTGCCCACGTCCGCAAGGACGTAAACTCGTGTGAACACCTTGAGCTTAGCATCCAACTCAACTAAGCATTCTACAATACTTCTATGTTCAACGAGGGCTTGCTCGGTTGCCATCTCATGCAAGGTTCTAGGAGTTTGTCTAGGCTTTAGCATAGCTGGGGGTTCAGGCCTATATGAGCAAGATTGGTCAACGCTAGGATTGCTCATGCTCTTGGGGTTTCCATGTTTCTCTTGAGGCTTTGTTATTGCGTCATGGTTCTCCTTGGGTGTGACTGGTGTGAATTCGTCACCCCGTCGTGGCAGTGTTGTATCCACTCTTGATTGGTCGATGTGAGTTCTATTGTCGGTGGATTGAGTGTTGAAAGCAACTGTTGATGGCAACAACTGCTTCGATTTTTCAGAGCACACGGATGTGTCTGAGGTTTCACCGCTATTAGGAGAGACATCAATGGATTCACTGGTGGATGGACTTGATGCTTTATTCCCCAGCTCTCCAACGCTCTTGGTCTCAACGTTCTTGGGGTCCACAACCACCTGTAGCTACTGTTGTTTTTTATGTTTTCTCCTCTTTTTCTTGGTCAATGAAGGTGCATCTCTCAACGACTCAGGACCCTGGACTAGGTCAACCGTTGATGTGCTTGGTCGGGCCTCAGCATTTCCCTTCTCTAGAGGGTCCTCATGGGACCTAGTCGTGGCCTGCAGAATAGCCTTGCCAAGTTGCGTGGGTACAACTGTTCCCCTTTTGGGGGAGTCTAGCTCTTCAGTTGTTTCCCATGTGTTTAACTCTTCTAGTCCAGGCTTTAGGCTCTTTGGAAGTGCCGGAGTTATTAATGAAGTTGGTTGCAACACCTCCTTCACAGGTAAACTACTAAGGACACGTTCCGCCAGGGGCATTGTCACGGCCAAGGGTTGTGACTGCTGTGTTCCCTGATTGGAAGTAGTAGCAGCTAGTTTAGTGGGCTGGCTACCCTTGGTGGATTGTGGTGTCAAGTCCCTAGGGCGATCAGAAGTGGTCGCATCTCTTGTTGCCCTTTGAGCATTCATCTGTATAGATCGAGCATGACTTGATCTGGTCACATTGGGTTGCACAGGCATATCCTTGGGCCAAGGGCTGTGGCCAGTGTCATGTTTCCCCTCTTGGGTATTTGGAAGCTTTAATGGAGACATAGGTTGGGAGTGAGCAGCCGCCATCGACGACCGCTGTTGTGCTTCCTGTGTCTGTTTGGAAAAAGAGGATGTAGGAGATCTAGGACTCTTAGGTGGACTTGGCACTGGCTGAATGATTTGCTCGAGGCTATTAGACGATTGTGCCATTTGCTTTGTTGAACGATCAGCCTTGCCCTGAGAAATGTTGTGCCTATGATGCCTGTTATCCTCTTGGAAAATCAAAAGCTCTTTAGGCACTAATGGCTTTTGTGCACGCTCAATGGCTACATATAACATCTGCTTATTAAGCATGCTAGGCTGTGGCTGTTTCTTTTGAACACTCATGTCTGGTTTCTTGCCTCGAGACCTAGAGTTTCTCTTAGATTTCCTCTTGTTCTTCATTGCTTTTGATGCAACCTTGCCTTCAGCTGATAGAGATGGTTTAGCAGGGGATTTTGGTACCCAAATCCATCGATTACTTGCATAATACCCTTGAGCACGTAGCAACGCTTTGGATATCCATCGTGGCATTGTGCTGACCCTCTATCGATGCCTGCGTCTATAAGGCTTGGGCTTCTTTTGGGGTCTTCTACGATATTTGTAAGTCCAAAGCCCGTCCTTGGCATTGCCCCTTGACCTTCTTGTTTCAAGCCTGGCCTCACTCACTGGTTCTCGTCATTCGACCTGTGCTTGTATCAGTTTTTCCAACAAGCCCTTGCTCTCGTTAGTAGGCTTGATTATTACGTCATCACCTTCCTTGCCTTTCCCTCGAGGTTTGATGAGGTCACCCTTGCTAAAGGTTGTGACTATCCTCACACCCGGTAGTGTCAGGTGTATCCTCTGTGCTACATAGTCAACCTCACACTTGGTCGCCCTTTTGAAGGGTCTTCCTAGGAGGGTTTCTTTCCCGCAGCTAGCACTATTTGGAGGAACATGAAATAGGATAGGCAAGCTTTCCGTTTCAATTGTTGCAAGGATTTTGCACTTCCCTATGAGTGCTTGTGGGTGTCCCCCATAAGGGTTAAGAGTTGCACTAGTCGGTGTGAGCTCTGGTTGGCCTAGTAGGGTCCATGATTCATAGGTCAAGATGTTAAAATTTGCTCCTTCATCAATCAGAGCATCAATAGTATGCTCTCTTTTCGCAGTGAGTTTGACCCTAGCAGGTGGTACTATGTCTTCATCTTCCGGGTCTTTGCTTGTAAATTTAAGCCTTTTGACAGATGCCCTTGAGTCTCCCCATGCATGACCAGACGTAGATTCTCCACCAATGTCTTGGGTCGTCTGTGTAGTGTTGCTCAAGGTACATCTCTCGTCAAGAGTGTCATGTCTAGTCATCCTCACATTGATAGCTTGATGATGCTGCATTCTACTTCGACTAGACGAAGTTTGAACACAATGTACATGTGTTCTTGTGGTGTGGCCTTTTTGCCCTGGATGGCTAGATTGGCCTGTTGAGGTTCTAGGGTCTTTGTTTCTCTCTGTTCGGGTATGGGCTTTTGGTTGCTCTTTTGCAAGTGAGAATCCATGCTCGTATAGAGCCATTACTACACTAGGGTCCAATTTGGAGGACCTGTCACAACACGTGTTTTCCCTCCAACCTACTTCGGGGAGGTGCGGAGGGGGCTTTGCAGGGGTCCGGGGGGGCAGTCCCTCCCGGCCCGCAGGGCTGTTACGATAAAAGCCATGCACAATTTGGAGGACCGTTTATAGCCAAATTTTGAGCTACGTGCTCTAAATTTTTGCCCAGTGACGGATCTGTGATGTGCCTTTAGCTCTACATAGCCTTTGGGGTCAATTTCGGGGTTTAGATGTGTCAAAATTTGTGTTCTAGATACCTGTCCGATTTTGACAGTTTTTTGTCCGATTCTCAGATGTCTGATTTTCAGGAATCCGATTATCAGAATCGGACGTTCGATTCTGGGTGGTCCGATCGGCCCAGTGGTCCGATTTTTGGTCACCTCCGATTCTGGGAATCGGATCGGACAGGGTGGTCCGATTGCTTCAATCGGACGTCCGATCGGACAAGATGGTCCGAGTGGTCCGAGTTCGAGTGTCCGAGTGGCCCAATTTCCAAAATCGGACGGGATGCCAGACATGCCTGGAATCACTGTGGTGCTTAAATCAAACGGCACTCCAAGGATCTGTGCCCCTATTTCCATGTTTTAGCCTGTTATACAACAACAGAAAACCCTATTGTTTGCTTCTTTTTCTTTGTTTTTTCATATCCTAAATGCATCCAAGTCACAAAGTAAATACCTACACTACTCCATCTCACAACATAAATCTCAAAAAATCAAAAAACCTACTTGCTAAGGAGATCGAATACCATCTTCAACCCCCCTCACTTCCTACCTATCTCAAGCACCGGTTCGGGGGAAAACCCTTACTTTGATGCTCGATTTGAAGCGCTCAAGGCTTGAATCTGTTGGTCCCGGCAACGGAACCAAAATGTGGGAACTTTCACTCAACCTCCAAGACCCACGGACCGCTTATTGTTTCAAGCGTTCCAAGCCGAGCACTAATGGCTACCTCTCACATAACCGACGGGCCATCCATATCTACGGGTGTAGTGAGCTTACCTCCGTGCCGTTCGAGTTACCTCCTCTCTTGCGCACTCCGGTAGCTCCACGATCCAAGTGCAAGCTTCAAGGAAGCTCCATCCTCAAGCTCCACGCTCCAAGCTCCATCACCGCGAGCAAGAGAAGAGAAGAGAAGAGAAGAGAAGAAGAGAGGAGGAGATGGAGAGCCTCTCCACCCCACGGTCCCTCACCCTTACAAACTTCCTCCCTCACACTCTCACACTCCCTCTCTCAAACACAAGCTCAAGCAAGCAAGAACAAGAAGAAGAAGAAGAAAAAGAAGAGGAGAGCTACTTTTGGCCACTCACAAGAATGAGCTTTTCATTCACTTTTCAACTTTATATACAAAACCCTAAATCCCTTTTGGGCGGTCATCCCCTTTTTCCCTTTTTTACATGGCCGGCCGTAGCCTAGGTCCCTTTTTCCCATTGTCCTTCTATCTTCCTAGCTTCCTTTCCACTGCCCGTCTACATTTACAAATTGCACGGGTGAGAGCCCGACGCTCCTTGAATTAAACCATGATGCGCTTGCGCTCTTTTACAAAAGTTTTAACTTGCGCTTTTCCTTGTGCGCATTTCTCCCTTATTTAGGACTCTTCTCCTTGTGCGTCTTTGTCTTCCGTTTCTCTTTGCCTTGGCCTTTGTCTTTGTCTTCTGCTTTAGCTTTTTCGGATTTTCCACCTTCGTTCGTTTGAGGGTTAACAAATCTCTTATCTTCTTATATCTTCTTTTTTATGCAAGCAATAAAGAGGATAATAGACTAAAAAGGTAGAGGGATGGCACACACAAGTTGCTTTGCCATGGGGAGCATGGAAATGATGAGAGTAGGTAGCTAGATTCTTCTTCTTCAATTAATCAACATCTTAATTCTTCTTCATCTATTGCTCCTCGTCTTACTTTAAGAATGATCTATAAGAGGATGAAGGCTACTACCTTCTGTTGTAGTTGCTTGCTACTAGTGTGATGCTATTGCAAGTAGAGGTAGAGTGCTCTCATCCACCTCTTTTGGCTTGTTGAACAAACTATTGTGGGCTGGGTGAGAACTGATTTTTCTGGTTGTGTTCTTATTCTTTACTATTACTTTATTTATATTCTCTTCTTCATCATTATCTTCTTCTGAAGAAAGCATACATATTCTTTGATACTTCTAAAGGAGTCAATCTATTAATTTTCATCTTCCTTCTCTTCTCCCTCTCTTTACTTTCCTCTCTTTACCTTATCTTCTCTTATATCTTCTTGTTTTGCATACCATATATCTTATCATTTTTGCACTGGTATGTAGGCCCATGAAAGACAAGAAGTGGAGCTATGAAGGTCGTTGTGTGGGTCATGGAGAGGAGATCCAAGTCAAGGTACCCATTGATGCACCTTTGTTGGGAAATTAGAAGGGTGAATTGGAGTAGTATTTAGTCTTGATGGTTGCCAATAGTAGTAATGATGTGTGGGACTAGGTGTAAAGGTAGGCATCAACTCGGCATCAATAACCTTGAACAATAGCAGCATTACACATGCTAGCAATGTAGCAACTTCAATTTTATTCAAGTGTGATTAACTTGATGAGTGATAGAAAAGTGTCAAAGAAGACTTTTGCTTCTTCCTTGTCTTCTACATCATGAGTGATTGGAATTTGGATAGGTTTATGCACATAAAAGGTAGGGTTGAGTGCTACGAATCTCTATCCAACAGAAATACTACTAGGTGGTAGGCCACTTCTATAAGCCACTTTCTCCTTTTTCTTTACTTTATCTCCTTCTTCTAAATGTGGATTTCTATTCTTTTCATAGTTGCATGAATGTTGTAAGATGTTGTAGTGTAGGACGATCTTCATATTTTCTTTTTCTATATCTCCAAGATTGTATTACAATGTTGGCAAGGCTACTAATGGTACATCAAAGATGATGGAATGGAAGATTTTGCATGATCCTATACTTCAAAGTCATCTTCTCCTTCGCCTTGTCCACACCCAAATGGCACCCGCTGCTCATGCTATTCCAACCTACTTCTACCTTCCTATCACTCTACTATTTCTACTAACTCCTAATTATTCCTTTTTTGCTACTACTAATGATTACATGCTAAATCAGGTAGAAACAAAGCTTCCTCCTCCTCCTTTTTTATCTTCCTTTTTGGTGGTGTTGGCCGTGTATGATGCTAGCCAAGACTTACGGATTGCAATGACCAAGACTTAATAGAAAAGAGTGCATATTTACTAGGTTTGGCAAATGTTATAGATGCAATACTATGGTAGTGGGAGGATGATGTCAATATGACCTAGTTTGCTTATCTTGCTGCTGCTACTCTTCAAGCCTTACTATGGATATCTTGCTACACTCAGAATTGGCATAGACAACATCTTCTATGGATGAGGATAAGGCTCCACTATCTATTATTCTTCATATTGAAGTTTTGGCCACAAGCCCTCCTCTTCAAAGTTTGTCTCTTCAA
Source organism: Lygodium microphyllum (assembly GCF_053477565.2). Lineage (NCBI taxonomy): Eukaryota > Viridiplantae > Streptophyta > Polypodiopsida > Schizaeales > Lygodiaceae > Lygodium > Lygodium microphyllum. Next base: position 86,167,017 of record NC_141148.1, read on the forward strand.
AGTCTGACAATAGGTGCTCATAGGCTCCACTATCTACTATTCTTCATACTGAAGTTTTGGCCAAGCCTCCTCTTCAAAGTCTAACAATAGGTGCTCATAGGCTACTTGTAGCTTGTTATCAATGTGATGAATGAACTTCAACTAGCAATACAAGATTGTTTGTAGTAGCAGCAACACAACAACTTTCCAAAAGATACACTATCCTACTGTCATAAGAAGACAAGAAGAACATAATGAACAAGAACTCTTCTCTCTCCTCAACTTCCTCTTCCCAAGAACCCCAAGACTCTAACTTCCTCCAATATGCATGAAATTATATGCCTCTTCACATGTTAGGCTAATGTGAATATATCTTTAGGCCTTCTAAAGGTACATTCATATGCTAAACATAAAGTAAAATATATGTAGTGCATTTAAAGTGTTAACAATAGTGGCAAGAGAGAGGTATCAAAGCAACAACGATAGTATCAATGAGAAACTAGGAATCTATCACCAACTACTTTTACAAACAAACTCAAAAAGCCAAGGGCATATAAAAAACTACACTATAGCAAACATGTAGCACAGCCCTTGAGATTTGTAGCCTGGTTGTTTAGACCGTACAAGAATTAAGCAATCCAAGTCTCTTGGATCTATACATGTTGGAGTTGTAGATGCTTGAATGTAATAGGCTACATGTGATTACTTAGATACATCTAGCTAGACGATTAAAAAATATTTTGAGACAGGAAAAGTTCATAATTGATAGTTGGTGCTCTACTTTTTACTGGATTGTCACAAGAAACATAAACATAATATCATTTTCCTTCCCTTGTGTTGCATTTGCTAGATTGCAGTTGGGAATTGGAGAGAGAGAGAGAGAGAGAGAGAGAGAGAGAGAGAGAGAGAGAGAGAGAGAGAGAGAGAGAGAGAGAGAGAGAGAGAGAGAGAGAGAGAGAGAGAGAGAGAGATGGGACAAGGATGAATAAGAATTGGAGAAAGAGAAAGTTGGGGGGAGAGAAAGAGAGAAACATAGGTGGTAGAGGAGGAGGAGGTGGTGGTGGTAGTGGTTGTAGCAAAAGGTGCATATATATGTGGAATATGTAGAATAAAAATAGGGGGTTGCTAAAAAAAGCTCACTCCTCGCCCTTCCCTTGGTAAGGGAGCTTCTTGTGCTTAACGCTTTTATTTAGTGTCCTACTACTAAAATGAACTAAGTATGTATTTTGTACATGTGTAGTATACACACATTACAAGGGGACAATGTTTTTGCTGTCTTGCTTATTCAATGCATACATGTGATCTAATATCAAGAATGAGCTAGTGGATACAACCTAGTGATCCAATACGTACATGTGATCCGATATCAAGAATTAGCTGGTGGATAGAACGTGGCCTCGTGTATGCCATATAGGTCAACATCTCACAACTAGAAGCCATTTGTATTTTAACATCCCTCCCTTGATATTCCATATCTTGTTGATCCAAAGGTATTCGATTGAGCTGAGTGAATGAATTAGCTATTCTCATGTTTCTCAATGGGATGGCTACTTTGTTTTAGAAAATTTTAACTTGTGGCAGCGACCAAAGCAACTCGACCAAAGTGCTATTTGGAAACCATCCTTTGGCTTGAAGGGATATTCTCTTCCTATTGATATCAAAATCATTCCATTTACTTCCAATCTACTAATTATTCCTAACCACTTTTGCTCGAGAACCTTTGCTTGTGCAAGGTTTTGCTAGCTCACTATCCTTTGCAATGTATGGGCATTCTTTCAAGTAATATCCCCACATCCCATGATTGTAACATGCACCAACAAATTTGCTCTAGTATTTGAGCTCCCCCACATGAGGCACATCAAGACCCATGTATTTTGGCTTGCTTTCTTTCGTGTCCCAAAGAAGGCATATTGTATTTCCATTGGGCTTGCCATAGGTGGTGTGCAAAGAGGTTCACCTAGCCCTTTTGTAATGTATGAGAGAAGAGTCTTGAGGTCTCCCTGAGTATGCAAGCAATTTTGGGATAAATGATGCATTTCTTCAAGAGACCATCATGTCTCCATTGATTGTTGAGGCATGATATAAACTAGATCAACTCTACCTTGTACCAGTATGCTATACATTGTTTATTTTTTTATCAATGCCACTTCAAAAAAGCCCTTGCCTCCATAGTAAATTCGATTGATTGCCCCTTCATTTTTTATAGTAGTAAAAAGCACGAATTCTCATTGGAGCCGTTGATGCAATGAGCAAACAGGCTTGCTAAAGTGTAGATTGTTCAACCAATGGTGGGTGATGAGAGATGGGGTTAGTGTTGCTTAGCATTGAGTTGGCACTCCCTTTTGTGGGAATGGTAGCAGGGCAAGCTCATGGTGACCTTAACCCCCTTCCCTTGAGATGCATGGGCACAACCACAAGGTTAGAATGCCACTCCCCCAATTGACCCTAGGTGCAAATGGTCCTAACTTGACCATCACACAAACCAATACTAAGAATCCCTCTGCACATAAACTATTTCCTCATTAATGCTCGAGCATCTTGATCATTCCCATAATGCTTTAAGGCAGAGTGTGTAAACTTTTCCTCATTAGGCATAGTTGGTTTTCAGAGACATTGTTTCGAAAAGGCCGGTACTGTGCGAGGCCGAGGCCAACGGCCCTTGCGAAGCCCCTCTAATGTGAATGTTATAGTGATGGAGGTCGAGTTGCTAAATGGGGCATAAAATTCCTCCAAAAACCTACAAATCATTTGAAATAATAAAACAATAATAGCTGCCAAAACATACAAATCATTGGAAATAATAAAACAATAATAGCGAGACGATAAATTATCTGAGAATGGCCGATTTAAAATACAGCCCGTCTCTGTTGACCGAATGGCGGAGGTGCAGGGACTTCATTGAGGCGGCAAACGGGAGCGGGGGGGGGGGAATTAATAAATTGGCGGAAAAAGAAAAACCTGCTTAAATTATTAGTTTATTCGCCAAAAAGAGGAGAAAAACCTTGCTAATAGCTATATTATTAGTTTATTCCGAAAAAGAGCAAAGCTATGTTGGAAGCTGCGTTACACGTGATCGAGGCATTGTAAACCATGGTTAAGTACAAATAAATCGGGGCGTGGTAACTATGGTTAAGTGAAGAAACAAAGAGCAGGGTACTTTAGGAAATGCAAGCCTGGTCAGAAAAAGCGGTCTCTCCTCTCTCTCTCTCTCTCTCTCTCTCTCTCGTCTGTCTTGTCTTCTCCTGCTATTTTGTCCTCTCTCTCTTTCTCTCTCTCTTTGCTTTTTGGTGTAGGCCTATAAGTCTCTCTCGTCCTCCTCCTTGCTCTCTATCTCCTTCGGTTCACCCCCCTCTCTTCCCCTCCTTCCCCCTCTGTCTGTCGGGGCTCTCCTCCCCTGCTCCCCTGTCCGTCCCCTGCTCCTCCCTCACCTTGCATGGCCTTTGCCCTCCTCTCAGACGAGGTATCCGACCTCACCCTCGGAAAGCCCACCCTGCTGGCCCTCGACGCCACCGCCTCCGTCCGGGACGCCCTCGTTGCCCTCAAGCTCTCTGCGGATGTCACTGAGATCAGCGTCTGGGACTGCCCTCCTTCCTGCTCCCCCCCTTGCCCTGCACTAGGTGTAGATCTGAAGAGGTCCATCAGCAGTGGTGGCAAGGGCACTGCCGCCCTTGCTGCCGCTGCTGCCCGCCTGCACAACCCTGGCATCGGTGGGGAGTGCCGCTGCATTGGTAAGGTGTGCATGCAGAAGATAATCTGCTATCTTGCCACGGATCGCAGCCTGAACAACCTTGCAAAGGCGCTCGAAGCTCCAGTGACTGCTCTTCTTGGAGAAAAACTACAAACTGTGAAGCTGATTGACCCTGAGGCCAGGTAGAATATGATAAAATGTCTGTTAAAATTTTGAATTTCTGTATGATCTCTGCTTTTCTAGAGAACTGTCTCACGTTGCCTGGAATCTTTACTCAAAGTGCAAGGGCTATCCGTGCCGCTCTGCCCGGCATGTGTATTCTGAATTATATCTATTTGAGGGTTTTTGTTTTCCCGGTGTTTCCTGTCTCATCTGGATTTGAACATGTCTCATCTGATTTTGGCTACGGTTCCTTTTCAGCGTCATTGAGGCTCTGAACCTTATTGTGGATGGTGCCCAGAACCTAGTTGTCCAAGTTGTCGGTTCTTCCCGCAAGTCTGGACGCCATGTCAAGAATGGGGTTGCACAGAAACGCCTATTTCCTCAAGCTTCTGTGGCATCATTTCATGCATCAAAACACAATGGTCGAGAGTACTGCTGGCTGACACAGGAGGATGTGCTGCGCTTCTTGCTAGGACACATCAACGTCTTCTCGCCCCTGCCCATGATGAGCATCCAGGAACTGAATCTCATAAACAAGGATGTCCTGATGGTAGGAGTGGAGGAGGAAGCAATTCTTGCGCTTGACAAAATCAATGCTGCCTGTATGCGCACAGCTGCAGTTGCAGTGGTTGAGAAGATGGACAACAAGAGCAAAGCAGTGAAGCTGGTGGGTGAGATTTCTTGCTCGACCCTTGAATCTTGCAGTGAAGCAGCAGCACTGGCTTTAGCAACACTATCCGTTGGTGAGTTTCTAATGTACACCCAAGGTGAAACACATTCTCTCAGTGAAACAATCTGTGCCAAGCTTCGCAAGAAGCTGGGCTCGGAGCAGCCACTCTCCAAGCTAGGAGATGTGAGCTCCATACTTCAAGAGTTAGAGATGTGGGATGAATCTTCTGATGAGGAGTCTGGTGCTGATAGTCCGACAGGACCGCATGACCTTTCCAGCAGATGGGCTTCTGGGCATGCTCAATTTCGTGGAATGGGGTATGCTGCCAAGAGTCGTAGCGGGCCTATATTTTGCCGTCCTCGAAGCTCATTAATTGCAGTAATCTTACAAGCCCTTGCACATCGGGAGCATTATGTGTGGGTAACTGATGAGGATGGTTCTCTTGTCGGAATAGTCACCTTTTTGAACATTCTTACAGTTATGTTCAATTACCTGAGCTCCTCAGTCTGACAGCTCTATGAGAAGTAAGGTGAGCAATTTTGTTGGTGGGATCCTACATAGAGACACAGGGCAAGAAGTTTGGCTTTTCTTTCTTATTTTTTCCTCTTCTCTCTTACTCAAATTCATGCATGTTGAATAAAGCTTTACTTGCTGTAACGGGACCTCTAGTCCAGATCTGTTTTTGGGTGTGCTGCAGTCGACATAACCATGGCATGATGTCTGCTGGTAGCATACTTTAGCTGGTCTTTGACATTTTTTAATTCATCTGCTCCGTTTGTGGAAGCTATACTCTTCTTGTTATGTATTATATTATCCAAGTGCTATCCTGGACCAGAGGTCCTTTTTTGTGCATTAACTCTGTTTCTTATTCCTCTCATCCCTGCAGATGGTTGTTTACTTAATTGCCGGTTCTACTATTTTGTTTGTAAGTTAAATTCTCTTTCCTCTGGACGTTTTCCTTATTGGGCGCTTTCATCTAGGCTAGTAAGTAGTGTTTGACAGAGATCAGTATATTTTTTACTAGTTGTGCCGTGTGACCATTTGAGAGGATCAAATTAATTAATATCTCATGCAGATACCCTTGTGGGGCTGGTCAGGAGTTCATTGAGTAAGTTTTGTTTTATTTTACACTTTATTTCTTTGCTGCTTCATTTAGCTGTAGTTGTAGGTTGATAGGTCCTAGAATAGTATTGACAGTCTAACATTGAATCAAGTACCTATTTTTGAGAGTTACTCAAAAGAGTACAAAACATACTTGCTTAGTGACTGAGAGCTAAAGGGAGCTGATCTCATGGTAATCACTGATGGCAGATAACTTCATTACAGAGTTAGCCATTTTGCTGTGAGGTTGGATGCTTTTGTGTCCTGTTCAGCCTCATGCAGATTTTTAGGGGACTGTTTGAGCAGTTGACATGCTTAACTATGTATTCATTATTGTGTTTTTTTTTTTGGTTGCAGAATAATGACACATTCAAGATTTTGGTCGCAATCCCTGAGTGTTGGTCATCTAAGAAGAATAGGTTTTTCAACTAGGATCAGTTCTTTTGCCTTCATTTTTCATGGTAGTTCCTATTTTGGGGATTCTCACAGCAGTTGTTCTTGTACAGTGCAGATGTAGAGTACAACCGCAAGAAAATCTGTATTTCTTGAGGAGGATAGAAGCCACAGAGCCTATCACCTCTAGAAGATACATGTAATAGCTGGGCATTTCTGAAATGTGAGTCAATTTGAACATATGGGTTGTGATCGTGATCTTTGTTGTGTACAACACCACATGCTGTGCATGGGAGTAATTCCATTAGGCAAATAGACAGATCAACCCTACGGTCTCATTGTGTACTGTTATTAATGAATTTCTGCCCATATACGCAAGGAACTTAGCTTTGTATCAGTGTCTGGGAAATCCAAACTAGCTCTTGTGCAAGCTACTGCAGTTCCATAGCAGAGTCCTCTTAGGTTGCTTGCCCTTCTCTTGTGCAAGCTGTTTGGTAGGTATTGCCTTGTCCTTTGGTAGGTACCTCTCTGGAGTCTCTATTGGCTCCAGCATCTGCATGTGGAGTAGAAAGGATATGGGGGAATGTGGCTTTCGTTTGAGTTGATGCAAAAGTGCCTAAGTCATGTAGATGTGAAGTCATGTAAATGTGCAAATTTGAAGTGGTTGTGCATTTTGACTCAGGATTGTGATAGAAGTGGTATTGCAAGTTAAGGATCATGCGATGCTGTATGTGTATAGACATGGGGAGTTGTAGATGGTGCAGTTGAGTGCATGTGTGTACTGATTCATTGCATAGGTGAGATACAAGGAGGGAGGTATGTGTTGCATTGTGTGCGCTTATATGATGGGCTTGTTGGCATGCAAGTACACTGGTTTGTAAGACTAGACTTCTATAATGTATATCACTAGATTTCCATGTTTTCATGAGTTATTGGAGAGTAGTTTCACATGTGATGTAGGTTGCTTGTTGAAAAGTATGTTACTGGACACACGCCAGGTTGAAGACAAGATTGAGAATGTGTTGTTAAGGGTAGATGTGGACATGATCAAGGCCCAAGTGACATAAAAACATACAACATAATCAATGGTTCTAATCATATGTTATTCTCAAAAATTGAGATAAATTAAGAAGTATAGGTGGTAAGTATAGGTGATAAATTAAGAAGTATAGGTGGTAAGTCATTTAGGAAATGGTCATTTCTCAATGAATGATCACTAAGTGTATTTTGAAAGGCCAATTTGCTTACAACTTTTCTTTGTATAGAGGTAGAGTGATAATGTTGTACCTTGATTAAGGCCTTGTTGACTTTTTGTTGAATCAATAGTCCTAGTCGTAAGAAACTCCAAAATCACTACAAAAATATAAAATATATATGCCTCACTAATTTAGTTGTAAGAATGAAAGTTATGTATTGATCCTTCTTGTATAACTGATTATCGAGGCTAGTTTAGAAGGTCAAGTTGCTTATGCTACTTACATTGGTAAGCATCCATCATGAAGTGGTATGGAGAGAAGTGATTACAAAATTTGCTTTGAAACATCAGTTATAAACCATAGTGCAATGCATACTAGCATCCACAAGTAGGGGAACAATTGAAGAATGTGTACTAGGACGTTAGGGAAAATGATACCTGAACTATGTGACAAATTGAATGCTTGAAACAATAGCGGACATGGTAACACATAGTTTTGATGGGAAGCATCATTGTGTGTCCATTTAAGAGGGAAAATGATTGAAGGATAATATTTAAATAACTTTGGCTATGTAAGGAGGAGGAATTTGTGATTGGATGGGATGGAAGATAGTACTTAAGCTAACCTCTAGCTTTATAGTAAATTGGATGCTTGAGATAGTAGTAGACTAAAGGTAACTGTATGGGTAGTTTATTTGGCTAGGACAACTTTGCATGCTTTAAATGGGCAGTTTATTTGGCTAGGACAACTTTGCATGCTTTAAAATATGCTACTTTAGGATTCGATCAATTTATTGCTTTATTAATGTAGCACTTGAAGTGGCTTATGATGAATATGCACATTTGTGACTCTGTGTAGTGCACATCTATCCATGTGCGTGCATGCACAATGTCTACAAGCATTGTATTGCCCATAAAGTGTTTGGAGCATGCATGTTTTTATCATGTTTAAGCATCATTCAAAAATCTTCAAGAACATTGACGTGGTTGTAATTGTGGTCTAATAGATATTTATCGTGTTTGTCATTCAAAATTCTTCTAATTACAAGAACATCGACATGTGGTTAGTAGTAATCGATCTTATAGAATGTCTATAGCTTAAAATCTTGCTCAACCTAGGTCAAAGCATATATATCTTCTAATCTTTCATTGAAGTTGTTGAACTAACAAACATCTAACTGGTTAGATTCTTTTAAGTCTCCAAAATGAGCTTTTAATTCGTTTTCAACCACTTCAAAATGAAATAGTAATCCTTTAGTACAAAGGATTAATGGGCTAGATTTTGCCTACAGTACCTTCTTTAGAGGGATATTCAAAACTTATTACATGGGTTGAAATCACACTTTGATCTAAAACTATTCTTATCACAAGAATATCAACATGTGGTTGTTGGACATCTTGACAACATAGAGCGTCCATCGCATAAAAACTTGATCGATGTATGAATACACCATATGCCTTCTCATTTGCCATTGAAGTTGTTTAATTAAAATATTCTTTTGCTAAGTCTACTCAAATTAAATCTAAGCTATTAATTTGCTCTAAACCCCATTGATATGAAAAGGTTATCCAAGCCTTTGATACATTAGGCTATTGTTTGAGTCGATGAAGCATCAAATGAGGGAGTCAATTGCAAAATATATATAGTACAATTAGGCTTGGAAAAATTATTGGGTTGGATTTTGTTCCCAATACCTTCCTTGTAGAGATATTCAAAACTTATTACATGGGCTTAGATCACACTTGAGCCTTTATTTTCAATCTACCTTCTCTTTGATTCTATTCCTTATGACTTCAAATTGTACAAATTAGACTTTAGATGACTAAAAAATGCCTTGTTTACCACTCTTTTTCCATGATGGCTTTGATGGCCTAAAATTCAATTTAGGAATGATAGTGTTTGACTATTAAATTTGCCAACTTTTCTTTCATCTACTCTATATTTCCATTTGAATGTATATGTGAATCTTAGTGCAACAAAAGAAGCAAATTCATGGGGTTTTCTTTCTCATTTATGTGGTATCTTTAAGTTCTCTACTATGAGTTGACCTTTTGCCAAAGCCTAGCCAAGAAGCAACAATGGAATATTTTGTATTGGTCCTCACATTGTTTCGATTATTATAATAACTTAATCAACATTCAAAACCCTCTCATCTTTCTTCAATCGATAGTTGGTAACAACAAGTTTGTATTCTACATTTGTCCAAAGGATTTCATTACCCTCAACCACTTGGATAATCAACTCATAAAATTGTAGAATAGTCATTACATCTCTATATACACCTCTTTACTTAACCTATAACTTTTGAATTCCAAAAAATGACAACTTCTAAGAGGGTTTACTTAAAAACCCACTTTGGATCTATAAGGTACATCATAGAGGGAGTAGATCACCTAATTAGTCTTATAAAGTCACTCTTATCACAAATCCATGCTTGCTTATATATTGAACTAGTTGTTTTGAAAAGAAAGGATATGGAGATTATATCATCACTTAGAATTTAGGTCTAAAATTTGACATGTTTCAACTTCAAGTTCTCCTTCAAGGTGCACTTAGGAGGGATCTAACTTGTGCGAAAGTCTCCATGTGACACCTACCCACTCCCTAAATGCCCTCCTAATGCATGCTAGGGTGGGTCCCTTATCCCCCCCCATGTGATGCATTTTTGTTCTTTAATGATGAATCAATTTTTGACTTTAGCTAGATGTTTTGAAAAGGCAAACTTGATTGAAGGGGTGACAGGTTTTTGCAAGATATGATGTAAAACATACAGCACATTTGTTAAGCCTTAAGCACTCCTCAGCCTTAGAAACAAAAGGCATTAAAAAAGAAAACTTGGAAAACCTTTCTAAACTTGAAGGCCAAAAAAGAATAAAGAAAAATCCCTCATTGCTTACTCTACTCCACTCTCATTGAGCTCCACAAACATTTCAATTTGAACGATTGCAAGAAGTAATAGTGGTTTATAGTGGTGCATCCAAGTTATTGCACATTGTTGGGTTGGTAACAAGAAGTTCATATTCTACATTTATCCAAAGGATTTCATTACTCTCAACAACTTGGATAATCAACTCATAAAATTGAAGAATAGTCATTACATCTCTATATACACCTCTTTCCTTAACCTAGAAATTTTGAATTCCAAAAAGTGATATATTCTAAGAGCGTTTACTAAAAAAAACGACTTTGGATCTATAAGATACATCATAGAGGGAGTAGTAGACCTTCTAGTTAGTCTTATAAAGTCACTCTTATCACAAATCCATACTTGCTTATATATTGAAGTAACTGTTTTGAAAAGAAAGGATATGGAGATTATATCCTCTCTTAGAAAGTCTTTAAGGTCTAAAATTTGACATGCTTCATCTTCAAGTTCTCCTTCAAGGTGCACTTAAGGAGGGATCTAACTTGTGGGAAAGTTTCTCCATGAGACACTTACCCACTCTCTAAATGCTCTCCTAATGCATGTTAGGGTGGGTACTATTAGGATAAAGTCTAGATAAGATAAGGATATGCAACACGGGGATAAAAGGATCCCATTGTGATCCTCATTGTAAATATCCTAGATATTTAGAATAGGAGCTCACCTACCTCATTTAATGTGCCATGTATATATACATTTGCAAGCAATGAAATGAGTAACTACAGTTCACTCTATTTTCCATATTTTCTCTCTCTTTCTCTCTTATCCATTATGCATAGTGTCTTCTCATCTACTTATCCTCTAGTCTATGTTTTTTACCACACCTCCTCTCTCTCTCTCTCTCTCTCTCTCTCTCTCTCCCCTTGCAAATTTATTTTTGTTCTTTAATGATGAACCAATTTTTGACTTTAGCTAGATATTTTGAAAAGGAAAACTTGATTGAAGGAGTGACAAATGTTTTACTAGCATTCAAGTTATTTCATGACTTGTATACCATATCAAGTGCATACATCAATAGCATGGTTGTTCAATCTAACATTGTATAATCTCCTTCTTAGTTGGAAATTTTCTACAAGCATGTACTTTGATTTTCCTTGCTGCAATGACAATCAATTCCATGATTACTTTATACATCGATCAATTAGCTATTAACTAGCTTTCTTGTTTTGATATAACACTCACATACACATGTACCTATGCACGCACATGTGCACATGCACGCACGCACATGCACACGCACACGCACACAAACATGTTCCTTTCTACTTTTTGCAACATGGATAGTAATACTATAATTCTTTTGGATAATTTGTTTCTAGGCATATTATTGTTTTGGACATGTTCATGGATATAGTCTATTTATCATACAATTGCATTTTAGAACAAACACCCCTTAAGGAAACCAAATTTGAAAACGAGTTTGGAACCATAAATCCAATTTGAAATCTCCATCTAACCTTTCAATAAGGCCAATCATAAGAAGCAAGGAAGTATGAGAAGCTATCATCTTGCTTAGGTTCTAGTGAGCTTGTAGAATATACCTACTAATAATATGCCAAAATTTGATAAACTATGGAGACATTTTTCTCTTAACACTTTGGAATGCTTTTCCTCTAGGTAACCCTATCATGTAGGCCCATAGTGTTGATCCATTTCTCCACAAGTTAAGTGGGAGCTTTAATTCACCAAAGCTATAGATCCTCTTACTTTCAAACAAAGGGAGTGGCATTCTAAGGTTTTGCCAAGGGTCTTTAACCTTATAGAGCCAACACATTTGAAGCTCTCAGTCTTCTAAGTTTAGCAGAGAGTATCCCATAATGCCTTTGTACTCAAGCCTTAAATATTTAAATTCAAGATTGAGAGAAGATCCCATACATCTAACTAACTAGTTTACTTCCAACCATTGACATTGCTAGCTATGGAAATAATCTCTTTTCCAAAGAATCCATAAAGTTGTGAAATTGCTCTTTTGGAGGTTTAACAAAGGGAAAGATGGTAGTCATAGCTATCATAGATTTAAAAGTATGCTTGGTTTCTTCAAGTGTATCACTTAGTGAGAGTGTAATACTACTCCATTTTGAAAGCTTTGGTTTTGATGTCTATAAGGCTTAAGTTAGCTAGGATTGCTTGTTTGTGATGGCTTGAGAGAGTTTTTGCTTTGTTGTCTTCAACAATGTTGGCTTGATGGAAACATATCAAGCTATTCTAATTAATTGAATGAGGGTTCTACTTTGTTTAGGTTAGTTCTACCATGGAGAGAGGGAACATGCCCTTAAAATTATTATGGATTTCAAAGGAGCCTTTATCTATGTTGTTCCCTTGGTCAATGCAATTTTCCCCATAGGAGCTCTTATAGTATGAGTGCCCCATCTAGATTTCTTTTCAGTCCCTCCCTTTGACGATGTGACTAAATGGGAGATCAAAGCCCTCATAGAGTTTTTAGGAAAAGTTTTGTATATCAATGTAGAATATATGGGACCACTCATGCAAAGAGAAGGGCATGCATTGTATGGGATAGGAGAAGTGCCATACTTGATGTGCTTGAGGTCTACATTGCAAATGGAGTTGAGGTTTTCTTGGAAGTGGGATTCTTGGCCTTCCACAACTCTTGCTACATTTTTAGGAGTTTGGATCATTATGTTGGATATTGTCCTACATGTGCTATAGGCGATGATTAAAAGGTTGAATTTATTAATCCTATTCAAGTTGATGGAAAGCATGCTTCCTTGATAGGTGATGTCAAGCTATCAATGGTGGCAAAGGGGTTGAGAATCCTATAGTTTGGCCTATTTCCATGTAGCCTAAGAAGACATCAAATAAAGGCAAAGCCCAATAGATATCAAAGGTAGAAGGTGGTGAGAATAAGGAGAAATCCGAGTCAAGGAAGGACAAGTCACGAGATAATAAAGGAAAGGTCAAGATGTCCCTCAAGAAATTGGCAATGAAGCCATTGGTTTGAGTAGAAAATCTACACTACTTTACATGGGCTAGTTTAGATACTTTGTCATCATTAACGTGTATGCTCCCTACAGTTAAACAAAAGAGGCCAAAAAGTGGGATGTGTTGGAGATTTGGTACGACATTGTCTCATCCTATTTATGGGTGATTGGAACATGACAATGTCTTGGGGGGCAATGGATTGCATGTTTCTTGCTTGATTCTCTATGATGAAAGGATGTGTTAGGAAGCTTTGATATTAAAACGTCAATTAGTTAATGCTGTTGTCAGCCTCTCTTGCAATCACTTCATCATGACCTTGATTTTGATCATTTCTCTTTTATCTTCTTCTTCAAGTTGCTCACTCCACATAAAGAACAATTTGGTAAACTTAATAGAACTTTTTTGAAAGAGAAAAAATATCTAGATCTTTTAAAGGCTACGTGGCTCAAGGTTTTCACTAACTCCTAGTTGATAGATGGGTTGCAATAATTGAAGAGGTCAATTTTTCTTTTGACTTTGGAAAGAGGAATGTGATAGAAAGGAGAAGAGCTATCTCTTGTGCTCATGAGGGAAGAAGCAAAGTTTGACTACTACTTCATCTAGATTTTGTCTCTCAGTCTCCTTCAACATGTTGAAGATTAGATGCATGATCAAGCAATGGTTTGTCTTTGAGGTGTTGAGGCTCAAGTGAAAGCTTCTTGGGATTTGGAGAGAGATGCTCTTTTAAATTCTACTTTGATTCTCTCAAAGGCAAACAAAAGAAAGAGACAAATGTCGAGAACAAGCATGTGTATTTGGATCTCTGGTAGACCATGACATTCGAGTTGACTCTTACTCTCATTATTTGCTTTGTGAATTTGTTGATTGTGTGGATGCTAGGCTAGGCTAGCACTATGATGAGTTTGGACTGTCCTTGGAGGAAATTAAATATGTGGTCTTTGGCATGAAGAGACGGAAGTCTCTAAGCTTGGATGGGATTCCCATTGAAAATTTTTAATCACATTGGGACATGTGGTCAAGACCTTTGCAATTTCCTTACTGCTTGTTTTCACGCATTCTTTACTTGTATCCATCAATGAGGCCATGATTAATACCATTTTAAGGGATTTGACAGGAGGAAGGTTAGCCAATCAAGGGTCCTTACTATGTTGAATGTTGGCCATAAAGTGTTGTTAAATTGTTGGCACAAGATTTAAGTTCCTAATCCCTAGTATAGTCCATTGATCTCAATATGGGTTTGTTAATGAAAGGAAGATCCTTGATTCTAGTTTGGTTGGATTGAATGGACATTCATCAAAGGTGTTGTGAAGTGGATTGGTTTTAGATCATGCATCCTGCTTGCCATGGATGCCTTATTTAGCAATGTGCTTCACGGGTCCTGGTTCATGTCAATGACTATTTGAGAAAAGTCTTTGGTCTCTAGAGGACTATCCAATAGGGCTACCACACCAACCCTAAGTTACTAATCCTTTGTTGAGAAACTTGGAAGCCAAGCTTACTAATGGACGCATCAAAGGTCAAGGCTCCCTAATGGGTAGGTTTTCTTGGGTCAAATGTTTGTAGATGTCAAAATGAATCCTATCGAAAGTAGATAGGGACTCAGACTCTTTTGGATGTTTGAATCGATTTGTTGCTCTTTTGGGCTTAGTCAACAACATTAGAGAAGCCTTTAAGTATTGAGGTACCCTCCTTGGTCTTGGGGTCAAATCTAGATGTAGAGTAGATTGGCTAATGGCCAAGATTCACACCAAGCCATTTAAGTGGTCAAGGTTCCCTTCAATCTTGCTAAGTTGGTCATACTTAATAATGTATACACTTGCCTTCTCTTTTTTCGTGCATTCTTCTATTTAAATTCCAGATCCTAATATAGGATTGAAAGGTAATTTTGAGACTTTTTGTGGTCCTTCAGAGATTATAATGTCTCACTCCTATTTCATGGTAGCTTTTTACTTCAATAAGGCATAATGGTGGCTCACAAAATCATCTTCACTTAAAGCATATATGTACTCTTCTATAATATAAAGCATAAAGGTATACTTCTCTATTAATGTCTTTGGAAAACTAGAAAAATAGCTCATTCTTGGGTACAATACTCAAAATGTTATCCCAAATAAGGTAGTTTTGGTCCATCATTTTAGAAGTTCAAATTTGATGCACTCTAATTGATACTCTAGTAAGTATGCCTTCTCAAGTTTTTTTTTTTTCTAGATATCATGCTTGTGTTGATTGGATACATGCTATTATCACACCATGATGATCTATATTATGCAAATTTGAAAGGTTTGGAAAGGGGTTAAAACCTCTATCTCTTGCAATCCTTAACAAATATTTTTCAATTGTCCATAAAGGGGATTGATGAAATCTCTTAATAACTCAAAGACATGATATGAAATCCTAGTAGCATATAACCCTAGATTGTGTGCTTTCTTTGAGTATGTTTTATGCCCTTTATTCTTCCTAATTTTTTTGTAGATTAGTGTGTCTTTGGACATTGATAGTAGCAAGCCCCATGTGGTGTTATTCACCCATCCACCCCTTAAAAAATATGTTTGGTACTAAGTGTCTTTTTGGGTTGGTTGGCAGGTGAGGTCTATGGTTTAAAGACTTATCTATCTATATTAAAAGAGGTAAAAAACAAGCTTAGTCTTTTGTAGATATGTATGATCTCTTTCCTGTACCCTAATATTCAAATACTCTCTTTATGATGTCATATCCTTGTTATTTGAATGCATTTATCTCATCTTTTTTTAGAGTCAAAACTTGCCTTGCGTAGCCTTATCATATCTAAGAGACATGCACAAGTCAATGCAAGCAAATCACATATGTTTTAAGCAACATTTATGGCTAACACTTCAAATACAAACACACTTGGAAATCAAAACAAAGTAATTTTGTAGGCTTGAGTAAAAGAATCTTTGTGCAATTTTGGAAAAATAATGAAAGTAAATGAGATAACACTAGAAGAGAATTGTATGTATAGAACAAGTTGCATGAACAATTTTTCAAGTTTTGTATTAACTTTGAGGTATAGAGTCCCACTCTCACATTACAATGTTCTAGGAAGCCTAACTTGAAACTTGTGACTTTCTAGCTTCAATGGTAATTTGCTATATATGCGAAACTTTGTTGTGATGTCATTTTTTTGGAGGGAGGTATGATGCTAATGTTTTTAGTTTGTCTTAGTAAGTGGAAGGTTTATAAGAATTTTACTAAGGAGCACAACTCCATCCTAATAACATGTTTTTGAGAATACATAAACTTGGAGCATGATCACATTAAAAACTCTAATTTGGCATTATGGGCTATTTCACACTCCATACACCTTCTTTCCCTTTGATTTTTTCTCTTTTCCTTCCTAACGTCCCTCACAACTTTGCTTGTATCAAGCTTGTGCCTAGAATGTGCAGGTAGCATGCAATGAGTGCTTGTGACAAGGGTTAGTTGTGTTTGAACATTTCTTATGTGCAAAATGTTGTGTGTGTGCTACTTGAAATTAGTCACTTCTTCAAGGAGGCCACTCATGAATATTGATCATGTTCAACCATTCTCAAGAATCAATTATTAGGATTCCACGTAACTAGGATAGTCACAAATTGGTTAAGTCATGTTTTGTTATATATGCTTGCTCATTTCCAAACCATTTGTAAGAAAAACTAATATTTGTAAGTATGGATCTCAAAAACCTGCATCTCTAACCATTTGTAAATGTGGATCTCAAAAACTTGCATCTCTAACCACCTAAACATTCAATGGCTTTGATTATTGATACCATGTACAATTCCAAGGGCATTGTTTGAGTGATTGCGCATTTTTGATCTGTCACTTTTAATAGCTTTGACTTGTAAAAAGGGGTGATTATATAACTAGCTTGGCAACACCATTAGTGTGATTTTTTTGTGACTAGCCTAGAAAGGTTGGTGTCATTGTCTAGTCTAGAAGTCTACCAATTTGTGAAGTATTGCTATATATTGAAAAAATGTGCGGTGGATATCGTGGAGGAATTGCATGTGGCAGGTCCTATATGTACTGTAAAGAGTAGCAACAATAATAATACCTTGGTCAACAATGTAAACAACATGTCCGCAGATAGAGCTTGGACAAAAGAGGAAGGGTGTGGATTTGATGTTGACATATGATAAGCTCTGATTATAAGTGTGTGATCCATCAAAAGACCAAAGTAAAAAGAGAGGAGATAAAAGTGGGTATATGTGGTAAAATATAATTAGCTTGGGTGTATATAGGACATGTGACCCTTAGACAGATCAAAGTATTGTGTAAGTGAATTATAACTGTATATGTATTAGAAGTAGATGTCAACATGTAATTGGCTTGGAGGTATATACTAAAAAGAAAGGAGATAAAAGTGGGTATATGTGATAACATATAATTAACTTGGGTGTATATAGTACATGTGACCCTTAGATAGATCAAAGTATTGTGTAAGTGAATTATAACTGTATATGTATTAGAATTAGATGTCAACATATAATTGGCTTGGAGGTATATACTAACTAAAGTAAAGGAAAAGGAGATGAAATGAGACATAGTGATAATGGTATTAGAACAATATGAATAAATAAAGGTTGATAAAGGTGAGCAGGCTCGTAGTGCACTTGGAGGCGTGCCGCAACGTACGATTCCGTGTGAGCCTTCAGGGTCCAGAAGGGATTGAACTGTCACACACACACACACACACACACACACACACGCACCCCCGCCCAGCACATCATATGCGATCTTGTCTGTCCCTTTTTTTTCCCCTTTTGAAAAAACCTCATCATTTGTCATAATAATTATTAATTACTAAAAAAAACCCACCGAATCCTTTTTGTCCTTTTTCCTTTTCCGCACAAACACGAGCCCCACGTGGCATCCGGGCAGGCTCCTCGTGCTTTCCTTATACACCCTGTACTACTATGTAGTACTACTGTACTCCGCCCACCACGTCATCTTGGCAATCCCTAGTTTTTTATTTTCTTTTCAGATAAAATAAATTTGTCTTGATTTTGAAGTCTTGTAAGTTGTCACGGTTTACCCCCCCCCCCCCCCCCCCCCCCATGAGACAAAAAATGCCCCTTAAGCTCCTCCCTACATGCCTAGGTAAACCTCCTTTTTTCTTTTACTAGAAGGTGGAAACATTACATTATTCTAATGGTAAATGGAAACAAGTTTATATGTCACAAGACCCCGACCCCTAGCGGAGCTCCGCCTCTATTCTTTCCTCTATAGTAAACTTCAACACGACAACATCATACTCTTGGTGAGACTCATGCCCCACTCCATGGTTGGGGAGTTGGCAAGATTAGAAACTGATATGGGTCTTTTTGTTTCTTGACTTGAAGGGTCTTTAATCCCTCCTGATTGATATGGGTGACCCTCCTTGGCCCTTGGGGCATCTCTCTCCCCACCAATGTTGTCCCAACCAATGCCCATTCAAATCCCTATATGCCTCACCCTCCTTGGCCCTTGGGGCATCTCTGTCCCAACCAATGTTCATATCCTCTTTAGAATCTCAAAATCTCCATTTGAACTTTCACTGGTCTTTTACAGGGTGCAAATGTCCAATTAAAGTCTTAAAATTGAAAAAAAACCCCACTGGGGCATCTCTCCCCCCAACAATGTTGTCCCAACCAATGTCCATTCAAATCCTTATATGCCTCACCCTCCTTGGCCCTTGGGGCATCTCTGTCCCAACCAATGTTCATATTATATTTACAATCTCAAAATCTCCATTCGAACTTTCATTGGTCTTTTACAGGGTGCAAATGTTCAATTAAAGTCTTAAAAGTGAAAAAAAAAACCCAAAGAAAATTGGTCCAATCTCATATCCTCTTGGTTGGAAAAAACATTTCTTGTGAGCACTTCTCCATACCACAACTCACAACTCTTTCCTGATGTTGTATGTGTTTATTGATACACTGTGTTTTCGAGGCCAAAGGAAAGCTCACACTCCTTTCCATTAAGTTCAAATTGTCACACATTGGAATTAATGTAGTTTCTCTCCAAAAGGCGAAGATGATCAAAACTAGCAAAGGTACTCCATGTTTTGAGAAGATCAAGGCTAGGAAAGGCACTCAATGGTTTGAGAAGTAGTGTTTTTTGGACCAAGCTCGATAGATTTCTCATAATTGTGAGATGCACAAAAATTTCTTTCATATATGAAAAGCTACTTTTGGTGGGGTTAATACAATGATTTGAAGGGTAGTCATGCTTAAGCTACATGCTTGTGTTGCATTCTCTAAGTGATTGCCCACGTTTGACCACTATCCTCTATGCAGATTACAACAAGAGGATGCCTTTCATAGCCTCTAGGCTTGTAAATGGGCGAGACATACTTTCAAAATTGGCACGAGGATGCTAACATGTATGATAAGTTATATTACAGAATTGGGGAAAAGGATGAGCCTTGCTTGCCTTCAAGTTTGGCATATTGTGAGAGGTGCTATAATTCTAAAACTATGAGAAGTAAGACATCAGTTGCCTTTCCCATTAGTCCATTGGTCATTGATCTACCTTAATGATTGTGTTGAAGAGCTAAGTTGGTTGATGATCAACTTGCCAGAGAAGATTCAATGTAGTGAGTGAACAAAGGTTGTGATTAAAAGAATCATTGACACTATACAAGTTTGTTTGAATTCCCCTTGAATATGATAATTAAAATAGAGTATTCATGTACACATTCTTGGGCTTTATCCCAAACTTTGCACACAATTATATGGCATTGTGAAACTAGCTGCCTAGATAAGGTTTGAACGCATGGCCAAAAGCTCACACACAATCCCTTCTAAGTAGGTTATTACTATTGGTTAAGTTCATAGTCTTTAAGAGCTAAACCTCCAATCTTATCCAAGGTTGGCTCCACATGGGGCAAAGAACTTCCTTATGTAGAATACATGTCATGCTGAGATTATTGTAATTGGTTTGCTCAACGAGATCTTTCTATTACTTTTTTGACACATTTAACTTGGTAAAAGGGAAACTAAAAAGAAGATAAGTCATCACAAAATCTACATTTTCACTCTTTTGTCTCATGACAATGCTAGCTTATACCTTTGAGAGGCAACTTATAACAATGAAAAACTTGTTATTCTTTCTTTTAATTCCATGTCTATTCCACAGACCCAAACATAGAACATGGGTGGTTGCGGTATGAAAGTTTTTGACCCCCATGCCCTCCTCATATTAGTAACAATAACTTCACTAACATAAGTTGCTTTTCATAGCTTATGCACACTCTTGTATGTAGCATGATGGTTTACTTTTTTTCTCTTGTCTTGGTTAATGTGACTAGGGCATTGTAGTAGTTCAAACTCCACTCACATATATGTTTGGAAATAATATGTTTTTGAGACATACTTTTTTGAAATGATTTGGTTTAAAGTAAATTTTCTCAAATCTTCTAATAGAATTAAAAGTTGTTTTTGTCCATAGTTTTTGAATTATAACAAAAGATTAGACATATAATAGGTCCTTCAAACATGAGTATAGATTTAACATGTAGTTGCCTACTACTTGCCTCCTCATATCTTGCCAATTTACATTTCATTGTCTTTTTGTAGACACACATTGTTTTACACCAAACAATTCCACTACTTCTTGATATACATATGATATTTTGAATTGCTTGACTTGACTAAAGCTTTCACGATAGTAACTTTCATGTGACATGTCCTTAATCTATGTATGCTTTAATTTGTTGGTTAAACTTTGTGCCTCCATACCTTCATGACTAAAAGGCCTTCCTTCAATGTGACCCTTATGTTGATACTCATCATGGTGAGAATTAATTGACCATCATAATACGATTAGGGGATCAAATCACCTCTCCTTGACAACACACAAGGTAACATATCAAAGCATTCACTTCATTATTCCAAATTTGAAGCTTTAGTTTGATTGTTTGCTGTTGAAGGCCCCATTTTATTTTTCTAAAAGGCTTTACCTTGCATTAGAGTTTGTTTATATGTTGGCAAAGCTTTCGTAATCAAATAAATCACCCCACAATATCATTATTCTATGTCACACATTGGTTCCCCTCCTACCAGTCATTATGTTCATTTGAAAATCACTCTTTTTACATAAATTGATGGTTTTGTCTATCTATCACAACACTTGTCTAGGCATATGATCTAGCCCACTACTTTTGTGAATGTCACATCTACATTCATATTGTGAGGGAAGTACCACGGTGACTACTCTTCTGTACTTATTGGGAAGTTCTTTTCATGAGAGCAATTTTTTACTTGGAGGAGGAGGGTGAACATGCATTTCAATCACCCATGTGTTATAACTTAAGAAACATCATCTATTGCTTGCTCACATTCAAACATATAAGACATCCTAGATAATAAAAAGTGTTCCTCCATGAAGACGTGATACTTTATAATTCAAGAAAAGAAGTTTCCAATGATTGAAGGGGAATATGTGGCCAACTCCTTTTGGGAAATAGGAGCGCTACTTTTATCTTTCCATGTCAAGCTAAGGAGGGAGTTGAGTATGGTATACGCAACCTCAATGCGTTGAGCGAGTTCCAATCATTCAAGCCCCATGCTATACACAAAATGTCTGTTTATTGAAGTTGAATACCATGGGCTCTCTATTCCCACATCATGTAAGTTGCATGTACTAGTCCATAGTTGGATGTCCTATCATTATCTTTTGCTCTTTGTCCAAATTTACAGAAACACATAAGGTATGTTGATTGCAAAGAGGGTAGACATTTAGAAAGATGTGCCAAATGCTATTCCTTTTGATTGAGTTGTGGACCTTTTAAGATCTACCATTATCTGTAAAGTTTAGGCATGCCTTTGACTTAGAACATATCAAAATAGCAAAATATACTCGCTCACTACTTGAAAGCGACTATGCTAAATGTTTTCAAAAGTATTCCATCTATTGTTATGTTAAATATTGAACCATGGACAACCTTTTGACACACCACAATCTCCTTCAAATGATGCTAGAGTATATGATGTGCATTTCAAATTGTAAACCATACAAGAGTTGGAGTGGAGATGAACTTGAGGGTTGTGGCACCTCAAATCCATTTCTAGGCATGACAAGCAATTTCAACAGTCCCAATATGCAATTCGATATACAAACTAATCAAGTTCAATGTATGGAATGAGCCCCATAATTTTCCTTTAGAGGCCTTGACATGATATTTGTTGAGGTTCTCTTATTACATCTAGCCAAAGTATAATGTCCATCTCTACCTCACTCAATGTAGTGGGGTCTATGATGTTCCTTTGGAGAGGCCTTATTAATATGAGATTTGTTGAGGTCTTGTTAAAGTGCCCAACATTATGTCCATCCTTTACACCAATGACTAAGTCACCACCAAAATCCTCTTTCTCAATAATCTATCATGACAAATTTGACATAAATCTTAGTGCATGAATCATGTTCCAAGGTGAATGCGGTCGCTTTCCGTAGGTGGTATAATGTGAATTGATTTGTTTTAGAAAAAGGCTATCTAAAAATGCCTCTTGAGGGGATGATATAGTCATAAGAGGAAGTTTACCATTAGAGATCTATTATTGAAATGAGCATTGGGCTGACTTAGTGGCTCTTCAGATCATTACATTATGTGAACAAAAGCAAATTGATAAAAAATTATATAGAATGTGTCCTCTCCACCTCCCACTTGATGTGCTGCTCTTTAAGCCCATTTTTTTGTTGTACGATGGGGCTTCTCAAAGCCTTTGTGATGGTATTGGCCACGTTTTTGGGATGGGATTTTATCCCCTCCCCCACTGCATGCATTGTCAATGTTGGGTTTTCATCATTACCTAGCATGGAGTGCTTTGCACTAATGCCAAAGCAATAATATTCAACATTAAGTTCTTTGAATCCTTTGTGAGAAGAATGCATAATAGATTTTCAAAGTATTATCAGCATTGTCAAATAACAATTAGGAGGTTGATTCAACAACTGGTTCTTTCTTCACTTTATCTACATGGAAAAAATAAGAAAAGTAGAGTGGGTGATACGGGTGTTGACATCGAAGCATGTGTACACTTGTAACAACACTCTACATTATTAAGTAGTGTGGTCACCAAATGGTGCATTGCTATGGTCCATGCCCAACGAAATTGGTGGTCTAATAGGAAGGTCACACATTTTTTTTCTTGAAAAAAGTTTATCATTATCTCCACAAATCATGATTCTATTGTTGCTACTTCTACTTTGCATACTAGATTATCATGTTGACCCTGAAAAAAACGGGCACAACATACTTTACAACACACTAAATTTGGAGCCATTAAAGAAAAAATTTCAAGTATTACTAGTTGAAAATGAAGCTTGCAAACTTCTAGCTCTTCCATCTCTTCACCAAACCAATCGATATCAAGTATATATATATATATGATTGACATCCATGTCTCATAGGAAATGGCAATAATCCCCTTGAGCTTTGCCACTTTGACCTTGTTTGGATTTGTGCATTTTAAGGTCATATATATCTTTGTGCCAACTAGCTTGTCTCTCTTAGCTTTTGATGCATTAACAATAGTTCTTACTACATCAAGGCACTGGTGCTTTATGTGGAGATTTAGAGTAGTAGTAGTCCTCATATTGTAAACAATTGCTATATCATCAAAAATTGATACAAAATACAAGTTTGAGGGGATATTCGACATAGATCCAGAGCCCTAGAAACATATGTGTACTTGAGTTTGTAGGCTAGTCAAAGGTAGTGCCATTCATTTCATTATAAAGAGATATATTTTTAGAAAAGCATCTCCCCACCCTCAACTACCTAGCTTGGGCTATTTGTTAGGCTCTACTTTTCTAGTTTCCTATTTAGGTTGTTTCCACAAAAAGTATCCATGCCGCAAGAGCATATCTATATTCTATCCCTTGGCACTTCTACCACTTGAATCTATTTGCAAAATGAAGGCTTACCTCATTGTTTGGAGGTGCTCCTTGATATATCTTATGGTATAAAAATACACACTCCTTGAAGAATTCTAGCCTTATTGCCTTCAAGTGAACCTTCTCCCTTTGATACCATTTATGCAACCAAATTGTCAACATTTATGAATTTGTGAAATCATCATTACAAAGAAGTTTGGGATCTTGCCCAACCAATCCATATTATAATTCCAAGTCTTCCTTCATAAAACAAAATCTGGCTTTAATTGATGATACTCATCGTGGTGTTGACCAACTCATTGCAAAAAAATGTTTATAAAATCATGTCAATAATGCAATTAGACATAAAAAAATTAAAAATCTTGCAAAAATGTGATCACTTTCATAATGTAGTTGTATTCTAGTGGTAGAAAATGATTCCAAAGCGGTGTTGCTGGGTGGTAGTGTTTACCACTTGTTACTGGTGCTGAGGGCAACAAACTGGAAGCCTACCACTTTTTAGGTTCTCCAACACTTAAAAGTGGCATGCGATAACTACACTACTTCTCAAGTGGTGAAGCACTTTAGTGAACTTCGAGTGCTTCATCACAATCTAACAGTGGTCATGCACCACTTTACAAAATAATAGCAATTGTACAATGCTTTCAAATGGTTTCACTCCACCTTTTGTTGGTGTACCACCACCAAAAACTAGAATTGCACCATAAGAAAGTGGTGATGGACAACTTTAAATTACTAGAGCACCACTAGAAAGTGGTGCTTAACCACTAGAAAGTGGTGCTTAACCACTAGAAAGTGGTGCTTAACCACTAGCTTAGTGGAGAACCATTGTTTTACAAAATGGCAATGGTTATGCACAACTTCCAAATGGTTCTCCACTACTACAAAGTGATATTGCACCACTACAAAGCAGTGCTTGACCACTTAAAACCTAGCAGAGCACCACTTTATTATAGAATGATAGTGGTTGTACACCACTTTCAAATGGTTTGCTCCACTTTTTATTGGTGTATCACCATAAAAAAGTGGAATTGCACTATTGAAAAGTGGTGGTGGACCACTATAAATTAGTGGAGTCTCATTTTATTATAGATTATATAACCCTTTTGAATGGTTAGCCTCCACTTTTGGTTGGTGTATCACCACCAAAAAGTGAAATCACACCATTAAAAAGTGGTGGTGGGGGACTACTTTAAATTTGTGAAGCACCACTTTTTGGTGGTTGAAATCACTTTTAAGCAATTTAGCACCACTTTTAAGTGGCGGGACACTTGTAGTGAAACAACACTTAAAAGTGGTGGATCAATGTGGAATCTCATGACTTTCAGAGTGGTCCTTCATTTTGTGTTTAGACCATGGTGTTTTACCACTTTTGAGCTATAGAGCGCCATTATAAAGTAGTATCTTATGTGGTGCCTCACCTCACAATGAATTTTCACTACTAAAAAGTGGCTGCAATACTTAAAAGCAGTCTAAAAGTGGTCAGCATCACAACACACTACTAGACACTATGACTTGAAACTAGTGTTCTACACTAATCAATAATATTAGATTGATTGGATTAAAGTTCTTTTATAATCATTATTTTAAATAGTACGCAAGATCTATATTTCATGGAAAAGCTTTGCTATATATGTAACAAAGTATAACTCTAAGTTTCAGACACATATTTACTCAATAGAGAAACATTTATATTTGTGCATACCTATTCTATTTTTTGGGCTTCCACCTTGATTGAAATATTCTCCCAAAATGGCCAATGATGGTTTCCTTATGCCAAATGTAAATAAAGACTATCAATAACATGTTTTCATGTATGCTTATTTTGCCAAATTTAAACAAATTGATTATGCATGTCTCTTTGCAAAGCAAGGATATCAAATATGAAAATGCATACATACAAAAAACCCGATTTGTTGGGCAACCCATGTGTCTAGTGTTCTTTCTCTTCAGAGGTGTACCCTTCCCTAAGTCTTTTAAGAAGACTCTTTTATAGCCTAGTTCTTTACCCTAAAAATTATTGCAAAGTACAATATCTACATGATGAATGCTAATTCTTATGAATAATCACAAAAGACAATATCTTGAAAACAACCCTTTCCCAACTTGAGTGATGATTTCTATAACCATGCACGGTCCATAATATCTGCATGATGCAAGGGATTCAAACCTATTTGTAGCCACAAATATATTCACTACATGTTGTACACAACTAGGGGTAAAAACATTCATGAAATAGAGAAAATGAGAGTAACTCTTGCTTCAAAAACAAGTTGCTTTAGCTAGTAGATATTTTGAGAGAGAGAGAGAGAGAGAGAGAGAGAGAGAGAGAGAGAGAGAGAGAGAGAGAGAGAGAGAGAGAGAGAGAGAGAGAGAGAGAGAGAGAGAGAGAGAGAGAGAGAGAGAGAGAGAGAGAGAGAGAGAGAGAGAGAGAGAGAGAGAGAGAGAGAGAGAGAGAGAGAGAGAGAGAGAGAGAGAGAGAGAGAGAGAGAGAGAGAGAGAGAGAGAGAGAGAGAGAGAGAGAGAGAGAGAGAGAGAGAGAGAGAGAGAAGTTAAGCATGAGATGCTGTTGGGCCAAGGTGTTGCACTTGGACCCCCACTAGGGGAGCTGTTGGAACGCCCCCATCCAAGGGCAGCTTCTACTACCTCTCGACCCCAAAATAGAGGTCCCCAATAGTTCACACACCCGGAAACACAATGTAGTGTGCTGGAGTTGATATGAGCTTAACTATTCCATCTAACCCAAAGGCTAGACTCGAAAAGGTTAACCTTTTACCATCTAGTCACATAGACCCCATCTAACATATAGGTTATGATCTAACCAATGTCTGGGATCACACATGGCTACTCCTCATAATGGGGGCCTTATAGATTTGAGTACCATAGATTATTCATGACATCTTATAAGGGTGGGGGCATATCTAACAACCCCCCCTCAATGTCCACCCACAAGTGAACTACATTCTTGGACCAACATCGAGTCTTTGAAGATGAACTTAAAGCAAATTCTTCATGAGAGGTTTGTTGAAGATATCTCCTTTATCCCCCTTTGTTGGAAATTAGACAAGGACATTAGACAAGTTATAATATCCCATCCTCAATTAAATAATGTATATATTAATATTACATTTGTATATGTTTGGTTATACATGAAACACTAGATTTTTGGCAATGGCAATGCAACTTTGGTTGTCACATCTTGGCATAATTTGGTCTTCACCATGCACTCCCATATGCCATAGGAGCCTTCTTAAAACCATACTACTTCATGATGTGAAATAAAAGAAGCTTCGTGTACTCTAATTTAGTAGAAGACAATGCCACTCTTGGTTGCTTCTAACTAATCCAAGACAAGATTCCTGAGCCCAAAGAGAGAGAAAAAAAAAAACCAAAATTGACTTCTAGAATCACTACCTCTTGCTCAATATGAGTCATAGTTCTTGACAAAAGAAAAAATAACCTGAAAAAATAACAAAAATCCGATTTCTTAGAATCACTATCTTTGGCCTAGTTTGAGCCATAGTTCCCTATAAGAGAATTTCCCAAAGTGCATATAATACCATAATTAATATTTTCCTTCAAGCATTTGAACACTCACATCTTAGCTTCCAGTAACTTTGATGAAGTTTGTTTGAGAACCTGCTCAAAAAACCAACACCAAAATTGATATTTGGCATGGTGTTGCACAAATAGATGAGACTATCGACCAACCTCATGTATCTCCCAATGTTGTCAAGTGCTAATGTATCCTTAATGGGTAACTTTGCATTAACATCCATAGATGTAGCTATCTCCTTGCACTTAGTCATGCCAAATGCTTTTAAGATCTCCCATGCATACTTCTTCTAAGAGAAGAAGCTTTTTCTTGGCTCTTGCCAGACTTCAACCCCCAACCAATAGTACAATTGTCATTTCAAACTTGGAACTTAAAGCCTTTCTAGTCTAATGGATCAAATCTTCACACTCATTGACAATAGTAAGGTTTTCCGCATAAATGACAATCCCTACATACTTTTCACCATCCTTGTAAACATACAAGTTAACATTTGAGATATACATTTTAAAGTTTAAGCTTATAAAGAAATTATCTATCCAATGCTCTAGGGGCTGATTCAACCCATACATTTGTGCGCTTTGTATTCCATCAAAAAGTTATTGATTCCGGTATCACAATCAAAAGTTATAGCCATTTTTGTATTGGGGGTCTACTGGGACTGCATTGTACAAGTGAGCAGTAATGGCTAGAAACAAGGGAAAGAACAAGCCTAATGATGATATTCAGCAAAAAATTAGGGAATCACATGATGTAATACATGAGGCATGTCATGATGATGAAGATTCTCAAGAATATGGTGTATATAGTACTCTTAATGCTACTCTTTATAACCATGAGACTAGGCATTCCATCACACACATGGAATTAGTTTCTAAATTGGATTAGGTAATTGAAAAGTTGTCTCAATCCAATATGAAAACCAAGGAAGTCATGGAGTACATGTCCCAATCTACTTAGGATTCATTGGAGAAGTTTTCTTCTTCCACTAGAGATTATTTGGACAAACTTAGTACTCAAATCTTTATGCTTGTGATAGCACAAATGGCAGACAAAGAGAATAGATATAAATAGCTCTTTCATCCATCAAATAATAATCCTTAGCTAGGTATCATTGGAAAGAAAGGGATACCACACAAACTTATGAGATTCGGGAAACTTCTTTTAGAGTTGATGAGCCTATTTTGAGCATTCATGGGACAAATCCTCCTCAAACCACTAGAAACAAGCCACCTATTCCTCTAGGTAGGGTTTCAAATCAACTATCATAGGAGTGCCTCTAATCTTTCAAATCCCAATGGAGGTTACAGAGACATACGACCCCAAGTAACTAATGGACAACAAGGCTTTGTTTAGAGGAAACTTTGTAATATGATTGTGTTAACCAAATATAGTGGTCATTCATCATCACCGATTGATTTGGAGGAGTGGACTTCAAAATTAGAGTCCAACTTTGACATTTTTCCTAAGTCGGATAATGAAAAGATTAATTTTTCTACACTTCACCTTGAGGGCTTTGCTCATACATGGTGGAGCTACATAAAGAGGAAAAATTAGTAGGTAGATAATTGGGAGGAATTCAAAGCTAAGATGGCTCAGGTGTTTGTATCTCCCATTGACAAAGAAAAGTTGGCAAGAAGACGGTATCAATTGGACCAAAGAAGCATTTTAGTTAGAGAGTATACAAATCAATTTTTGAATCTTACTATGTATGTAGAGAGGGTGAGCAATGATGCAAAGTTGCATAAGTATAGCTATATGGTCTAGAGCCTAATTTGTCAACTGATGTTATGGTGAGAAACCCATTGTTAACCTCAATGCAAGGAAAGAAAAAAGAAAATTAAAAAGATGTAGGGCAAAGTGGAAAAAGGCAGCTCAACTGAAGAAATAGGAGGAAAAAAGGCCAAAAGCACAAGGACAACCTTAAAAGTTTAGGGAGAGTGCAAAAGATGAAAGACACATTTTAAATACAAATTCACACCCTAAATTTTTGTAACAGAGTGCTAGGCTCGCTCCTATGCAATTTATAAATGTGGACAGGCATGGGTGAAGGCACAATGTAAATAGGAAGGGAATAGAAAAAGAGGACCTAGGCTAAAATGGCCAATCATGTAAAAAAGGGATGGGTGCCCAAAGGGAATTAGGGCTTGTATAAAAGGCAAACAATGAATGAAGAAGCTCATTCTTGTGTGTGGCCAAAGCTAGCTCTCCTCCTCCTCCTCCTCCTCCTCCTCCTCCTCCTCTTCTTCTTGTTCTTGTTCTTGTTCTTACTTATACTTGTGCTTGAGAGAGGGAGTGAGAGAGTGAGTGTATAAGAGCGAGGGACCGTGGTGGAGAAGATCCCCATCTTCTCCTCTCTTCTTCTTCTCTTCTCTTGTCTCCTACATGGCAATGGAGCTTGGAGCTTGAGGATCAAGCTTGTTTGAGATTGCACCTTGGACGATGGAGCTACCAAAGAGCTTGTGGGAGGAGGCAACTCAATTAAACATGAAGGCAAGCTCACTACACTTGTATATGTGAGAGCACATATGGCTATGTGAGAGGTAGCCATTGCACTTGGCTTGAAAAAATAAGTCATCCGTGGGTCTTGGTGGTTGAGCAGGAGCTCCCACATTTTGGTTCTGTTGTTGTTGGGACCAATGAATTCAAGCTTTTAGTGCTTGCTCTCTCTGAATCGAGCATTGAAGTAGGATTTGCCTCGGATTGGTGCTTGAGATAGGTAAGAAGCGAGGGAGTCAAAGAGGTATTTGATCTCCTTTTGGAAGTAAATTTTTTGGTTTTTTGGATTTAGGTAAGTAGGTTGGATTAGTGTAAGTGGTTGCTTGTGATTTGTATGCATTTAGGTAAGAAAAAAACAAAGAAAATAGAGAAACACATAGTAGGGTTCCTACTATAATAGAAATCCCAAAACAAAGAAAAAAGAGCTTCAATGAATTGAGATGGCAAAGAGAGAGAAGGGGGAGGTAAAAGACTAAGCAAAGAGGGGTTTAAGAAGCCAAGAGGGTAGGGGGAGAGCTCATTTGTCATTTTTGAGTTGAGGGAGAGAACTTGAGAG
Source organism: Lygodium microphyllum (assembly GCF_053477565.2). Classification (NCBI taxonomy): domain Eukaryota; kingdom Viridiplantae; phylum Streptophyta; class Polypodiopsida; order Schizaeales; family Lygodiaceae; genus Lygodium; species Lygodium microphyllum. The sequence goes on from NC_141148.1 coordinate 86,197,555, forward strand.
AGAGCTATAGGGCTGGAAACCATTTTTGCTCGGCAATCTTCACCATCATGCCTTCGAGGCCCGTAGGTAAGCTTTGAGTGTGCTTCATGTTGGATAATTTCTTCCAAGATCATGGTTGAGAGATTGATTAAGGCGCGTGTGAGATTCATCACAATTTTTGACATTGTTGGAACTTTCGACACCGCGCTCGAATGGAGTCACAATCATTCGAGTCCTACTATACCTTAGACAATTCTAGTCCTCATTAGTCCACTTGGATGAACCATACCGGTCTGAGGCTTAGACTCGGGCTCAAACAATCAAATTCAGACAGCCACTTGACCTCGGATGGCTAACCTCGACCTTGGGGATGACTAAATTTGGACTCAAAAAATAGTCCATTCAGAGGTACAAACATTTGGCCTCAAACAGCCGAGCACCCATTCACTCGGACTGCTCGGACTCGGATGGTTTGAGTCAAACACTTAGACAAAGAGTACAAAATCAAGATTCTGGAAAATTGGACCCACCCTCGGGCAGGCAAAGCTTAAAAAGCCCAAGGTAGACAACATCCCTATAGGCCTCCAAACGCGTAGAACAGCTCATAGGGGCATTAGACTCACGAATCATGCCCTAACAGACAGAAAATGACTGTGGTCATCATCGACCCTCAACTGCATGTCATGTCCAAATTGTAGAGATGCAGACTAAGTGATCAAACCTGCTACCTTTAAGACCACATGTCTAGAATGCCATAGAGACTAGAATAAACTAGCTAGAGGGGCCATTACCCACATGAAAAAATCAGAAAAAGTGCATGCTGCATTGTATTGTTTTCATTGAATTCACATATTGCATCAAAACATTTGACGGGCACCAAAAAAGTTAAAAGCTTGATTTTTCATCATGAATATTGAGGAGTACCCCACTAGCATTTGAGTGCTCGTAACATTGAGGATTGTTTTAAATAACAAGGAATTCATGCAAGATAAGATAAGCTAAATGAACCCACTAATAGGAGGAGAACCCCATACATTGGATGGCAGCCAAGGACACATATCATCAAATATTGAGAGGCTTGAATCATCAAGCTGCTTAGGGAGAAATAGATACATGCACAATTAGGGATGCAACTCCACTTGGGTTGATCAATTTGATCGACATGCTAGTTGCTCAAGAAACTGACAACATGTCAGGAGCCATCACATCACCAACCCTGAAAATGACGAGCTTGACTTAGGAAATTTCCCAATCAACATCCAAAAAATGATAACAAAATATGACTTGGAAACCAAAATGAAGCATCATGGTGGACTAGCAAAGGACATCATAGCTGATCTCGAGGAAGAGAAAAAATTGGCAAGGAAAGCGTTGCAAGGCATAGCTGCCTACAACCAAGCAAGAGCAGCGAGCTCAAAAGCTAAGGCAAGACATAGAAATGCATGAAGTCCAATGCATCTTAGTGCTCACTAACCAAAATAGGACATGACAAAATGTTGAGAGGGAGAGAGCACTAGAGGCCGACCTTATGCTGATGAGCGAGCTTCTCACATGAAGTGACTCTTAGACAACATGGCTATAGAGCAGAGTGGAGCAACCCTGGAAACTTTGTTGCTAGCAGGACTAGGAATCACCCTTAATTCTAAAACCTAGACTAAGATACCTTTGGTTGCTAAGCAACTCGACAAGTATTAGCTTGACAATGACCCATATAGCTTTGTGGAGCAGTTTGAGCAAGTGTGTGAGACAAATGGCCTCACAGACCTTGCTCAATATGCACAAGCTTTCAGACTTTGCCTAGGAGACAAAAGACAGATGCAATACACTAGTCTAGACAATGCTGAATGTAATAACTTCAATAATCTCAAGAGTCTCTTCATCAATAGATTCTCTGAGGTGGGATACTCTAACATTCTCATTGTTAGGTTGATGAATGTCAGTCAAAAGGGCAAGGAGGGTATTTGAGACTATGTCACCCATGTGTGGAGTCTATTTAACTGAATCCTAGCCATAGAGCGGCCTAGTGAATGATTGGTCTCCACCATGTTCATAAGTGAAATCTGAAGTGAAGAGCTTTACAATGCTTTAGTGAGCAACTCAAAATTGCAAAGGGATGTGCTAGCTAGGGTCTTTGAAAAAGCCATATGAGTGGATGAATTGCTCAAGGAGAGAAGCTCAATACCCACAAACCTAGGCATCAATGCCTCTAGAACCTCAAAAAGAGCTACGACTGTTAGTGAAAGATCTAATAAAGCACCCAAGACAAGGGAAATAGTGTTGACCAGAACCAGAAATTGGTAGATGTGAAGCTAGAGTTGGCTAGGCTTCAAGAGATAATGAGAATGCCCACACGAACTCATGTGAAATGTGTGCATTACAAATGAATCCACCTTTTGACCGGGTGCATAGACCGTAGATCCAAACTCGGTGCCAATTACAGTATGTTTGGTCATGACACAATACATTGCCAATTATCGAGGTGCATAGACCCTAGATCCAAACTCGGTGCCAATTATAGTATGTTTGGCCATGACACAATGCATTGCCAATTATCGAGGTGATCGCCATACTCATAGCCATACAATCAGCCTTACTACCTAGGGAATAGACCGCCACATTTTGGAGAGGGAGCTCTGCTATCTCTCCCACCACCCACTAATTCAAAGCCAGTTGCCCCTAGGATGGAGATCAACCCCACAAGGATACCTAGACCACATGGAGCCATCGTGACCCATCCACTGAGTGACACTCCAATACATTATGTAGAGGAGCCAAATGAGGACAAAGCATATGTGAACCTTTATGTCCCATACAAAGAAGAGGGTAATCCCATCTTAATGGATTTCAAACTAGTGCTAGTGATAGCATTGGGCAAAGGAAGAGGTAGAGGTCTTGGAGGATAGAACCAAGAACCCATTGCATACTGGACTTGTGGTCACCCAGGCACATCTCATCTCGATGCCACAAAAGGAAGCAAGCTAATTGAGACAAGATAGACCTGAGATACCCTAATGTGGGATCACTCACTTGTATGCTGAGTGTCCTAGGTAGAAACCTTCCACTAGTTTGGCTATTATGCCATTCGTACCATTGGGGCTATTCGAAGTTGAGATACTGGATGGTGAAGCCATGTCGATTCCATTGAATGTCATGACCTTAGCAAAGGAAAAGTAGGCTGGTATTTCATTACTTGGACCTACCAACCTCAAGGTAGCTTCAATAGGGAAGAAAAGCCATAGAAGAAGGAGAAAGAGGGCTGAGACAAAGATTATGTTTAAGACAGATAGTGCCACCAGGTTACCAAAGGGGAAGCAAGTCACAAACATAGAAGCATAGACATCTGCTCCTAAGACAACACAAAAGGGAAATGCCAAGATTGGAGAATATCCCAATCCAAGACACCAACAATTAGAAGTGGTTGATAAGGTCAAGGAGTGGGTGAGAGAAGCCCAAGTACACCTAAAGGATGTGGAATCTATTATTGATGGAGAGATGGATGAGCTCTCTAGCGTGGGTACACCAGTCTCACCTACTCGGTTACCCCACATAGCACCGCATAGACAGAGCCTAGATGCCATAGATAGGTAGACTGCCCAAGATCATTGGCAAAAGAGCATAGAGCCTAATGAAAAGTAGGTGGTTGGAAACTTGCTCATGAAATTGATATCAGCCCCTGTGACTCTACCTTTGGGAGAACTGCTTCAGCATAACTCAACCTTATGGAAAGTGTTGAAGCAGTGGATAGAAGAACCAAATGAGCTTAGAGTGATCGACCTACCTGCAACATAGCCACACACATACCTACCTTAACCCTAAACTCAGTGCCTAAGTACTTATACATGAATTATTTTTGGGAAGGCATGGAAATCACACAGTCCTACTTGTTATAACATTAGGGGATTCCACAAGAAAGGGGATCGTAGACACAAGAGTAGGAGTAAGTGTAATCAGCCATGCATTCCTACAGGCTTGGAATAACCCACCTGTAGAGACTGCAAGGTTGAATGTTACGCTAGCCAATGGAATGAAAGCTAGGCCATTTGGGGTACTAAAAGACTGGCCCTTTAAGATAGCCGAAGTCTAGTTCTCATCAGTGAACTTTGTAGTCATGAAGGGAGTGGACTACAAAATCTTGATAGGCCGACCTTGGATGTGAAATGCACGAGTGCTAGAAGATTGGGGCAATGGCCTCATATTCTTAGGCAATAGATTGGAGGTTGTAAGAGAAGAGATGGATACCCAAAAGATTATATTGATCAACTTAGATGCCATCTCCGCTATCTTGAAAGGAGATTCACAGGTTAGGAATTGTTATCGGCCACTAACGAAGCATATCCCTTGCCCCAAGGATGAGAATGATTGGATACATGTGCTAGCCACCATCGACTTGCCATTATTAGACGACAAAGATGATTATAAGTACGCTACAAGGACATCCAGTGAGTCTCATAAAGCCACAATATCACAGCTACGAAAGAATAAGACCTCGCCATTAGTACCACTCTGCATGATAGCTAGGAGGAGCTCTAGCGAAAAACCAATACCTGTCCCTTTTCACATTTCATCTAACAAACTTGAGCTCCAAGGGATCCTTGAATGCTTGACAAGGGAACTAGTAAGTAACCCAACTGCCAATCTCAAACCCCTCATGGATCTCTTGGACAAGTTGAAGTGGTGATGGACTAAAGTGCACGACTTGAACCTAATGTACAATTGGGCACTAATCACAGATGAGAAGAGGGCTAAGCATAGAAACCTAGGAGATGATGAGCAGTCAGAAGGTAATGATTTAGATGACGAGTATGAATATTTCTACTCTACAAATGAGGAAAGTGAGGAAGAGACCGAGACAATAAAGTATGACATGGACGACCGAGTAATTGAATAGATATGAGTAGACTCCAAGCCACACAAAGCCAATGCCTTTAGGATTGAAAGAGGAGCTTTCAAAATGGAATGTGACTCTACTTGGACCATCTAGGAGTGATAGACTATGAGAAAGCTGGATAAGTTCAAAGGAGTTGATGATCCAAGGGTCGTGACCCATAACATCTCGATGACTCTTGACGCAACACCAGCTAAACAACAGCCATACGTGATGAATCGAAAGCATGCACACACATCAAGGAGAAGATAGATAAGTTGTTGAAGGTTGGATTCATCTATGAAATCAAGCACATAGACTGGGTATCAACCATGGTGATTGTTCTAAAGAAGAACAAAAAAATTTGAGTGTGTGTAAACTATAAAAAAGTCAATGCTGCGACAAAGAGAGATAACTATCCACTACCCTACACGGAGCACATGCTCGAAAGAGTGGCGAAAAAAGAGGGCTACAATTTTTTGGACAACTTAGGTTATAACTAGGTGTAGGTACACCCCAACAATAGGCATGAGACAATGTTTTGTGATGGAATGGGGTGTATTTGCCTACATAGTCATGCCATTTAGGCTGGTGAATGCACTGGTTATCTTTCAATGCCTCATGTGTGCTATCTTCAAAGATATGCTTAGGTGAGAATTGGAGGTGTTTATTGATGATCTATGGACTCACTCTAGTTAGAGGGAACACCTAGATAAACTTTGCGCAGTCTTTGAGCAGTGTAGGTTATATAATCTCTCCTTGAACCTGCCATTTGTGTTTTCTAAGAATGGCATTGCCAACATTTACTTCTCCAAAGTCAGAGTCATTGTTGATTTACCACCACCCACGAGCTGTAAGGGAGTTCAGTGCTTCTTGCAATACACATGGTACTATCGGCAATTTGTTTTGAACTATACATTGATTGCTAGACCCCTTTACAAATTGCAAATTGTATTTGAGTGGATTGAGGAATGCCAACATGCCTATGAAGAACTAAAAAAATCTCTCACAACCACACCAATCCTATGTGGCCCATATTGGAACATAACATTCCATGTGCACATTCATGCCTCGAAGTTCACCATGGGAGCTGTTTTGTGCTAACTTGGTGAACATAATCTTGATTATCCTATGAGCTTTGCTAGTAGACAACTCATTGATACAAAGGTAAATTACTCCACATTGGAGAGGGAAGGCCTAGCCATGGTCTTTGCTCTAAAGAAGTTTCATCATTACCTTTTGGTTATGCCCTTTACCTTCTTCATTGACCATCAAGCTTTGCTTTATCTAGTAAAAAAACCTTGCGCTACAAGATGGTAGATGGTTACTTCTGCTTCTAGAATTTGACTACTTTGTGGTTGTATGCAAGGGTAAGAAACATTACATGGTAGACCATATGTCCCATACCCATAGGAGAAGTTGTTGCACCAGCAGGCGGGCATTGTAGACGACTTGCCTGATGCACATTTGTTTAGGATGTCTAGTGAGAGAGACCTATTCAGGGCTAATCTAATGCCATATTGGGCAAATGAAATAGTCCAAGTTCTAGAGCGTGGATTGCCTGAGAGACCTATAGAGAAGGCTAGGCTAAGGTGCCTTATCCTTAAGATTTAACCCTATCAGTTAATTTTCGGCCAACTATATAAGCCAACAAAGGATGATAAACCAATTGACTCAAAAAGCACCAAACCCATAGAACCTCAATGGGTCTATTGACCAAAACCACAACTAGCTACCCCTAGACAACCTCAACTTAACACTTCTAGTGTCCCAATTGCTCCACAAGCAAAAAGCAACACATCATCTAAGCCCCAAGACCAACCCATCACACAAGTGGCTGCTAAACACCCTACTAATGACCAATCCACAAAGTAGGCATTAGTTACTAAGCTATTAAGTCTAGCCAAACTCCAATCTCCCACAAGACTTAGACCCTTCTATGAGTGTAGATCTATCCTTATCTTGGCTATGAACCTAGCCACAAATATGGGTGATGACTTAGTCACTTGCATTAGACGATTGGATGCCACCTTCACCACGCTAGCTCCTCAAAGCTACAAATGATTGGACTTAGGCCTTCTAGACAAGCTGTTAGCACAATAGATGTACGATTTTTGCCATGCATTTAGGAAGAATCCAAATTCATGTTTTTCAAGATTCCCATGGTAGTCGAGAAATGGATCACCTACGAGATCTCTCAAGTGCAAGCTCACAAACAATAGCTAATCACATCCTATAAAAGGAGCAAAGTATTTGCAAAAGCTAGGAGCTAGAAGAGCTAAAAAAGTTAGCCGAGTCCGACTCTTCTTTTCTGCATAAAATGGTACGCTCTTCATCTCCAATGGGAACAAGTGGGCTACCAAATTATGACCAATGGTGAGCAGAGACGAGAAATCAAAACCTTTGAGTATGATCCGACCTATGTGGCTCCTACCTCATTTAGAGTATTGGCCATCGGTCACAACAATCAACTATTAGAGGAGCATGTTATGACCCATCCCTATTTTGATCAAATCCTAATAGAGGAAGAATTGTACATCGCTAGCATGATGAACTTAGGTGACTTCCTAACTGTTGTCGTGACCTACATTACACACATAGGCATTAGACCTCATTACATGGACCGTCGCACCCACTTGGACTATAACCCCAAAACTTTTATGATTGGCTCATGTGGTGAAGTAGAGAATAGCAAGCATACGGTTAATGTCCTTAACCCTTCATCCTCCAATCCTAGGAAGGATTTTCATCACTCTCGGGGAGGAGGGGGAAAGGTGGAAAAGAAGACACAACTCGAACCTTAAAATGAACTTTAAAAGTGGAAAGGACAGATATAAAAGTAAATTTAATTTTCACGAAATTATTGTTTGGACTGTGTGGACTAGTTGAAGCAAAAATTTTCATTCTGTATTTGAGCAATTCACCTTTTCATAGTATATATTCTTGATCCTTTTATCTTTCTACAAAAAATCATTTCAAGTGAACTAATAATGAGCTATTGTATCATGTCAGGAACTCGATATAGCAGGGCATGACAAAGGAAGCAAACTTCCATTTATGGAAGAAGAGCATGCCAAATACGACCTAACGACAAAAACAAGGGCCTTTAATAAGCTTAAGTTCAAAAGCATTCAAAACTTAGAAAGCATGGCGATGGAAGAGCAAGTAGTAAAACATATTGTCGACGACTAGTGTAATCTTAGTAAATATATGGAGAAGGTTGACCAAGCCAATGACCACAAGTGCATAGAGTTTCTATGAGCCTTTGATGCTAACAAGAACTGTGGCACCATGATAGTGAGGGAAGGAGAAGAGACTTGTAGAGTAGAAGTTAAGTTGAGTTTGAAAATGGTGGAAAGAGCTCTAGGCCTAGTCAACAAGCCCAAGAGGTGGCCCAAAAGAGATGTTTACAATATATTAGGGATGGACAAGGCCCAAGTATACACAAATGATGGAGTTTTCTTAGTAAAAATCCCTAACCCTGACATCAATAGGCTACATGCAAGGACAATCAATGCTCTATTCTCCAGTAAAAGGTACAATTCCTTGATGAGTAGGAATCGAGTGCCACTACTCTAGAGCCTCACGATTAACTCTCTTGATGAAATCAATTGGAATGGCTATGTGCATAAGACTATTGAATCTTTAGCGAAAGTGCTAGCCACATGCGCTAAAGTAGCAGGTGGGGAGTCTTTGGCTTCCACATCAGAGACAGGAAGGAAGAAGCCAACAACCAAGGTCTCCAACATAGGGTTTGGAGGTGTGCTTCTGCCATCATCTAAGAGGACGTTGGAGACTCAAAAATACAAGAACTGGTGGAAGAAACTCTTGAGCACTCACCCATCACCTGTGTAGTCACCCATAAAGATGAGCACCCCAGTCGCTTTCTCCATTGGAAACTTGGGAGATGAAGAGGCCGTGAGAGTTCAAAAGGAACAAGCAAAGCAAGCCACAAAAAAGAAGGAAGAACTACTCCAAGCTTGACAACAACAAAAGGCTTCGAGTGAGAGAATTCTTAGCGGGGAAGAGAAGGAGAGCTCAGTCCCATCGAGCCAAGGAGAAAAAGGAAAAATCAAGTTGACTATCCCAGGGAAGAAGAAGAAAACCATAGTAGAAGAAGACAAAGAATTAGAAACCATGCAAAAGGAGTTGAAAGAGCTAGAAGATGAATGGAAAAAGAAGCAAGAAGAAGAAGAGGAGTGACTAAGAAAGGTGGAAGAGAAGTCTAGAAGGGTGGAAGAGGAATGAAAAAGGAAGCAAATAGAGGACGAGGAAAGGCTAAAAAGAGAAGATGACGAGGAAATGGCCCTAGCCTTGAGGTTGTCATTGTCAGTAGAGAAATCCTCCCACCTCAAGGAGTTGACAAGGAGAAGCCTAGGTCATGAACCAAGATCCAATGTTGCAGCAGAGGAAAGAGCCCAAGGGCCCATTTTGCTAGGAAAAGGAAAGTCCTGCATGTACCCACCATCACCAGCCTTGATTGGCACACCTACCACCACCCAGGAGATCTCAAAAAGTGGGAGTGGACCAAAGCAACGTGGTGGCATGGGTGCAATACACTTGCTAAAATCAATGAAGTAGCTTGGATCAACACCAATAAGTGGTGAAGCCCCAGTGATAGGGACAAAGAGACTTGCTTTTGTGGATGCAGAATCTAGAAAAGACCCAAAGAAGTCCAAGGTCAAAGCATTGACAATGTCCATGCCATTAGCCATACTAGTAGCAACCAACTATGACAAATATGTGTAGGAGCTCCTAGGCCAACTCAAAAAGATGAAGGAAGACAAGAAGGCTACCCTTTGGCAGAGTTAGACATTGACAAGGATGCATTCATTGCCTAGTAGTTAGAGAGACAAAGAGATAACTATCTATTAGAGGCAGGTGAACAATCTAAAGAAGAAACTAGAAGCAAGAAAGAAAGTGGAGGTAGAGAAGAAAGAAGAGAGTGCAAAGGGACTCCAAGTGGAGAAGGTAGAGGGTGAAATGGGGCTGGACATGGACTTTTCAAGCCTCATACAGGGGCAAAAGGACATGGAAGAGCAAAGGAATGGCTGTTGAAGGAACTACAAGAGGCTAGGCCATGGAAAGATGAGGAGTTAACTAAAAGGTTGTTGAAGGCAAAAAAGAGACTCCTTGGGATCCTCTAAGAGCAAGAATGATTGAAAGATAAACTAAACCATCACAAACAAGACAAGGAGAAGATGTTGGAAATTTGGAGAGAATAAGAGGAAGTGGTAATGATGTTATCACAAGAGCTAAGCCAAAGTCAAGGAAAGATGTGAGGAGAAGGCCAAGACTTGGGAAGGGAGTAATCTTGGAAGGGTGAGAGACTTGGCCAAATGCCTTGCCTTAGTAGAAAGTGAGAGAATCATGGCAGAAGCAAGGGACAAAGAATTGGAAGAAGGGCTAGAAATCTAGCAATGCATCTTCCTGACAATGCTTCATATAACTTAGGCTAGAGATGAGGAATCCATGGAAGGGCTAAAGAGGAAGTTGGAGATCTCAAGGAGAGACATAAGGTGTGGGCTCCAAGAGCACACCCCTAGAACTAGCACTAGCCCAAGCTTGATGCTACAAAGGCAATTTCTAATGCAAGAAAGGCTCTCAATGGAAGAGTTAGAGCACCTTGGAATTAGAGAGCAAGAGCGTTGTGAGTAGCCAACCACAGTGGCCCAAGCAGAACCACCAAGAAGCTCTTGATTTTGGGCAACTTGATGATACCAAGGCACAGCTCGGTGAACAAAGCCTGTCCCCACCTCTATCAACGGAAGTAGAAGGCCAAGACAAAGAAGATCCTACCACTGCAGAAAGAATGATCAAGGCCAAAAGGAAATGCAGGGAGTTAGCTAAATTGATGAGAAGAAAGTTTAATGTCAGACCATAAGAAGTGCCTGATGTCCCAATGCATCAAATTGAGGAACAATTGCCTATTAATTGGGCACGGAAATTGAACCATTGGGAGTAGTGGGAGAATGGGTGTAGACCATTCAAATTTGACTTCCTCTACCCTTTTGCCCTAAATCAAGTGTTGCCTCCACAAGTGGTTGAAGGAGCCATTCGGCTCTCAAAGAGTCTAGGGAAGAAGTGGCTAGACAAGAGGGTTAAAATTCCACATTATGGAGAAGAGAGCCTACAAATTAATGGGAAGTTAAGGTCATGAAAGAGACAAGAAAAGTCAAAACTTACGAATCCCAACCACCCCACCTACATGGCTTACCCAAGGTGCCATGGTGTGGATTTTAACTAAGAAAAGCATGGCACGTATGAATTCCCTTTGATCTACAATGTCGATGCCACCAACCTTGAAGAATGCATGACCTTTGGGGCACAAGACCTCTGACCCTCCATCAATCACTTCTTGGATGAGTTCATGGCATGTCTTGATCCCTCTTTTCTTACCACGTGTAATTACCTCCACCTCTTGCAAATCCTACTAAAACAAAAACATATAGCCTAAGAAGAGCACTTGCCACCCCTCTATTTTGATATCAATGCAAGGATTGACAGTTGTGCAATGACCCACCTGATGTTCAGGACTGCTCTCTTGCCAACTTTTTGCATGAGCCCTTTGGAAGCTATGAGTAACATGAGTTCTCAAACTATAATCGTCCTTGCCTCTCTACTAACCCTCTCAATGTAGGAATTAACAAAAAGGGCTACATGCAAAGCCATGAATTCCTTAGCAAATCTCTTAGGCCCCCTCAAAATGTAGCTACTGAAGAGCATCAAAATGATTTTTGGCATACTCCTTCCCAATGTATCTCAAAGAAAAAGAAAAAGAAAAAGAAAAGAGAAAACAAAGAAAAGACCCACATGAAACAAAAGGAAAGAACAAACAGATTTCTCTTGTAACATCAGATTGCCGCAAACACTGCACATAGGGGTTCTCAAGTTAGGTGCATTTGGGTGGTTCGTCATCCACTCTATGCCTAATCCCCTAGCCCTCCCTGTTCCCCCATTTCACACATAGGGCACACCTTGGGAGTTTGCGCTTGCCTATACTTGTCTCCTTAAGTCACACCCACAACACATCCCCTTGTACACCAATTAGGTCCTTAAGTGTGGAACAATACCATAGGCTCAACCCAACTCCTAGTTTCATTGGCACACCCCCTAGCTAGTGCACTTCCTTTTCCTTTTTAGGTACATTCGATAATTCGCGAACAATCACCATCTTTGGAGGCCCTCGACTGTCACCCACTCAATCTACTCTTGAACTCCACTTTGTGATACTTCTTCTCCACATTCAATCTCCACGAAGCCCCATCATCAGCCCACATGGCAACCCTTCAACCACTCAAGCCCTCATAAACAAGTGCTAGCAAGTGCCATGAGACTAGCACTCAGTTATGAGGGGGGTAATGTTAACCTCAGTGCAAGGAAAGCAAAAAGAAAATTAAAAAGACATAGGGTGAAGTAGAAACATATAGCCCATCAACTGAAGAAATAGGAGGAAAAAAGGCCAAAAGCACAAGGACAACCTTAAAAGTTCATGGTAAGTGCAAAAGAGGAAAGGCGGATTTTAAATGCAAAGGCACACCCTAAATTTTTGTAAAGGAGTGCTAGACTCCCTCCTATGCAATTTGTAAATGTAGATGGGCACAGATGAAGGCACAATGTAAATAGGAGGGAATAAGAAAAGAAGACCTAGGATAAAATGGCCGGTCATGTAAAAAAGGGATATGTGTCCAAAGAGAATTAGGGCTTGTATAAAAGGTAAAAAGTGAATGAAGAATCTCATTCTTGTGTGTGGCCAAAGCTAACTCTCCTCCTTTTCTTGTTCTTGTTCTTGCTTGTGCTTATGCTTGAGAGAGTGTGTGTGAGGGTGAGGGACCATGGTGAGGAAGCTCTCCATCTTCTCCTCTCTTCTTCTTCTCTTCTCTTATCATGCGTGCAGAAATGGAGCTTAGAGCTTGGAGCATGAGGATTGAGCTTGCTTGAGCTTGCACTTCTTGGACCTTGGAGATACTAGAGATCTTGTGGGAGGAGGCAACTCGATTGAGTATGAAGGTAAGCTCACTATACTCATAGGTGTGAGAGCACACACAACTATGTGAGAGGTAGCCATTGTACTTGGCTTGAAATGCTTGAAACAATAAGCAGTCCATGGGTCTTGGTGGTTGAGCATGAGCTAGTAGAGATGTATGCTTCTAAGTATAAGAGGGATATTGCTATGCAAGCTTCTTTTGGACAACAAAGGACTCTTGCTAAACATGGTAACTTTGGTGGTAATTATGAAGGATCCAATACTTCATTTAGTAGTCCAAAGTCCCTACATACCCGTAAATGCTTCAAGACAACAAAGTGCTTCAAATCCAAAAATCAGCCATAAAGTGGAGCCTAGGCAAGGAGACAATAGACCTCGAAATAATTCAACAAACAATGGCAAGCTCATACCTATGGATCTTTTCAAGGAAAGAAAAAAAAAGCTCTATATTTCAAATGTGGTGAAAAACATACAGCGGCTAATCATGCCAAGGCTAAGAATTATAATATGATAGTACTTGAGGATGTGGATGATGAGGTTATTGATGAACCAACAATGAGTGCATAAGCTGAATTTGAAGAGCATGATGAGAGGATGTTGATCCTGATGAATCTTATGAGGTTTAGATGGTTGACCTTGGTGGGCATATCCCTTTTGATCCTAGTGGGACAGATTTACCTCTTGCTTCCACTACCCTTTGTTCTATTTCCATGGATATGTGGATAGGTTCAAAGAGCCTTGATACACTCCATATGAAGGGTACTATTCATGGAAAGGATGTGTTTATCTTGATAGATAATGGCGGTACACATAGTTTTGTGAATAAGTCAATTATGAAAAGGTTACACTATTTTTTCATTCATTTATATCAACCCATAAGAGTAAAGTAGCTAATTGTGAAGAGGAAATCATCACTCAAATGTGCCTATAGGTTCCCATACAGTTAGCTAAAAATTATGAGGTACAGGTGAACCTAATTGCTTTGAAAATGATACACATAGATATTGTGTTTGGTTGTGATTGACTGATTGTCAATAATTGCGTGGTGGGAGGACTTGCTTGAGTTGTTGCGCCAAACACATATTGTATACACAAGAGGAAGCTCACTCAAGAACATAAGAGGAGAGATAGATGCCAAAATGTTTTCTTGCTAATTTTTTCTTCTTCCACACACTATACAATGTACACAAATTATAGATAAGATACAACATAAAGGAAAGTGGCCTACTAAGTCAAACAATGCATACCATACTATACTAATCGACTAGTGCTATATCTTTGCCAGTTATAAGTAGGTGTAACAAAATAAATATAATAAGTGATAAGTCAGTGACCATGTGAGGATCATAAAAACCACCAACGTGCTAAGTGTAGACGTGCAGACCCATCTACCTAGGCGGTCCATCATCAATGTCTGCACGTATTAAGCTTGCCATCTCAACACTCCCCCTCAAGCTCAACTCTATCTTTGCAACTCCAAGTAAGCTTCAAAACTTTCGAAGCTTCTTTGCACCCAATGCCTTTGTAAAAAAATATCAACTATCTGATCTTGTGTACTGACATATACCAAGTCAATCTCTCATGTAAGTACCTTCTCTCTCACAAAGTGGTAGTGCATCTCAATGTGTTTTGTCCTAGCATGGAACACATGATTCCTAGCTAGATGTATGCTGCTCATTTTGTCACAATGAATGATAATTGGACCATCTCCCTACACATCCAAATCACTTAATAACATTTGCAGCCATACCACCTCATATGCTACCATAGCATCACCTCTATACTTAGCCTCTGTACTCGCTACTCGATGTAATTGCCACACTACCAAGGGAAAACATGAATCCACTAGTAGAACTTCTATCTAACATGCTACCACCCCAATCTGCATATGTGTATCCAAAGACATGTACATCCTTACCTGCCTCATAAAAAGTCCATAATGTAAAGTGGACTTCATATACCTCAATAATATATGTCTAACTGCATCCAAATGAGGCTTTCTAGGCATCTGCATAAACTGATTTTGACAAGGCCAACATTATAGCTTAAGTTTGGCCTTGTGATAGTCATGTAATTTAAACTCCCTACTAAACATAGTAGGGTCTTCTATCTCATCCCCAATATCAGCATTCAACTTCACATTTTGCTCCAATGGTATTGAAAGTGGCTTAGATGCTATCATACCATACTTGGATAACATATCCAACCATACTACCTTTGGGATAGCCATATACCATCATCATATTAGATCACCTCAATACCAAGAAAGTATCTCAGGTCACCCAAATCCTTCATCTCAAACTTCTTTTTCAAGAAGTCCTTAACTTTAGCAATCCCATTGTCACAGCCACTTGTAATAATCAAGTTATCCACATAGATGACTATGATGACCAAACTTGCATCTCCCCTTCTCACATATAGTGAGTGATCAACATAAAAAATACAAAATCCAATATTGAAAAGATACTCTCTGATTTTGTCAGACCATGCTGCTCTAGGTGCTTGCTTTAGCCCATAGAGCACCTTCTTTCACATGCACACATATGTGAGATGCTCTAAATCCTCATAACCCGCTGTTGGCTACTCCATATACACTTCTTCTTGCAATTCACCATGCAAGAAGGGATTCTTAACATACATTTTATGCAAACTCCAACCTCTGGCTATTGCCAAGGCAATCACGTATTTAACGGTTGCTATCCTAGCAACTGGACCAAATGTCTCTTCATAATCTATGCCATATGTTTGAGCATAGCCTTTTGCAACCAGCCTAGGATTATACTGCTAAGATAACCATGCTTGACTTTGTAAACGCACTGATAAGTCTTATTGGCTTCTAATGTAGCCATCTCCTCATCCATTGATGCATCCCAATGAGCATGACCAATAACATCCTCAAAATAAGTGGGCTCAACATCCTCAACTACCTTCACCATATAAGCATAATGGTGAGCTGCATAACCTTAAAAACCAAATCTTTTAGTAGGGTATGTGACCTTGTTAGACCTGCATACCATTGGATCACTCAATGGAGCCTTTACATTACTATGTGCTCTCTGTACACCTAGTGTCATGACTGAAAGAATACCAAGCTCATCATCCAAACTCTCTGAACCACTAGGATCTTCATCAAGTCCCAAATGACTAGTAGATGCATCATTACTATCCAACACTTTCTTTTTTCCTTTGTCTTTGCCTGCAACACTTATAGATCCACTTGAAGATGTAGGTGTAGTACCAGATGATGGTTCTAGTCCATAAAGACTCCATGATTCTTGCTTTTCTTTCTACACATAGCTATCATGATCATTATCATCATCTAATACATCACCAACACGTGCATACCAACTGCTCATCTCATAAAAAATAACATCCCTGCTCACTATAAACTCACTTGTAAAAGGTTATAACAATGATACTCTTTTTGCTCTAAAGAGTATTTGATAAAAATACATTTTTCAGCCTTTGGATCAAGCTTCTTCTATAGCTCATCTAGCACATGAATATATACAACACAACCAAATACCTTCAAGTGTGATACATTGGGCTTCTTGCCTATAAAGCATTCTTCGGGGGTCATCTCATGAACTATAGCTATGGGAGTTCTGTTCATAATATAGACATCAATATGAATAGCTTCAAATAAAAAATATTTTGGCATATTTTTTTCAGCCATCAATGCCTATGCAACTTCTGCAATATGCCTATTTTTTCTTTTTGCAACCCCATTTTGTTGTGGGGTATACTTGCAAGTATTCTCCTCCTCCATTTGATCTCAAGCACTTAACTTTCAAGCCTGTTTCTGTTTCAATAGCTACCTTCTTGAAAGATTTGAAGTGCTCAAATACATCACTTTTTTCCTTCATGAAATATATCCATAGCTTCCTTGAACAATCATCAATAAATGTGACAAATTATTTACTACCACCAAGAGATACATTATGTGTAGGCCCCCAAACATCAGTATGCACTACATCAAGTATATTTATGCTCACTTCTCTATCATGTGAAAAGGGTTGTCTCACCTGCTAAACCAAACTTGTATGCTTCACACACTTTATGAAATTCTACAACTCTAAAAGAAGGAAACCCTATAACCAATCCTATGAATTGCATTAATTTCAGCCTTTACACATTTTCATGTCCAATATGTTTATGCCATATTTCAATGTTTGCAACCACTCCTTTTCCTTTAGCATACATAGCAGCATCCATTGCAGGAATCCCAGTATCTAAAGTGAATATGCAGCCAACTCTACTTCCTTTTGCAACCAACTAGCACTTATCATTAAAGAACCTTTTGCATTGAATCAAACTGGCAACCCTTGCTCTACCATTTGGCCAACAGACACTAGATTCTTTGTGATTGATGGCACATGTAATACATTTGTCAGACTCTTTTTCAGCCATCATGCAAGGACAAGGGAACCTTTCCAATGTGTGAAATTGGGTGGCATGAATCATCACCCATTTGCACATAACCTAGATTTTGTAAGTCTTGCATCTCTCCAAACCATACATGACTAGTCATATGATTAGATGCACCTTAACTGACATATCATACATCATCATGTGTCCCCTTTCCTGTATCTGCATTAATCATATGTTGCATAACAAACACATGCTCATTTTTGTCTTCATTATGTCGTGAAGATGATGCATAGTTTCTTGCTTCAATTTACCATTGTGAATATCATCCTTCTTAGCATAACAATGGGCTACAATATGACTTGTTTTGTCATAATAATGGCGAACAATAGCAAAATTTCCAGAACCTCTGTTCTACCATCCATCTCTTCCTCTAGAGCTCCCCTTGCCTCTAAAGTTTCCTCGGCCTCCTGAAACTTGCATTTCACCAAATTGCTGATCGAACCTATTTTGCTAGTTATCGCCAGCACATCCCATACCATGGCCTCTCGAAGAGGATCTACCACGTCCCCTTCCTAAACTTGAGTTAAATGCTTGGACTTGTTTACCATTTGTTTCAGATGAGTCACCCTACATATTTATCTCTTTGGTAATCATGAGAGAGACCAACTCATCAAAATTTGGAAATGGCTTTTGTACGTATACAGAAGTGACAAATGATTTCCATGCCTTCTCATTATTAAGGCCACTCAAAGTGGATGAAACCAAATCATCATAATTAGGCATTGCATAAATCGTTGCTACTAAAGCATCTGCAATGCTATCACCTTCAAAACATACTCATTGATAGACATTTTCCCTTTCTTCAAGGTATTCAACTCTTGCTTGAGTTGAATCTTTTGTGCCTTTGTATTTACTGAAAATATGTTCTCAAAAATTGTCCAAGATGCATGTGAAGTTTCTACATTCCTGATACGTCCTAGCATAGTATTATCAATGATTGTAGATAGCCGATACATTACATTTTTGTCTTTTGCATCCATTCTTTCCATGTCTTCAATTCATCTGCACTCGAAGGGACACTCAACTCTGGCTTCTTTATTTCACTTGAAATAAACTCATTAAAACCCCTTCCAATGAGGAAGTTTGTCACATAGAACTTCCATGAAGGGTAGTTGTTCTTGTTGAGCTTCTCAATAATGGGATTTCCACTGTTCTCTGCCATTATTTCAAAAAATGATACAATACAACAAGCTAGTCTTCTACAACCTTTCACAACAAAAGTGCATAGCAATACACCAAGCAACCTTTTTCATTGATTGCTCAATAGTACATGTAATTTGTGAAAAAACTTATCTTTGCTTCTTGGCAAACACCTCAAAAATTACAGATTCAAAATCTGTAACCTATGCATCCACTTTCGTCAATACAGCCGATCAGAGTATATCCTAAAATTGTTGTTCATAACCTTGTATCTCTAAAATGGGGCCTAAAACGGCCTCAGATGCCCAAAAAAACTACGAGAAGGCCTTGAAGGACTTATTTGTAGAATGTGAAGTGCTCGTTGCTTGCTTGCTTGAATTTTTCTTCTTTTTCTTCACTTTAGCCTTCAAAATCAACCTCTCTCAGTGGCACCGCTTTGATACCATGTCAAGAATCGCGTGGTGGGGGGACTTGCTTGAGCTGTTGTACCAAACACACATTCTTCTTCTTCCACATACTATAGAATACACACAAAGTATAGATAAGATACAACATAAAGGAAAGTGGCATAACATACTACACTAATTGACTGGCGCTATATCTTTGCTAGGTGTAGGTAGGTGTAACAAACTAAATATAATAAGTGATAAGTCAGTGGCCATGTGAGTATCGTAATACGTGCTAAGTGTAGACGTGCGGACCCATCTATCCAGGAGGTCCATCCATCAATGTCTACACATGTTGATCTTGCCATCTCAACACTGATGACTTAAGGAAAGATTACTATGGATGTCTCACAGTTGTACATGGAGTTTGCCATTGATGGATAGCCTATCCCTCTATAGGGAATCCCTAGTAAATTCAATTTTCAACTTATCACCACCACTAAACAACTCAAGGAGTATAAAAAGCCCTCACAATTTTTTGTTTTGCACCTAAATCAAGAGGTAGAAGATCAGTCCAATAATTTAGCAGAGCATCCAATTTTAAAATCTCTACTTGAGGTCTACAAGGACTTTTTTGAAGTACCTACTTCATTACCTCCGAAGAGAGTAGTGGATCATCTTATTGATTCAGAGCATCATACAAAGCTAATCAATAAGCCATCTTATAGATGGTCAAAATGTCAGCATGAGGAAGTAGCTAAGCAAATGAAAGAGATTTTACAAATGGGATTTATTGAGCCTAATTCTTCACCTTATGCATCTTCAGAAGAAGAAGAAAGATGGATCCTTTGGATGTTATTGACTATACGGATCTAAATAAGATCATAGTGAAGAATAGATATGCAATTTTTAGAGTTGACGATTTGATTGATGAGCTCAAGGAGGCTAGATTCTTTACTAAGAGGTTGATTTGAGGGTTGGATATCATTAGATCCGTATGCGAGAGGGTGATGAAGTTAAAATTGCCTTTAGAACTGATTGTGGGCTATACCATCTCCTAGTGATGCCATTTGAGCTTATTAATGCTCCAGCTACCTTCCAGAGTCTGATGCATGAGATTTTGTAGCCTTTTCTCTTCTAGTTTGTCCTAGTCTTCTTTGATAACATATTGATTTACAACAAGATTATGACCATTTATCACATATAAGGAAGGTTTTGGATGTATTGAGGCATCATAGACTCTTTGCTAAGGGCTCTTTCATGTAGACTAAACTGAAGTACTTGGGCCACATTATAAGCAAAAAAGAGATACAGGCTAACCCTAAGAAGGTTAGTGTGTCAGAGATTGGCCAATGCCTACAACCACTACTTCAATTAGAGGGTTTCTAAGTCCATTGTCATTATATCATCACAGATTCATTAATCATTATGCAACTATAGCAGATCCTTTGACTAATAGATTGAAGAAGGAAGCTTTCTCTTGGGATGCACTTGTAGATAGTAGTTTCAACTAGTTAAAGCTAGTGGCCATGGAATAGGGATTGTTTTGCTAAAAGAGCATGGAGTTATTACCTTTGAAAGTCACAAGATTATAGATAAAGAGATGGCTTTGAATATCTATGATCAAGAGATGTTGGCTATTCTACATGTGATAAAGAAATAGCACAATTATTTGTATGGTAGCTGATTTAGAGTTCAAAGTGATCACATGGTCCTAAAGTATTTCCTTGCTTAGTCAAATCTAACCCCTAAGCAGCATAGGTGGGTAGTTACCTTGAAAAATTATAATTGTGACATCACTCACACAAAGGGCAAAGACAATGTGATAGTTGATTCTCTATTTAGAATTTGGACATGTTGGGTTTTATCTATGATTGAGTTACATGGTGACTAGATTGAAGAGTTATAGGAAGCATATCTTTTAGATGATCAGCTCAACCATGTAATACAAAAATTACAACAAGGTCTTATGGAGAAAAAATCACATTATCACCTTAAAAATGGTCTCATTTGGCTTAATGACAAGGTTATTATTTCCTCTACTTCTTCTTTCAAGCTAAAAATTATTGAAGAGTTCCATTATTTGTCTATAGCAAGACACTTTGGAGTGTTTAAAACCCATGATGAAATCATCAAGAGATTTTACTAGAAAGGATTATGGAATGATGTTAAGGACTATGTTATGAAGCCTTGTCAGTCAAATAAGGATAGCACTCTCATAAGCGAAGTGGTCTATTGTAGCCATTGCCTATTCTAGAAGGAAAATGGACACACATCACCATGGATTTCATTATTGGTCTACCTATTACCAAAAAGGGTTGGAATAAAATTTATGTGGTAGTGGATAGACTCACTAAGGCATCCCATTTCATTCCTATCGAGACTTAGTTCAATGCTTCATAAGTTGCTGATCAGTTCACGGAGCAGATTCTTAGATTACATGGATTATTGCATGTGATTGTGCATGATAGGGTTACCAAGTTCATAAGTAACTTTTGGCAAGTGGTATTCAGCTCCATGGATACTAAATTGGCTCCTTCTATAGTCTATCATCCGTAGACTGATGGTGAGACAGAAAGGGTAAATAAGTGATTGGAGACTTACCTTTGCTATTTCTGTCATGATGTGTAGCATGGGTAGGATTCATGGTTACATTTGGCTGAGTTTGCCTATAATAACTCCACACATGCTAGAATTGGAGTTTCACCCTTTGAGGCTATGTATGGCTACAAGGTGCCCTTACCCACAATTATTTCAATGAGAAGACTAACCCTCTGTTGAGATGACAAGCTCAACACATGCGGACATTGATGATGGACCGCCTGGTTAGATGGGTCCACATGTCTACACTTAGGACGTCGGTGGTCATTATGACTCTCACATGGCCACTGACTCATTACTTATTATATTCAGGTTGTTACACCTATTTATAGCTGGCATAGTTATAGCGCCAGTCGACTAGTGTAGTCGGTTATGCATTGTTTGACTTGGTAGGCCAGTTTCCTTTTATGTTGTATCTTATCTATACTTTGTGTACATTGTAAAGAGTGTGGAAGAAGAAGAAGAAATCAGCAAGAAAACGTTTTGGCCTCTATCTCTCTTCTTGTCTCTTGAGTGAGCTTCTCCTTCTGCATTCTGTGTGTGTTCGGCGCATCATCTCAAGCAAGTCCCCCCACCACGTGATTCTTGACACGGTATCAGAGCCGCGCCACTGAGAGAGGCTGATTTCGAAGGCTGAAGTGAAGGAGAAGAAGCAAGGTTCGAGCAAGCAAGCCACATGTAAGAAGCTCTCCCATCCCTCCAGTCTTTCCCTTGGATAGTGCCTGTGGAGGCACCGGAAGCAAGGCAGAGCAAAAATCTCAGAATACAGTGAGATTTGCTGTGCGCGAAGAGCGCTGTATATTCTGCAGATAAGCCATTTAGGGCTATCTCGCAGTTATTTTGGGCATTTGAGGCCGTTTCAGAGCCCGTTTTAGAGCCGCAAGGTTGCGGACAACAGTTTCAGGGTACGCTGTGACTTCGACTGTATTGACCGAAAGTGGGTGCGCAGGTTACAGATTTCAGATCTGTAAGTTCAAAGGTGTTTACCAGTGAGTAAACACAAGGTTTATCTGCAAATAGGTTGCAGATTGCATGTATTGTTGAGCAGACAGTGAAAAAGGCTGTCTGATGTATTGCTATGCACTACAGGTCAAGGGTTGCAGAAGATTTGCTTGCTGTTTGGTATTAGTTTTGTGATAATGGCAGAGAACAGTGGAAGCCCTATCATTGAGAAGCTCGACAAGAACAACTACCCATCATGGAAGTTTCGTGTCACGAACTTCCTTATTGGAAAAGGCCTCTACGAGTTTGTTTCAGGTGAAGAAAAGGAGCCGGAGGTGAGTGATCCTCCAACTGCAGAAGAGAGACAAAGGCACGAAAGGAATGGAATGCAAAAGACAAGAAGGTCATGTATTGGTTGTCTGTAGTAATTGACAATAATATGCTGGGACACATTAGAAATGCAGAGAATGCATATGCAGCTTGGACCATACTTGAAAGTATGTTTTCTGTAAATACAAAGGCACGAAAGATTCAACTCAAGCAAGAGTTGAATACATTGAAGAAAGGTAAAATGTCTATCAATGAGTATGCATTGAGGGTAAGGAGCATTGCAGATGCATTGGCAGCGATTGATGCAATGCCCGATGATGATGATTTGGTGTCATCAACCTTAGGTGGACTTAACAATGAAAAGGCTTGGAAATCTTTTGTAACTTCTGTATATGTTAGAAAGCCATTCCCAGATTTCGATGAGTTGGTCTCTCTAATGATCACTGAAGAAATCAACATGTAGAGTGAGACATCTGAAAGAAGTGGTGAACAGGTCTAGGCTTTCTAATCCAGTTCAGGAAGGGGATGTGGTAGGTTCTCTTCAAGAGGCCGTGGTACAGGACGTGGTAGTGACAACCAGCAAAACAGATTGAATCAGCAATTTGGCGATATGCAGGTTTCAGGAGGTCGTGGTAACTTTAGAGGTAGGGGGAGCTTTAGAGGAAGAGGTGGATGGCAAAATAGAGGCTCTAACAATTCTGGTATTGTGTGTCACTATTGTGGCAAAACAGGTCATATTGCAGCCCAATGTTATGCTAAGAAAGATGATATTCGCAGTGGTAAGTTGTAGCAAGGAAACTATGCATCGTCTTCACGACAGAATGAAGACAAAAATGAACATTTGTTCATTATGCAGTATATGTTGAATGCTGTTATAGGAAAGGGAACACATGAAGATGTTTGGTATGTTGATTCAGGTGCATCCAATCATATGACCAACCATGCAGAATGGTTTAGAGAGATGCAAGATTTGCAGAATGCAGGTTATGTGCAGACGGGTGATGACTCATGCCACCCAATTTCACACATTGGAAAAGTTCCCTTGTCCTTGCATGATGGTAAGACAAAGAGTCTTTCAGATGTATTACATGTGCCATCTATTACAAAGAACTTGGTGTCAGTCAGTCAAATGGTAAAGCAAGGGCTGCAAGTTAGATTTAATGCAAAGGGTTGCTTTGTAGAAGACTTCAATGACAAGTGCAGGTTGGTAGCAAAGGGACGTAGAGTTGGACGTATGTTTACTCTGGATGCTGGAATTCCTACTATGAATGCTGCTATGTATGCTAAAGGAAAAGGTGTTGTAGCAGATATTGAAATTTGACACAAACGCATTGGACATGCAAATGTACAAAGGCTGAAATTAATGCAGTCCAAAGGGTTGGTTACAGGTTTTCCTACATTTAGAGTTGCAGAATTTCATAAGGTATGTGAAGCATGTCGGTTTGGTAAGCAGGCAAGACAACCCTTTTCACATGATAGAGATGTAAGCAGAAATATCCTTGATGTTGTGCATACAGACATTTGGGGGCCTACACAAAATGTATCTCTTGGAGGCAGTTCATACTTTGTCACATTCATTGATGATTGTTCTAGAAAGCCGTGGGTATATTTTATGAAGGAAAAGAGTGAAGCATTTGAGCACTTTAGAACTTTCAAGGCTGCAGTTGAAAGAGAAACATGCTTGAAAGGAAAGTGCTTGAGGTCAGATGGAGGGGGAGAGTACCTCTCAAATGAGTTCAGTGATTTTCTGAGGTCTCATGGGATAAAGAGACAGTTCACATGCAGGTATACCCCATAGCAAAATGGGGTTGCAGAAAGGAAAAACAGGCATATTGCAGAAGTTGCGCGCGCCTTGATGGCTGAAAAGAATATGCCTAAGTATTTTTGGTCTGAGTCTGTTCATACTGCTGTTTATATTATGAACAGAACTCCGACAGCTGCAGTTCATGGTATGACCCCTGAAGAATGTTTTACAGGTAAGAATCCTGATGTTTCACACTTGAAAGTGTTTGGCTACATTGCATATGTTCATGTGCCAGATGAGTTGTGAAAGAAACTGGATCCAAAGTCTGAAAAGTATGTCTTTATTGGATACTCTTTAGAGCAGAAAGGGTATCGCTATTATAACCCTATCACATGTAAGTTCAGAGTGAGCAGGGATGTCATCTTTGATGAAATGAGCAGTTGGTATGCATCTAGTGGTGATGAATTGGATGATGATGAAGATCATGATACTCATGTGTAGGCTGAAAAGCAAGAATCACGGACTCTTAGTGGACCAGAGACATCATCTGGTACTCCTTGGTCTGGGAGACTAAGGAGTACCTCTACATCTTCAGGTGCATCTAGTAGCACTACAGGTAAAGACAAAGGAAAGAATAAAGTGTCAGAAGGCATTGATCCAGTTCTTGATGGAGACTCCAGTGGCTTAGAGAGCTTGGATGATGAGCTTGGCATTCCTTCAGTGAGGACTCCAGGTGTGTAGAGAGCATGCGTTAATGCAAAGACTCCATTGAGTGATCCAGTGGTACGCAGGTCTAGCAGGGTGAGATACCTTGTTAAAAGATTTGGTTTTGAAGGTTATGCAGCTCACCATTATGCTTATATGGTGAAACTAGTTGAGGATGTTGAGCCCACATGTTTTGAGGAGGCTATTGGTCATGCTCATTGGGATGCAGCAATGGATGAGGAGATGGCTGCATTGGAGGCCAATAAGACTTGGGATCTAGTATCATTGCCGAAGGGCAAGAAAGCCATTGGATGTAAGTGGGTTTATAAGATTAAGCACAATGCAGATGGTTCTATTAGTAGGTACAAAGCTAGGCTGGTTGCAAAAGGCTATGCCCAGACACATGGCATAGATTATGATGAAACCTTCAGTCTAGTTGCTAGGATGGCAACTGTCAGATGTGTGATTGCTTTGGTAGCAGCCAAAGGTTGGAGGTTGCAGCAAATGGATGTGAAGAATGCCTTTTTGCATGGTGATTTGCAGGAAGAAGTGTATATGGATCAGCCAGCAGGTTATGAAGATTTAGAGCATCCCACGTATGTGTGCAGGTTGAAGAAGGCGCTCTATGGGCTCAAGCAAGCACCTAGAGCATGGTCTGACAAGATCAGAGAGTATCTTGTCAATATTGGCTTTTATGTTTCTGATACTGATCACTCACTTTATGTGAGAAAGGGAGATGCAGGTTTGGTCATCATAGTTATCTATGTGGATGACTTGATTATTACAGGTGATAGTGATAGTGGGATTGCTGAAGTCAAGGATTCTTTGAAGAAGAAGTTTGAGATGAAGGATTTAGGTGAGCTAAGATACTTCCTTGGAATTGAGGTGATTATATGTGATGATGGTATATGGCTGTCCCAAAGACAGTATGGCTTGGATATGTTGTCCAAGTATGGTATGACAACATGCAAACCACTTTCAGTTCCGTTGGAGTAGAATGTAAAGTTGAGTGCTGATGTTGGGGATGAGATAGAAGACCCTACTATGTTCAGGAGGATAGTGGGGAGTTTGATCCACATGACCATTACAAGGCCAGACTTGAGCTATGCTGTTGGTCTTGTGAGTCAGTTTATGCAAGTACCTAGAAAGCCACACTTGGATTCAGTCAGACGCATATTGAGATATGTGAAGTCCACATTACATTATGGACTTTTCTATGAGGCAAGTACAGATGTACAGGTGTTTGGATACACAGATGCAGATTGGGCTGGTAGTATGTCTGATAGAAGATCTACCAGCGGATACATGTTCTCTCTTGGTAGTGCAGTAGTTGCTTGGAGCAGCAAAAAGCAATCTATAGTTGCTTTGTCGAGTACAGAGGCTGAGTATAGAGGTGCTGCTGTTGCAGCATGTGAGGTAGTATGGCTGCAAAAGTTATTGGCTGATTTAGATGTGCAGGTGGAAGGTCTAGTTGTCATTTATTGTGATAACATGAGCAATATACAGTTGGCTAGGAACCCTGTGTTCCATGCCAGGACAAAACATATTGAGGTACACTACCACTTTGTGAGAGAGAAGGTATTAGCAGGTGAGATTGACTTGGTGTATGTCAGCACACAGGATCAGATAGCTGACATCTTCACGAAGGCATTGGGTACAGAGAAGCTTCAAAAGTTTCGAAGCTTACTTGGAGTTGCAGAGATGCAATTGAGCTTGAGGGGGAGTGTTGAACACATGTGGACATTGATGATGGACCGCCTGGTTAGATGGGTCCACATGTCTACACTTAGGATGTCGGTGGTCATTATGACTCACACATGGCCACTGACTCATTACTTATTATATTCAGGTTGTTACACCTATTTATAGCTGGCATAGTTATAGCGCCAGTCGACTAGTGTAGTCGGTTATGCATTGTTTGACTTGGTAGGCCACTTTCCTTTTATGTTGTATCTTATCTATACTTTGTGTACATTGTAGAGAGTGTGGAAGAAGAAGAAGAAATCAGAAAGAAAACATTTTGGCCTCCATCTCTCTTCTTGTCTCTTGAGGGAGCTTCTCCTTCTGCATTCTGTGTGTGTTCGGCGCATCATCTCGAGCAAGTCCCCCCACCACGTGATTCTTGACACCCTCATGGAAAGTAAGAATTGGAACAAATGTAGGCCCTTCTTCCAACAATGTGAGATGAATCTTAGAAATGCTCAAGATCAAATGAAGGTGTATGCTAATGACAAGAGGCAACCCTCGGAGTCCCAAGAGGGAGAGTTAGTTCTCTTGAAAGTACCCAAGTCTCGATATTCTGCTCTAAAGGATGGATCTAGCGACAAACTTGCTCACATGTTCTATGGGCTCTATAGGACCTTGAAGCATATTGGGGAGACTTGGCATATTGATTAGAACTTCCCTCTTCCACTAAGATTCATATTGTATTTTATGTTAGTCAGTTCAAACACCCTTATATGGTACCCAGGTGGAAATGATGAGCTACCTCTTGTGAATGAATAATGACTTATTCAGTACATTTTTGAGGAGGTCATAGGCCAATGTGAAAAGAACCTTTACTCTCTCTCTCCATCATTGAATATTTGATTAAGTGGAAGGGTTTACCACTTGAGGAAGCTTCTTGAGACTAGATTCCCTTTTGGATGAGTTTTTCTATCCATAGGATGGATTGGTGGTTGAGACATAGTTACATGGGAGCTAGTTGTACTCTAAACAAGATCTAGATAGCAAAATTTTTTAGAATAGATTTTATTCTACCTAATTTTTAGAATTCTGTCATCTTCATAGGATCAAAGTACTCTTCAATACCTACTTTTGATATGTGGTAGGCCCTATTTGGATACTTCTAACAAAAGTTATGTCTATTTTCTTTAGCATGTCTTATTCTTTACAACAAGTTGTCTATTCTTTAAAGAGTCTATTTCTTATAGATTTGAAGGCTCCAATTCCTTTTGAAGACATTCAGATTATGTATACAGCAAAGGCTTTCCTTTATGTCTTTATTTCAATAAATAACTCTTCATTACTTGATCCATTTTCTCATCTTTTGTATAGCTGAAATTAGAGTAGTACTTTATTTCATCCATCCTTCTTAGCCATTGTAAATTTGTTTTTGTGGGCAAAAACCTTTGGGTAGGGATAGATTGTAGGAAGCTAGAAAGACATGTGTTAGTGAGAGAGATTTATTAATAATACATTGTCACACTAATATAGGTATAAAATGTGTGAGACATATACTTTTTGACATCTTTGATCATAATACAATTACTATCTTTCATTTCACCTGCTTGCACTCAACTTTCATGACTTCTCTCTATTATTTTCTATATTTCTAGTATTTGTCTCTCCTCATCACTCATTATCTCTCTTCTTCTCTTCTTTCTCTCATCTCCTAACCCTCTCCTTGACATCTAGACTATCATTTTGCGTATGATAGCATTCCTTCTCATAATGTCCAAACTATCCACAATAATGACATGCCCCATCATCATCCTTTGCCTCTAGAGAAGGCTCTTCCCTTGCCTCTAGGCATGAAGCCATTGCGTCCAAAAGAGCTACAACCATGAGCAAATGCATCTCCATGACTACAAGAGGATCCTCTACCCTCAAAGGACTACCATGCCATCTCTAATGCTAAAACACATTATCATTGCTACTATCTTTGCTGCTCTTGGATGCATTAAGAACAAGCTTCATTTCTTGTGTAAGAAAAAAATAAATTGACTCCTCAAAGGTAGGCATATAACTGCCTCTCATAGAAATATAAATATCCAAGGACTTGTATGCGAGACCAAGCTCATTTAAGGTGATTGAAACCAAGTCATCATCATCAATATGTGTATTAATTGACGCAAGATCCTTTGCAATTTTCTTAATCTTTACAATATAGTCACTAATGCTTCAATTTCACCATGGAGACTTGGCTTCAACTATATGTTTCTCACCTCCATACAAGTATCATATATATTTTCAAATATCTCCCATGTATCCTTATATGTTTTTGCCTTTTTTATGTGTAGAATCAAAGCCTCTGAAATGCATATGGAGATCCAATGTAATACCTTTCTATCTTTATCTAACCAATCCTTATAGGCCTTCTTATTTTCCTCCATTGGCTCCTTAGGAAGCTTAGGACATGCATTCTCATAGTTTTCCTTTGTCGATTTGTCCCTAACAATCTATGTTATTTGCACATTTTTTGATAATATGACTATTGTGATGTCAAAACTAGCAATATACAACATGCAAAATCACTACTTAAGAAGAGTACATCAACAAACTATTGAGAAACATGGATCTAGAGCTAGTTAGCTATGGTGGATGCAAATCAAACACATGATACATGATAGAGAAAAGAGATTGTAACTCAAGTGAATTCGGTTCCAAGATAGATTAGCTTGGACTCATAAAGAGTCTTGAGTAACTCAAATTGATAGTTCCATTGCATATTGAAATGAGTGTCAAGTACATGCTTATATAGATTTTTAGCTTCTCCACTCTCCTCTTCCCCACTCTCCTCATTGTGCATATGGGATTCAGGACATCTCTCCCTAGAGCTTATAGAGCATTCATCTTTTCTCATATCTTCCATACAAAGCCTCTTATGGGAAGCCTCTTTTAGGTATACATCTAGCCTCTACAGGCGTACATACAAGCATCATTTTCTATCCTCAACACCCCCCTCAAATGATGAGTCTCTACCCTTGTTGGATTTTTCCCCCGTGCATGTAAACATGGACCAAGAGACTAGCTCTTTGGCATCCTAGTCAAGTTAAAGCTTGAGAATTTACATCTTTGCAATGAATCAATGAGATTTATGTACAATTGTGAGGTTAATGCTTGAGATACTGGAATGAAAATAGGCTTGTACAAGAGAGAGAATGAGAGAGGAAGGATTTTAGAGCATGAAAAGAAGGAGATAAACATCACCTACTAGCTACCTAGCTTAGCCATAGCTCTAATGCCATGTTGAAAAACACTGATCTAGAGCTAGTTAGCTATGGTGGACGCAAATCAAACACAACACGATACATGATAGAGAGAAGAGATTGTAACTCAAGTGAATTAGGTTCCAAGATAGATTAGCTTGAACTGATAAAGAAAGTCTTGAGTAACTCAAACTAATAGTTCCATTGCATATTGAAATGAGTGTCAAGTACATGCTTATATAGCTTTTCATCTTCTCCACTCTCCTCACTGTGCATATGGGATTCATGACATCTCTCCCTAGAGCTTCTAGAGTATATATATTTTCTTATATCTTCCATACAAAGCCTCTTATGGGGAGCCTCTTTTAGGTATACATCTAGCCTCTACGGGCGTACATACAAGCATCATTTGCTATTCTCAATAGAAACAACATCCACATAGGTTCTAAGATAAAAAACCATTAAATATGCCCATAAAATACATGTAAACTAAAGTCCAATGAAGTGAGTGTCATACATGTGTCCAATTCCAACAAAAAAATCAATATAATGTGGCCACATGATGTACATCTCCTGTCCAACAAGAAACATTGAATATGTAGCTCAAATAGTGACCGCATGATCCAAAAGTATCAAAATATGGGTCTAAAATTCACAATTTTCTATGCTGTGTTCTTGCAAATTTTTGTGCTACAAAAAGCTCAATAGATGCTAAATTCTTTGGAAATGTTGGGTAAAAATTTTCCCTCCAAAATGGTAGAGTCAAAAGTTGTATAGAAATCGTCTTTCCCCCCTTCAAAACAACTAGTTCACTTTTCCTATAGTGTGAACACCTAGATTTGAACTAGTTCAAGTTTAATTGGTTCACACTTTGGACATAGATTCGATTACTACACTTTGAGATTTTAGACCTAAAGCTCTCTCCCCCACAAGCAAAGGCAAAAAAAAAAAACTTCTCTCTTCTTTGTTCAATATTAACAAAGCCCCCTCCTTTTTTCTAAGCAAGCTCTGTGCTTGTTTGTCAAACTTCCCCTATGCTTTTGGGCTCAAGTAGGCTTTAAGCTTAAGTAGCCCCCTTGCTTCTAGTATCATGTGCTCCTCAATCTAATTCTTCACTCTCACTCTCATACCACACCTGATTCATATCAAAAGAAAAATTGAAATCTTGCTATCATACATGATTTGTAGCCTTCAATGGCTTCTTGAATGCATTCAAAGTGGGAAATGGAGTCCCAAATTTGAGCTATAATGGCTCTTCCAATAGTATACCTATTTTCAGTTGATCATATGAGGATTTATACACAATTTAGTTGTGAATAGCAAGCTTGCATTCAATCTAGGTGTCGTTTGATGCACTCCTCAATCCTATTCTTCACTCAGGCTCTAGTACCAACTAAAAATACTCGAGATAGATGCACAACAAAAGGCAAATAGGCACAATATATGGAGGCTTGATCCATGTTCATATTTTTCATTTTTCATTATCTTCTTCTTCCATTCTTCATGTTCTCTACAATGAGTATCTCACAAAGTAGATAGATGTTCTTTTGACTTAAGGTCACTTTACACACACTGTCCCTTTATTTGATGCATACGTAGGATGTGAACATAAGCTAAGACATATTTTGCAATAATATGAGGTAGATACCTTTTATAATGTCTTTAGACTTAAGTTTCTCTAAGGTTAACAACACGAGATCCCATGCTTTGACTATCATGTATTGTTTTAACTTCATGTTATTCCCTTACTAATGTATTTCCCTTAACATTTCTATCATGTCAGTATTTCATTAATGGATTTGTCTCAAGGATTTAAGTTAGGGTTGCATATAGGTCTTTGTCTTTTGAAATGTTTTTGTCCAATGCTTGGAGTTTCTTTCTATAAGTACATGATAGGTTTCTACTTGGTCATTAAGACCTATAAGTTTCCTACTACATCACTTTGCACCCTAATTATTGTTATTTTTAAACTATATAGTATAAGTCTAATATTTAGTGCTATGTTAAGTACTTTGTCACATTATTTAAGCTCTTCAATTATTAAGAAATGTTTATCCTTGGAATTGTATATAGTATGATTATTGTGTTTATATTATCTACTTATTCCTTGAATTGCGATTTATAAGATGGTGACCCTAGGAATTAATGATTATATTTTTTTCTTAGTATTTTTAAAGGATTATAATCCAGTTCCTACTAATTTCGAACGTGTGAGTGGATATTAGGATAATATGTTTCCCTAGTGTTAGTAAATAACTTGTTTACAAGTTGTTTACTAGATTCTTTTTGGACTCCAATCCTTATGGGTGATTATTTTGTTTTGGTTGAATGGTATCTATAACTATTTATGAATAGTTCCCTATCTCCCTCTTTATTAAGGGTTATTGATTAGAAGCACAAAGGATCCATATTATTGTTGTATACTTTTGAACTTTTTAATAACTACCCTTACACACTAATATTGTATCTCCAAATTATGTGTATATCTCTAATTAATATCTCCTTATTTGGCCTTTTCTTCAAGAAGTTATGCTTTTACTTCTTGTACTTTTCTATCCTACTTGGATTAAAACAAGGATCATCCCTTATCTACTTATCATATGCTAATTTTAATGTCAATATGTTTGAAGGGTTCATATATAATTGCTATTCTACTTATCTTATGCTAATAGAAATAAGATGGGTAGTTGATGATTATTTGAAGCATTCACATTGATATTTGTGTCAGTGATGAGGGTAAAAATGATGGTCCCATCATGTTGGAAGGTTTTGATGCATTTGAGGGGCCCATCACATTTGGAACCAGTACATTAGCTCTCTTTCAAGGAGGCATGGTTAAAAGAAGGAGTGAAGGGGTAGAAATAAGAGAGAATGGTCTCTATAGTATGCTTCATTGATGGTGAGTCAATTTCACCTTGGAATTCTTCTTAGTGCTTCCTCACTATAACTCTCTCACTCTCTCTTTGCTCATTATTGTCTTGCTAGCTCTTATTATTGATGATTTTTGTAGTCTCTCACTCTCTTCTTCTCTCATGGAGAGTTATTTTATAGGAGTATAGAGGGGGTTAAAAGATGCTCAATGGCCTCATTAGCATTTGGTAGAGCAAGGAATTCAAAAAGGCTATTATGTTAAGAGCATCAGCTACCACATTGTCCTTCCTAGGCAAAAATTTAATTTCAAAATAAAATCCTTGAAGAACTTCAATCCATCTTCTTTGCCTCATATTGAGATCTACTACGATGAGAATCCATTTGAGACTTTTATGATCAGCCACAAGTGTGAATCTTCTCCCAAGAAAATAGTGACATTGGAATTCTAGTGCCTGAATAATTGCTAAGAGTTCTAGATCATGTATGGCATGATTATTCTCATAAGGTTTGAACTCACAGGAAGAATATCCTATCAGGCATCCTTCTTGGGTAAGAATGCACCCATCTACTACAATATTAGTATCAGTGAGGACCTCAAAATTAAGCTTCAAATTATTATAGTTGAGCCTGAAACCATGCAACGTAAGACTCCAATAAAACTAATCTTTGCTTCTCAATCTTTTCATGGTAGATGCCATGTCCCAACTTTTAACATCTTTCTTCTATGACCCCTCTTGTTGTAAAAACCACTATGCTAGGAGCTAGACATGTTTTAGCATTTAATAGCTTTCATCTATAATTCTTCTTGTAAAACTAGTTATATAAAGGGATAGACACTACCTTTATGTTGGATAGGATGTTCCCTTATGCATTTTCTTTATTAATGGAGATTATATGCTATGTGATACCTAAACAAGACCTTCTCATAGACTTAGTTACCTATAGCTCAAAGGAGGTTTGCATATGTGGTAGGTGTAAACACCCTCTACACCTTTGTGCACATAAAATGGTCAAGGTTTTGGTGACACTTGGCTTATATAATAAGTCCCTTTCTTGAATTATGACATCAACCAATAGACCTTTAGCCTCTCTTTTACCCCATCACACACATGTGCATGCATGTATATACACACATGTTCATGATTATTAAATTTGAAGGAGCAAATATAATTTGTATAGGGTTATACATAGTTGTATATGATTTCTTTAGGGTGAACAACATGTTTGCATTAAAAGAGTTTAGGCAAGGAAATTGGTCAAAGATTTGCAAAAAAGATTGGATTTGTGAATTGGATCTAGGGTCTATTGAGTATCTAGTGAGCTATAGTGGGAAATATGTTACTAGAATACAAAGATCATTAATATCCTTGCAAAAAGTATTGCCTTTGCCAGTTGGGTCTATGATATGTTGCTTGACCATAGGGGTCACTAAAATTAGCCTAGAACATTTAAAACTCCAAAAGAAATGGTTAAGAAGAAACAAAAGCTGATTAATGGGCTTTAATACAAGCATTTAAATTATCACCTCATTGTATCTCTTTTCAAAACAACCTCTTGAAATTTAAAAAAAAAACATTGTGACAAAAACCAAATGAACACTCATAGATGATTTGAAATGGGACCCTAACTTGACACATCCATTTCTTTAAGGCTTTAAAAGGAGAACCCTACTTAAAAACCCCTTGCTTGTGTACATCACATTGAAAACTTTAATGTTGAAGGTTAATGCTTGAAAACTATGATTGGGTAATCTAAATGTTGAAATTGGGATACCTATAGTATCTCTAAATGTTGTTATTCAATTGATTAAAATGTGCTATTATGAAAAATTTTTAGACAATGAGAATGAATCTAAATGCTACATGTTATTGCTTGGAATGAGTCATTGATTGAATACGCCTACCTTTTTATGCTTATCTGTGTGTAGACATCCACATGCCTTGTGGGAGAAGAGCCAACATGGCCTCCATAGCTTAGCTCCATGCAACAATTACTTTATTTATAACTTTAGACTTAAGTATTGTATGTTTAACTATGTACTATAGCAATTAACCAACATCATGAAAACCATAGTAAAGTGGCCATATTCATGAAACATGAAATAACGTTACTTCTTTTTGTTGGAAGTCTTAGCCTTTTGAGTACAATATTTTCTCACCTTTTTGTATGCTACTTGAGTGTAGGGCCAATATGTTCTAACAATGTGTTAAGTGATTTATCAAGTCACCATGTTCTCCTAGAATTGCTATGAAAGTGGGAAGTTAAAGTATGCACATGAAAGAGGCATGCAACTACAAGGCAAGAAGGAGACTTTTACCTTTTTCTTATTTGTGGACTTGTGCCTAAAAGAGAAAAGGTGTATGTTAAGTGATACATCTCAAAGCTTTAAGAGTCACACATGGCCACAACCTTCAGTCACATATCTTCAATATCACAATTCTCTTTGGAAGAAAAGATCAATCATCCTACACCAGCTCTTCATTTTAGTTTAAAGTGAACGATTTGTGGCCTCCACATAGTGAATGATTGAGATATCATTAACATATGGCTAGAAGATCCAATATATAACCAAGGATTATACATACTATTGAAGATTTGATATTTGCTTAAACATTATGTGTACACATTAGATAACATATGTAGCTTTAAAGTCACAAATACAAGAATTGCATTCACATTTTAGCTCCTTGCGCATGGGTACAATGCACACTCAAAATAATATTTATTCTCATTATCTATTACAAAGAAAACCTAGAGCCTTGAAGGTTTTTCCATCCTTAAGACATAATACGTAGTAATTGCTAGAGAAGTTCAAAAAAGTCTACTTTTATCTTATCACACGCACACTAAAATCACACCAATTTTTGGCTACTTCATTCTAAAACATTATTTGAAATTTCACAAAACATGTGGCATTTATACTGAACTAGACCTACTTCACAACTTTGAAACCAAAAGGTGGTTTTGTATGATCAATAGAAATAGAGAGCACACAAAGTTATAAATGTTATCTTTAGATCATAAAAGAGACTTTGAACTAGAGAATGGAATATAATCAAGGGTGTTGATATGATAAGCATGCACAACATGCACTATACAAAGGACATGCAACATCAAACCCATTTGCTAGGATAAAGTACATAGCACTCTTTTGATTGTATAAAGACTTGAAAATATTAAAACCATTAAAGTATGTGGATTAGTGGATATTGCTTGTTATTGTCATATCTCTCCACTCAAGTACCTTCATATCAAGGTCAATTTTGGTAAAGATTATCCATTAAGAGTTTGTGGTTAAAAGGAAAATAAAAGCATTGTATTCATTTTCATTGGTTTTTGGTTTATTAGTTGATTTAGTTTTGGGCCCACTTTAAAAGAGAGAGAAACCATCTTCATTAATTATCTTGTCTCAAGCTCCTTTGTATTCTAAACAAAATGGTTAATTTGTAAAGCAATAGCAAGGATAGTTGGTATCTAGTTAACCTACTACTCCGAGAGTTTCTCATAGTATTCTTTTCAATTGGAATATACATTTCAAATTGTCATGTAAGTTCATGACATCTCAATGTGGCAATCATGTTTCTTGAGTTTCTTTTCCTACCCGTTGTGGCATGCTTTTGGTGTGCCACCAACTAAATGATCTTAACCCAAAATTCATTTTAAAGTTATGCTTGTGCTTAAAATTTTTTACTATGTGTAAGGCCACGCTAAAATAATGTCCTCACCAAAATAAGATTTTCTTTAAAGATCTTGTCATAAATATTAAATATTGGACAATATATACAATAAAACCTCTAGCGTTTGCGAGAATATGTATTTTTGTATGCATAATCCAAGGTTGATGCTCCACTAAGAGATGATAAATTTTTGTTAGCATTGTCCTAAGGAAATACTTACTAAATAGTGCACTCTAGGGTGAGGATTTTCCATTTTCAAATTAGTACTTGTAACTACTAGTAGTTTGGCCATATGGTGTTGTATGTGAGTGATGGCCTTTCTCCTTTAATTTTTGAATATCAAATTGACTTTTTTCATTTTTTGATATTGATGGTAATAACTTATTTCATTTTCATCATCCAATCTCTCTCTCTCTCTCTCTGCTCTCTATTTGATTGAATGTAAAGAGTGTCCTCTTCAAATTATCACATGTGGTACCATTAATAGTACCTTGCTTTTGGTCTAATAATAGTATTTTTAAAAATTTATCATGAATTTGAGACAACCTTTTTGTGTGGTAGTGAAAGTTGAGCTTCAATCGCTTCTATTTTGTTGTCTCATCTTTGTTTTGAATAAAGTTCTTTGCTCACATCTTAGTAGTTTCCATTTCAACTTTGAAACGATATATTCTTGTAGGGCACATTTCTAATCACACCTCCATTTTCAGCCCTTTGCTTCTCTTCCTTGATTGATTTGTGCTTGTCACATGAGGCATGGAGGAGCCTTACCAATTTATAAGCAACAATGGTGATTGATTTTGTTCTTATGATGTTTTTGTAGGGTCATCTTAGGTCCAAAATGATATTCCTTATTACAATGAGATAAAGATTTGAATCTTGTCTATTTTTTTCCTCTCATCTTGATTTGTAAAGGGATTGTAGTATGGAAAAGCAAGAATGGGATGATAAATTCAGGGATTGATTTCAATGGATAGAGCACTCTTGGCTACAAGAAGATTAAAAAACTAACACTTGAAGTAGTAGGCCCTTGCAAACTTTTGCTAATGTGGCTAGACCAACTTGAGTGTAGCTCTTTGCATGTGAGATAGTGACATAGCCATGGCCATATATGTCATATTCCCAATGGATAGTCATTAGTTGCCTTTTTGTTGAGCTATTGGTTTGAACTTGTGAAGATGGTTAAGGCTATTACTATGATTTTGATTATTTCCACCATGATAGATTTGATTGGCATGTAAGGATCTCCATGTGCAATTTTGTGTATGTGCATGTGTATGCTACACAAAACAAACATACAAAGAACCAAAAATTGAATGGTATCATTGGTTTAATTTTGCAAGAGAGGATGCTTTTTGTTGCAAGAGTTAGAATTAAAAGGGTGAAACAATACCAATTTAGTAACATATGAGGCTTCCTAGAGAGAGAGAGAGAGAGAGAGAGAGAGAGAGAGAGAGGGAGAAAGAAAGTTATATTAACGTCTTCTAAAGACCAAAATTGACCTATGAAACAAACTGTGATACAACTGATGAGGTCCAGCTATCCAAAATAAAAGTGCTAAATGAAAAGCTAAAAACTGGAAACTGAAAATACGGTGCTGTGAGTGTGATAAGTGTCATGTATGTGTATGTGCGTATGTAGCTCTGGTACTCCAGATAATGGCTACAAAAGGGGAACAAATGTCGGCTGTGATAGGGGAACAACTGTCGGCTGTGATAAAGTGGTGCGATGTGTATATAATAGATGCAGGGAGATATACTATCCTGGGATGTAGTAGCAGTCGTTGAAGTCGCTAATAGCAGGTGATCCCTCCTGGATGCAGGATCTGGTACATCGGCGGTGGAGAAAGAGCAAACTGGAGATCTGAGATCCAATGTGTCGAGTGTCGTCAGATCTCAGTCTGCTGTCGATGTAGATCAAGAATCCTCCGGATCTCCTGTCGGTGTGGCTGTGGGGTCCAAAACCCACGGATCCTCGTGCGGCATCGGGTACGCTGGTCCTCAGCCTGCTGTAGTGTGAGCCCGGAGGTCTGGCTGGAGGCTGTACAGTAGCTCTCACTCTGTCTGTTTGAAAGAACTGTGTAATAGTCGTCTGGGTGGGCCCCTCTCTGACTCGGACCCGCTATGTGCTCTGCTCTCTGATGTGCCATGCCTCTCCCAGAAAACGGCCAAATGATCTCTGATCCATATCAGTCATACATCCCTGAAGTGAGCTGCTCAATGTGTATCTAGATCTCAACTCTGAGTATGCCGGGCATCTGAGAACAAAATGCTCCTCACTCTCCACCTCTGATCTGCAGAGGGGGCATATCCTCTCCTCCCGCGGGATACCACTAGCTCTACCACTCTCAATCATAAGCTGATGTTGAGCTGTCCAATAAGAACTCTCAATCGGTGTGGCATATAGATCTGCATATATCTCGGAATCTCTATGAATCCCTGCTCTGATATCCTCAAGAACTGTGTATAATAATGTGCCATCTTCGATGGCAGTGGCTGTGCAGGGCTGACCCATGTCCCTTGTATATAAATATGCCATATCTCCTGTCTGATGACTCTGTTCCTCTCAGAGAGAGAGAGGGTGTAAGAGGGAGCCTGAGTATCATATAGAAGAGGTGGGAGTTTATCAATGTCCAGCCCATGTCTGTCAAACCAAGCTCTAGTCTGTGCATACCATGATGTGGTATCCCCCGCTCGAGCCATCTCCTGAGATGCCATATATGCTCTATATGCAATGCAATCTGTGTCCATATCCTGAAATCTGTGTAGGAAGCAGACTGTCTGAAATAATGCCTCGACTAGCATGGGCGGTGTGGCAAGCTCTGCTCGCACAATGTCATGTGGGACTGAGGCCTTGTTGCGAATCAATCTAGATATCATGATCACATGAGGTCTCTCTATACTCAAGAACCACACCCCCTTGGCCTCGAGGCGGCCAGGAGTGTCTACGGGACACATTTCCCAAACTGCTATCGTGAACTTTGCCTTTGTTTCGAACCGTAGTTCAACGATTAGGCCCCACACTCCTTAGAGGGAGTCCCTACACATAGATCATCATAAAATACTCGTAATCACAAACAAAAAGGAGGCACCCATCTGGCTGAATGCCATGGCCCCACTACTGCAGCTCTCCTACACCAAGGGGATTGGCCCCTCGATGCGCCACAAATACAAATAACACAGACATAACAAACTCCACTCTTATTCAAAACGATCTAGGAGATAAGATATTTCCTCACTTAACAATTTCCCAAAGAACCCCAACGCCTAAACCTACACCTTAGGTGTCTCACAACTTATCTTAGGTCATAAGTATATAGGAAACCAAATGCAATGCATCCAAGAGTTACCATGTGATATGCGCAATGCAATTGTGAATGCCATAGTGCTCATACATTTTATAAATTAGTATTGTGCATTGCAACAAGCATTTCTTTTAATGATTTCAGCCTAAACATCATGCTTTGTTGCTAAGGGTCAGCCTCGAGCATCCTCGTGCTGCCTAACCCCTTTAAGCTTAATTTATAAATTCTTATATGGTATGCACAAACAAATAGATTAGAATTTCATATGTTTCCAGCAGCTACTTAGCATCAAAACCCCTCTTCCCCCTATCGTTTAGGTTATGCATCATTGATAGGTGTAAAGAGCGGTTTTTCCATGTGTTTTTCTTGTAAAAAATAATAAAACAGACTTTAACATGAAGACATAGCTGAATTGAGGCTTAACCCTCATACTATAGCCATGTTGTACATTCACAAACATAAACCTTAATTTTCCCTAATTTTCTAGTGCAAAAAACTAAAATTTTATATTGTCAAA
This sequence comes from Lygodium microphyllum, assembly GCF_053477565.2. Taxonomy (NCBI): domain Eukaryota; kingdom Viridiplantae; phylum Streptophyta; class Polypodiopsida; order Schizaeales; family Lygodiaceae; genus Lygodium; species Lygodium microphyllum. The sequence continues at coordinate 86,237,961 of NC_141148.1, forward strand.
AGTTCTGATTTATTAGTTGAAATTGATCATAATTATTGAGAATTGATTTTATTATCATTTTTATCCCATATGAATCCCAAAATCACAATAAAACCTCTAAAATTTGTAATTTTTATTTAAAATTGCTTAATTGCATGTTTTGTTTTAAATTGTTGAACAACCAAATTTTTTGGTTTAGTTCAAATTTTTTGAGAAAGATCAACATTTTCATTCAAGGAATCCATTTACAAACAATTTTATCAAACATTTTTTTCATAAAACGAATAAAATGAGTGCTTACACATAGAAACCCAACTTTGGAGGTGCATACTTAATGGTTGGGATGCCGCTAATGCTTATTTTCTGCTGTTAATGCTCTCTACAACTCTAATCTACAATCTCCTCCACCCCAAGACCATTATTCCATCAGTCTCTCGCATTCGATTCCTTCTCTTTCTTGCATAAAATGTGCATGAATAACCTCCAAGAGGAGAGATGAGGGAGGAGAGAGAAAGACTAGATTTGTGGCTCCATCATTAGGCAACCATTCCATGAATGGAGATCAATGACGGGAAGCAAAAAAATCAACAAGATCATTGACAAGATCTGTTTGATGCCTTGCTTGTAACTTACATCGATTTGCTTCAGTGCTGCCATTTGATTGGGGGCTCAACTGGCCCCCCAAAGGGCCATGCTCAAACTTCCTAAAGTTTTGGCCATTTTAACCTTTAACCCCATCGAGTCATATCTCGACAGTCTGTCGATGCCCATTTCGAGTTGGAAAAATCTTGCATGATTGGGTCAACATCCTGAATGGTTGCGAAGCTCTCTTTTCCATTCAGTAGTTGAAAAAATTACAAAAAATCTGCAACCACCACAACAGTCAAAGTTTTGCATTTTTGTCTTCCTTGGTTTTTAAAAATTTTGGATCTTCAGGTTTCACTTCTATCGACTTTAAATTCCCACCTAAATTCCACACTAATCTACTTCTTTTCTATGCTTCACGGTCTCTAAAATCTGATCTCATTGCCGACCACGGGATAGGGCAACTCAGCTCGTCGAATCCCACGAACTAATTTGTACAAACAAAAACCAAAGAAAGCAGCAAGCTGCCACAAAAAATATACTCAACAAATCACAAGAACAGCTCCCACCCTACCCCCTAATAGAATCAAGACATGAAAATCCACAAGGGATAGGCCTAGCATAATTTGACAGAAATCCAGAGCTAGTCACTAACCAACTCCTCTAACATGGACCAGCTAAAAACCTGTCAAAGACGTCATCCTAGTGGTGGTTTGAACTACCTACCTAACTTAGGACAACTAGACTAGGACCTCCTTCTAGGCGAGGACTCCTATAGCCTGATCATCATATTTTTCTTTTAACACATTTCCTTCCAAGGTTTCCATACTCGGGCATGTAAAAAGGACGGAGCTGAGTGTAGAGTGACCCAAGGAGAACATGGCATTTGCCTGAGGTCCTGACTTGGTACCAAAGAACCTACCAAGCTCTCGCGAGGTGACACTTAATCCTTTTCTTTCACTCAGTTTTTTTTGCTCCAACCTTCCTTTTCTTTTCTAGCTAGCTACTACCCTTAGGAAGACAAAGCATCATCTTGAGGAACCTATCAAGCCTCTGTAAGGCGATAATCAACTACTTGTAAGAGTTTCTTTCTTTTTTTTTTTCTAATTGAGGGGTTATAACCCCTTTTTACACACACTCTATAATTCTTATCTTGAGATATATTCAGAACTGCCTCACACTAACAAGAACTCTAGGACAATTGCCTAGCAAGTAGGAAGGACAGGGTCACAAGGACTACCCTCTAGAATAGGTCTTTAATGCCAAGTTCAAGCTCAATTACGTCCGCATCCCTTATCCTCTCCTAAGCCTCTGTTGGCTCATTCAAAGTCACTTGGTAGATATCCTTAGTAGTGGACCTCTCATTGGATTCATCACTTGATGATGTCTCACTAGCATATGGAGCATCTAGCGTATCAAACTCTGACGAAGATAAAGGAACTCTCTCACTTTGGGGTGATATATGATAAGCATCTACTATTATGCATCTAGCACCTCGACCAAAGATCAATCACCTAGCGGGCATATCCACCTCATAGTTTGCTTGTAAGATCCGTGGCCTGCCTAGCAATACTTGATATCTAGGTCGCCCTGCAAACCTAATGCCCCTAAAGTCCAGAATGCATTCTATATTGGCAATGGTCACATGGAATTTAGTGATGCAACCTTTAGGTTATCTTAAACTGTTGTCAGCCATTCAGAGGATTGTGGAGGCATCTTTTTTTATTTCTAAACCCAACCTCTTCATCAATTCCAAACTCCTAATATTGATAGAGGATCCTGTGTCCACAATGGCATGGTCCACTAATATTCCATCAACATATGCTGCTACCCTAGGATAATGCTTTTTAGCATGCTCAAACCAATCATCTCCTACTCGTGATATTCCCAAGCGCTCAATGATATACCCAGTGCATAGAATCTTCTTAAATTCCTTGTGCACTCATGGAGACAACTTAATCAATTGTAGAAGATTTACATCCAGCTTAACTTCGCAAAGAGAACTTGGTAAATCAAATTCATGACAGCTAGCAAGAGCTCGCTTTTCTTGCCAGACCATTCTTCCTTTGGTCTTTGAACTAGCTTTGGTGCTTCTTTCTTGGGTTTTGCATTCTTCTTTGGCAACTGCTTATCCTTCTTGGGGTCGACTTTACCATCTATGGCCTTGAGAAGTCCACCTTCCATATTGGGACCAAGGACTTGCGTTCCCTTATCATCTTGCTTGGGGTTTTCCTCGATAGGTTTTGCCTTGGCTTGTCAACCTCTTTACGCTTTTGATTTCTTGTAATAACTTGTAGATTAGAAGCTTCAGTGCCATTGACACAAACCACTTCTATAAGGCTAACTCCAATGCCACTAGGTAGCTCCTCTACCACAGATTTCTCTCTTTCCAATATTTGCTTTGGTCCTTCATCTTGCTAGAGATTATTCCCTTGCACTCGATGATTAACTAGACATGGTTGTTTACTTCCTTGTTGGAGAGAGCTAATCTTACTCCAATAGGTACCTAAATGGCTGGGGACTTCCCACATATGTCATATTTGGTATTTGGACAATTCTTAGGGAAACTAAGTAGTAGCCACAAATCTCTGGATGGTTAATGACAATTTAAGGCAATCAAAAGGTTACATTACCAAAGCCCATGTGACTGTTGCTAATGTGGAATGCATTTTGGACTTTAGAGTTACTAGGTTTGTAGGTTGAACAAGTTATCAAGTATTATTAGGAAGTCCATGGATCTTGCAAGCCGATTGTCAAGTTGATATACTCATGAGTCATCTAATTTTGATAGAGGTTCCAAATGCATAATAGTGGATGTATATCCCAAATCATCTCAAAGCAAGAGAGTACCCTTATCTTTGATAGAATTGGATGCATTAGAGGATCCTTCTGGCAGTGAGGCTTCATCAGAAAGCAATGAATCAAGAGAGGGGTCCACTACAAAAGATGTCTACCAGGTGACTCTAAATGAGCTGATAGAATCTCAAGACAAAATTAGAGACACGGATGTGATTGAGCTAGGTCTCGATATGTTGAATGAGCCACGATTGATTAAATTAGGATCTATGATAAGTCTGAAAGAGAAGAAGGACTACAAGTCCTTGATCTAAGGCTTCCATGATATTTTTCCTTGGAGCTATGCTGATCTGAGGGGTATTCCTCCTAGTTTGGTTGTGTATACTATTCCCTTGGAGGAAGCTAGCCATCTTGTTCGATAGAAAGTGAGGCATATGCCTTTTGTGCTAGGACATGCAAGGTTGGCTTGATATTTCCTATACAACACATGGAGTGGTGTTCATCGATAGTTATTAAGAAAAAGAAAAATAATCAAATCTGGATTTGTCTATAATTTAAGGAGCTCAAGATAGTCAAATATTACTATCCGTTGTCATTTATTGATCAGATTCTAGATCAGTAGTGGCCAGGGATATCTATTTATTTATGGACTACTTTGCTAGTTATAACCAAATGGCTATTGCAGAGGAAGATAAGTTGAAAAATGACATTAATCATTGTATTTGGCACTTTGTGTATCATGTTATGGATTTTAGATTATGTAATGTGCCAAGGTGTTAGCAATTTATGGCTGATAAAACTTTCGATGATATTTTCCTAGAGGAGTTGAAGGTCTTCATTGATAATCTAGGGGTAGCCACCACTAGGGAGAGACATCTAATCATTCAAAAAATATTTCGAGCAATGTAGGAAATTATGTATTACTCTCAATCCAAGGAAATGCATCTTTGGAGTGCCCTATGGATTGTTGTTGGACCATGTGGTTAGTCAGCTTAGTAGTGTGACCGATCTTGAAAAGATAAAAGTTATCATCGCTATGAGTCTTCCACGTACTCCTAAAGAAATGCATAGCTTTCTATTCTCATTAGTCAGATATTATTGATAATTTATTAATGCATTGGTTGAGAGGACATTGCCTTTGACGAATCTGTTGTCCTTTAATTGTATGTTTATTTGGAGTGACTCATGTAAAGTATCCTTTAAGGATGTGAAGCAAGATTTGGTAACAGTGCTAGTTCTAAAAACACCTAAAAGGAGTGAGATATTTTATATATTTTCAGTAGCTACAATGTATAGTATCAACTATACTACTTAGCCTAAATATGGGAGGATAAGTGGAAACTTCTAATTGGATTTGCCAGTCATCAATTGAGGGTGTCCGAGATTAATTATACCTAGCACGGAGAAACTATGTCTTGGGATAGTCTTTGAAATGAAGAAATTCAAGTACTACATATTGTATGAAAAGTAGTATTTTATACAAAGCCAGAGGGGATGAGACTATTGTTGAATAAATTGTAGCCACTTGATCACCTAGCAAAGTGACTGATCACTTTGTAGGAGTTTGATTATGAAATTAGGAGTAAGCTGTCAAAGTTGCAAGGCATAGTTGAATGTCTTGTGGATTTCAAGGAGTTGAAGGAAGCATTGGTTGAAGGTAGTGATCTTGAGGGTCTATTCAAAATTGATACAGTCTCCATTCCATCCTGATATATTGCCATAACATACTATCTATTCACAGGAGAGATTGGAGTCGCTTTATCAAAGGCTGAAAAGAGGAAAATTAGATAGCAAGCCTTGAAATTTGCATTGATTTCATAGATACTATATTGATAAGGAGTTGATGATGTTTATTGCTGATGATGTGGCATGCATGATGAGGTTCCATTTATCTTAGAAGAGTGTAGTGACTTTGCTTGTGGAGGGCACTTTGTTAGATGAGTTTTGAGAGCTAGATATTAGTGGCCATTCATTTTTTAGGATGCATTTGCGTATGTCAAGAGATGTGATACATATCAGAGACATAACAATAGGGAGAGTAGGAAGTGCCCACCACTGACTCCTATCATGGTTGTATCACCATTTGAGAAGTGGGGCATTGATTTTGTTAGACCTATATATCCTTTGTCAACTACATGAAATTGTTATATCATTGTGGTGAGATAGACTATCTCACAAAGTGGTATGAAGCCCATGCTATAATGAAGGATAATGCCAAGAAAATGGATAGTTTCATTTTGGAACATATTCTTTGTCATTTTGATCCATGTAAGGAGCTTGTGTCTATGCCTGTAGGACACATTTTTTAAATAAAGTGATTAAGGCTTTAGCAGAAGCTCTAAAGATTAAATATAATAAGACCATGCCTTACAAGCCCCAAGAAATTGGGCAAGTAGAGATTATCAATAAGCAACTTGTGGGGATTTTATCTAAGATGGTATCCAAAGGTAAGTATGATTGGGATAAAAAGTTATATGTGGATATTTGGGATTATAATATGACATTCAAAAGAGCTACATGCCACACCCTTTTAAATTAATATATGGAAAAGAGTATATTTTACCTTTGGAGATTGAGCTACCTACAGTAAAGTTTACTCTAAACCATTCTTTGGATGAATAGGTAGCATTGCAAGAAAGCCTAACTTCCCTTGGACATTTTTACAAGATTTGATTACAAGCCTTCTTACATTAGGAAGTAGGGCAAAAGTGAATGAAAATGCTTCATGACCTTCAAGCTAAGAAGTATAAATCTGCTAAGGGTCAATTGGTCCTATATTATGATGCTTGTCATCATGAGCTCTTCCTAGGCAAGTTGGAACCCAAATGGGATGGTCCTTATAAGATTATTCATATAGGAAAGAATGCCCCTTCAGCCCTTTTAATGGATTTGCAAGGGGTAGAGTTTAAAACTAAAATTCTATAACATATCCGCCTTTATTACATGACGAGTAACATTTTAGTAGTCGTCGAGAGTTTACCTTCCGGCCATTGCCATCCGTACTCTAACTAGAATGATTGAATTTTGTCTGGCTCTATAACCCTAGGTCTACCCCTATGTAACTTGTCCACCTGTTCCCTTCAAGACACGTCTTAGCAGTCCATCAAAAAGGAGGTCTAGAAAGCTTCGCCCGGCACTCCCATGGAATGTTACGGGGTTTGCAATCTAGGACTTTTCGCATCTGCCACATAGTGGAAGTGTTCAGGCCGTTCCCACTTAGGACCAACCTGAATCAGGGTTTCTCCTAATGGTCATTTCCTAAACGCCAACTAGTGTCTAACCCCAAGCAAACTATTTTACATAGAAACGCTAGGGCCGAAGCGGATTCACGCTGTACTTGGTTCAAGGAGAATGGGAAATTAGGGATGCAAGGCTCGACCTCTTTGCCATAAGGCATAGTCCCATTCCATTCCCCTAAAACATCATAAACCAGGATTATTATATCCTAGAATCTAGGTCAGCGCCCTTGCTATTCATTTCCTTTGAGACGATCTCCTTGCTGTCCATTATGATTGAGAAAAGTTCTCGGCCAACTGGGACCACCCATCCGTAGGACAGACCCATGGTGTTAACCCTCAAATGAAAAAAGGTGGAAAATCCGGAAAAGCTAAAGTAGAAGACAAAGACAAAGGCCAAGGCAAAAAGAAACGGAAGACAAAGATGCACAAGGAGAAGAGTCCTAAATAAGGGAGAAAGGCGCACAAGGAAAAGCGCAAGTCAAAACTTTTGTAAAAGAGTGCAAGCGCATCATGGTTTAATTCAAGGAGTGCCGGGCTCTCACTCGTGCAATTTGTAAATGTAGACGGGTGGTGGAAAGGAAGCTAGGAAGATAGAAGGACAATGGGAAAAAAGGCCTAGGCTACGGCCGGCCATGTAAAAAAGGGGATGATGACCGCCCAAAAGGGATTTAGGGTTTTGTATATAAAGTTGAAAAGTGAATGAGAAGCTCATTCTTGTGTGTGGCCAAAAGTAGCTCTCCTCTTCTTCTTCTTATTCTTCTTGTTCTTGCTCGCTTGAGCTTGTGCTTGAGAGAGGGAGTGTGAGAGTGTGAGGGAGTGAGTGTGTGAGGGTGAGGGACCGAGAAGGAGAAGCTCTCCATCTTCTCCTCTCTTCTTCTCTTCTCTTGTCTTGCTCGTGGCAATGGAGCTTGGAGCGTGGGGCTTGAGGATGGAGCTTGCTTGAAGCTTGCACTTGGATCGTGGAGCTACCGGAGTGCGCGGGAGAGGAGGTAACTTGAGCGGCATGGAGGTAAGATCACTACACCAGTAGATATGGATGGCGCATTGGTTATGTGAGAGGTAGCCATTAGTGCTCGGCTTGGAATGCTTGAAATAATAAGCGGTCTGTGGGTCTTGGCGGTTGAGTGAAAGCTCCCACATTTTGGTTTTGTTGCCGGGACCAACGGATTCAAGCCTTGAGCGCTTGCACGCTTCGAATCGAGCATCGAAGTAAGGGTTTTCCCGGAACCGGGGCTTGAGGTAGATAGGTAGGAAGCGAGGGAGTTTGAAGAGGTATTCGATCTCCTTAGCAAGTAGATTTTGGTTTTTTGGATTTGAAAAAGCATGTTGGAGTAGTGTAGGTGATTGCTTTGTGATTTGTATACATTTAGGATAGGAAAAAACAAAGAAAAAGAAACAAACAGTAGGGTTCTCTGTTGCTGTATAATAGGCTAAAACAGGGAAATAGGGGCACAGATCCTTGGAATGCTGTTCGATTTGAGCACCATAGTGGTTCCAGGCATGTCTGGCATTCCCTTGTAATGTCTTGCACCTATCTGGAAGGCACTGGGTGATTCGATGTAATAGATGTCAGTCTAGAGGCATCGCGTGCAACTCGCGGGCCGTTGGCCACGTAGTCGGACCAGGCCTTTCGAGTCCTAGAATCGGACCAATCCATAATCGGACTAGTCTATAATCGGACCACCCAGAATTGGACATTCGTCCAATCGGACCATCCTGACCGATCGCACCACTCAAACCAACCCGTCCAATTTTGGAAATCGGACCACTCGGACCACTTAGACCATCCTGTCCGATGGGATGTTTGTCCGATCGAGGCAATCGGACCATCTTGTCCGATCCGATTCCCAGAATCGAACCAGTCCACAATTGGACCACCCTATCTGATCCAACCGCCAGAATCAGACCACCCTGTCCGATCCAATCCCTAGAATCGGACCACTTCTTCGATCCAACTCCCAGAATCGGACGTGACCAAAATCGGACCACTGGGCCGATCGGACCAACCTAAAATCAGACGTCTGATTCTGATAATTGGACATCTGAGAATCAGACAAAAAACTGTCAAAATTGGACACGTGTCTAGAACACAAATTTTGACACATCTAAATCCCGAGATTGACCCCAAAGGCTACGTAGAGCTAAAGGCACATCACAGATCCATCATTGGGCTAAAATTTAGAGGACGTAGTTCAAAATTTGGCTATAAACGGTCCTCCAAATTGCGTATGGCATTTACCGTAACGGCCCTGCGGGCCGGGGGGACTGCCCCCCCCGGACCCCCGCAAAGGGGGCCCCCTCCACACCTCCCCCAAGTAGGTTAGAGAGAAAATGTGCGCTGTGACAGGTCCTCCAAATTGGACCCTAGTGTAGTAATGGCTCTACATAAGCATGGATACTCACTTGTAAAAGAGCAACCAAAAGCCCATACCCAAATAGAGAGAAACAGAGACCCTAGAACCTCAACGGGCCAATCTAGCCATCCAGGGCAAAAAGGCCACACCACAAGAACACATGTACATTGTGTTCAAACTATGTCTAGTGAAAGCATAATGCAGCATCATCAAGCTATCAATGCGAGGATGACTAGACATGACACTCTTGACGAGAGATGTGCCTTGAGCAACAGTGCATAGAAAACCCAAGACATTGGTGGAGAATCCACGTCTGGTCATGCAAGTGGGGACTCAAGGGCATCTGTCAGAAGGCTTAAATTTACAAGCCAGGACCTGGAAAATGAAGGCATAGTACCACCTGCTTATCTTAGGGTCAAACTCACCGCGAAAAGAGAACATACTATTGATGCTCTGATTGATGAAGGAGCAGATTTTAACATCTTGACCTATGAATCATGGACCCTACTAGGCCAACTAGAGCTCACACCGACTAGTGTAACTCTTAGCCCTTATGGGGGACACCCACAAGCACTCATAGGGAAGTGCAAAATCCTTGCGCCAATTGAAACAGAAAGCTTGCCTATCCTATTTTATGTTCCTCCAAATAGTGCTAGCTGCGGGAAAGAAGCCCTCCTAGGAAGACCCTTCAAAAGGGCGACCAAGTGTGAGGCCGACTATGTAGCACAGAGGATACACCTGACACTACCGAGTGTGAGGATAGTCACAACCTTTAGCAAGGGTGACCTCATCAAACCTCCAGGGAAAGGCAAGGAAGGTGCTAACGTAATGGTCAAGCCTACTAACGAGAGCAAGGACTTGTTGGAAAAACTGATACAAGTACAGGTCGAACAACGAGAACCAGTGAGTGAGGCCAGGCTTAAAACAAGAAGGTCAAGAGACAATGCCAAGGATGGGCTTTGGACTTACAAATATCATAGAAGACCCCAAAAGAAGCCCAAGCCTTATAGACGCAGGCATCGATGGAGGGTCAGCACAACGCCGCGATGGATATCCAAAGCGTTGCTATGTGCTCAAGGGTACTACGCAGGTAACCGATGGATTTGGGTACCAAAATCCCTTGCTAAACTGCCTCTATCAGCTATAGGCCAGAGTGCATCAAAAGCAATGAAGCACAGGAGGAAATCTAAGAGAAACTCTAGGTCTCGAGGCAAGAAACCAGACATGATTGTTCGAAAGAAAGAGCCTCAGCCTAGCATGCTAAATAGACAGATGTCATATGTGGCCATTGAGCATGCACAAAAATCATTAGTGCCCAAAGAGCCTTTGATTTCCCAAGGGGAGAACAAGCATCATAGGCACAACATTGCTCAAGGCAAGGCTGATCGCTCAACAAAGCAAATGGCACAATCGTCTAATAGCCTCGAGCAAATCATTCAGCCAGTGCCAAGTCCACCTAAGAGTCCTAGATCTCCTATATCCTCTTTTTCCAAACGGACACAGGAAGCACAACAGTGGTCGTCAATGGCGGCTGCTCACTCCCAATCTCTATCTCCATCGAGGCTTCCAGATATCCAAGAGGGGAAACATGACACTAGCCACAGCCCTCGGCCCAAGGATATGCCTGTGCAACCCAATGTGACCAGATCTCGATTTATATAGATGAATGCTCAAAGGGCAACAAGAGATGCGACCACGTCCAATTGCTCTAAGGACTTGACACCGCAATCCACCAATAGTAGCAAGTCCATTGAACTAGCTGCTACTACTTCAAATCAGGGATCACAATAGTCACAGCCCTTGGCCGTGACAAGACCCCTTGCAGAATGTGTCCTTAGTAGTTTACCTGTGGAGGAGGTGTCACAACCAACTTCATTAACAACTCCAGCCCTTCCTAAGCACCTAAAGCCTAGGCTTGAGGAGAAACCTCTCAAAGACGTGGTCAAGGAGGTGGCGCATCAAACCACTCAACCTGACAAGGCTATTCCGCAGGCCACGACTAGGTCCCATGAGGACACACCAGAGAAGGGGAAAGTTGAGGCCCAACCAAGCACATCAACTATTGACCTAGTCCAGGGTCCTGAGTCGTTGATAGATGCACCTTCACTGACCAGGAAAAAGAGGAGAAAAAAACAAAGACAACGGTAATCATAGGTGGTTGTGGACCCCAAGAGCATTGAGACCAAGAGTGATGGAGAGCTGGGGAAAAAAGCATCAAGTCCATCCACCAATGAACCCATTGATGTCTCTCCTAATAGCGGTGAAACCTTAGTCACATCCATGTGCTCTGAAAAATCAAAGCAGCCATTGCCATCAACAGTTGCTTTCAACACTCAATCCACTAACAATAGAACTCACATCGACCAACCAAGAGTGGATACAATGTTGTCACAATAGGGTGACGAATACATACCAGTCACATCCGAGAAGAACCATGAGAAAATAGCAACAAAACCTCAGGAGAAATGTGAGAACCCCAAGAGCATAAGAAATCCTAGCGTTGACCAATCTTGCTCATCTAGGCCTGAGCCCCCAGCTATGCTAAAGCCTAAGCAAACTCTTAGAACTTTGCATGAGATAGCAACTAAGGAAGCCCTCGTTGAACATAGAAGTGTCACGGAATGCTTAACTGAGTTGGATGCTAAGCTCAAATTGTTTGCACGTGTCTACGTCCTTGCGTACGTGGGCACAATCCCCAAGGAGTAGCTTGGAGATTACTTGCCATTCCCCTTATCTTGGGAAGAGCAAGAACATCTTGATGAGCACTATAACAAGCTCTTACATGAATGCATGCAAATAATCTCTGACGAGGAGGCTGACGAACTGCGCTTAACTGTCACGTTCAATGAAGTGCTCTGCCGACCGAATCTCGTAGACATAGAGCAACTAAAGCGACTGTCAACAGGCCAGAGTCAATTTGAATAGCATTGGTGTGAAAACCGTGTTGTAATGGCCGAACTAGGGGCTCAGATCATGACAGTCTCAGAGGCGCGATTGGCCAAATGGCGGTCTCAAAGAGACCCAACCTATGTGGCACCAATTTCCCTTGGAGTGCTGACTGCCATTCGGGGTACAGACTTAGGAACTAGCCAAGAGAACACTCTATTTTATAAGGTTCTTAGTGAGGAGGAGTTACATATTGCCAGTAGACTCGGACAAGGTTCCATGCTACTCGATGTGGCAAAATATCTATCGATATTGAGTAAGCTGCCACGAATACTAGATGCGTGTGCCATGCTCCAGTACAACCCTGGGTTCTACAATTGGTTTCTATCCTTGTGAGGTGACATGGATTCGTATCTGTATATATATAGATGTATATATAAACAATGATTTTTGTGTCACCCTGTATAGATACTATCAACACACACAAGCAATGATAGTCAAGCGCAGGGAGAAGAGTTCGGTCTGACAGGCTAAGCTCCTCAATTCCTCCTTCGATCATGCATTTAAAAGCCATGTGACCATCCCCACCTCCAAGTGAAGGGCATGCAACCCACATTACCGCCATAGGAAGCCTTGACCAACAACTCTGATGGTGTAGGCAGGGTGTAGTCCCTTTTTATACACCTTCTTTCCTTTTCGGTCTATCCTTCCGAAGAGGAGCCCTGCCTAAATCCATGACCGCCAGCTGACGTCACTCGGCGTGAACCAAGATCTGCTAATGGCAGGAGGCTAAAATGGGGACCATCCCTCTACAATAACACTGCATGCCCACCCCTCCCCTTCTTGTCCTATGTGCTTGGTAACCTGCACTATAATCCCTTACATATGAATGGTCTTATCATGTGATAAATCCTAATCCTTGATTCGCATTTTACAGGCCCCCCATGAGGCAAACATGGAGAACCAAGGGCAGCTAGCTTGCAAGGACACTCTCTGCAGCCGATGGGAACATGCAGCACACGCCCCTTCGGCGGTGCGCTGCGTGCCCACTCTTAAAAGGTATGCCAAGAAACGCAGCCCCAAGTGCCATCGCCCCAGACAAAGGCCGAAGAATCGGTGGGCCAGGGGAGCGGACGCTTAGGGAGGCACACAAAATGTGGCAACACCAATGGCACAAACCCCCAATGTACGCTCGGGCATCAGATGCTCAAGGGCAGAAAGGGCAGCTCAGGATAGGATAGAATTTAATGAATTGTTTAAAGACATTCTGGAAATGGTAGTGGCCTAGACTATACCATTCATGTCCCGACCGACATGTTCCCTGCCTAGCCTCATGGGAGCCCTGCACTAGCACCGCCCCGGTTGCCTAGCCAACCGGACTCACCCTGCCTCGTACCTATCAACAAAATCCCTATGATGTACAAGTAGCTCGACAAGTCAACATGCCATAACATTTTGTTTTTGATGAGTAAAGGGGCAAAATCCCCACTTGTACACATTCCCGTTACTTCTCGTTAATGCATGCGACCTTAACAAGCAATGAAATAGGCATCCCAATAGGCATCATAGAATTTTGAAAAATTATGTCTTATCATAATTGCATTCGTTCGATGCACTTAACACAAGCGAGCATATACTCTCACGAAGTGACAAGTGGATGCAGGATGATACAGGTCCTTGTGCGAAAGTGTTCAATGCTCGATCATCGCAAGACCATTGACCCCACAAAGAGCCATGACAAAGCCACGCTATCGAAAGCAAAAATCACCCTTGCCGACCACCCACATCGCATGGCCCAACACACTTTCATGGGCCATGCTCTCGTTCTGGGTCAAGCTCTATAGTTGGCTCACGGCAGTTGTTACCTCAATTGTACCAGCATCGTGTCTCGCAAAGAGGTTTGCAATATCTCAAGTGTATCTCCCCATCTCAACAACTGCTTCTCTAACAATGAGGCTAGGGCACAATCATCACTGTAATATCCATTTCTTGAGCCTTCGAAGCTTGACCTTTTCCAACCCACTGAAAGGCGGATAGCCTCAACATATCGCAATGGTTGTACTTAGGCAAGTAAAAAAAAAAAGCAAAAGAAAAAGAAACAAAAAAAAAGAGAGAAAAAAAAAGGGAAAAAAAAGGAAAAGAAAATAAAAGAAAAAACAAAGAAAAGAAATGAACAAAAAGAAGCACCCACAATCACAACATAGCACGTCGGGGTCCTCAAATTAGGTACATCCAGTGACCTTGATTGACTGGCTCCACCCCTAGTCCCCTAGCCCTTTAGCATCACCCACAATTGTTCAGGGCACATCAAGGGCAGGACATACCTAGGGAGCTTCTCTCGCCTATGGTTAGACCTGTCACCTTGACCCACTTGCACAATTCCCTCTTGCACTCTGCCTTAATACCATTGCAATCCATTGTGGTAAGCACCGCACGATTGGCCATGAAATGTACACCGTCCTCATCAAGCAAGTCCAATAGCTTCCAGCTACTGAAAGTGCGGTGTCCCTGTATTCAATTATGCTACGTCATGCAGTCACAATGCAAAGGATGTCTCATATATCTTCACGTGTACTTCTTCTCAACATGGACAACTTTGCTACATCAACACATTGTTACGAGAAACTAGCCACGGTCTTCTAACTATGTAATATCTAAGTATGCACGAGCACACACATAATATCTGCACCGAAGTATATACACAGTTTGGGTCCTCAAGTGCAGGACAATACTCTCAGCTTGCTTAGAGTTCGACCTGTCTCCCAAACTAATCAAAATATGTCTTGTGCACGATAAAAAGACTAGCACTACCCCTTAGGGAGAGACCACATGAGAGGTTTTCAATTGCAGGTATTGAAGGCTCCAACGAAGGTGTCATTCGCTCTTCATCAACACTCAACTTTGAATTCCTATCCTTATCACCCTGTAAGCCTACCAAGAATCAGCATGTACAGAATCCCCAATAAACTGCCACTTGTACTACATTAGTGCACCCCCCCCAAAGAACAACCCTACCACCAACTCCCATTGCCCTACCACCAAACACTCAACCCACCAATGTGCCCCCAATGACTTTCCTCCCCACCACTACCAACACTTCACCATGGCAACCACAAACCTCCTTGCCACCCACGTCTTTGGTGCATGCTAAACGCTTGCTACCTACGACGGTGAGTGCGATGGGACTGGCACTCATCTAGGAGGGGGGTAATGTTAACCCTCAAACGAACAAAGGTGAAAAATCCAGAAAAGCTAAAGCAGAAGACAAAGACAAAGGCCAAGGCAAAAAGAAATGGAAGACAAAGACGCACAAGGAGAAGAGTCCTAAATAAGGGAGAAAGGCGCACAAGGAAAAGCGCAAGTCAAAACTTTTGTAAAAGAGCGCAAGCGCATCATGGTTTAATTCAAGGAGCATCGGGCTCTCACCCGTGCAATTTGTAAATGTAGACGGGCCGTGGAAAGGAAGCTAGGAAGATAGAAGGACAATGGGAAAAAGGGTGGCCATGTAAAAAAGGGGATGACCGCCCAAAAGGGATTTAGGGTTTTGTATATAAAGTTGAAAAGTGAATGAGAAGCTCATTCTTATGTGTGGTCAAAAGTAGCTCTCCTCTTCTTCTTCTTCTTCTTGTTCTTGCACGCTTGAGCTTGTGCTTGAGAGAGGGAGTGTGAGAGTGTGAGGGAGTGAGTGTGTGAGGGTGAGGGACCGAGGAGGAGAAGCTCTCCATCTTCTCCTCTCTTCTTCTCTTCTCTTCTCTTCTCTTGTCTTGCTCGCGGCAATAGAGCTTGGAGCGTGGGGCTTGAGGATGGAGCTTGCTTGAAGCTTGCACTTGGATCGTGGAGCTACCGGAGTGCGCGGGAGAGGAGGTAACTCGAGCGGCACGGAGGTAAGCTCACTACACCTGTAGATATGGATGGCGCGTTGGTTATGTGAGAGGTAGGCATTAGTGCTCAGCTTGGAACACTTGAAACAATAAGCAGTCCGTGGGTCTTGGCGGTTGAGTGAAAGCTCCCACACATGGCCACATCCACCGCACTTTCCTCAAGGTTGCTTTAGTTGTCTAATTACCTACCACATTTAGTTGGACATGCATCAAATAGCTTCCTTAATTAGCCGTTAGACAACGGTTTCTTCACGTAATCTTAGCACTTGACATAGAAAAAAAGTGTCAAACAAGTTTCTTTTCAATAGGTTATCATATTTATCTTTGGAATACATTTATAAAGTCCAGCCCGTAGGCTTATCCATAATCTGCCCGAAGGATATCCAGTAATCCACAAGGATTACTAATCCAAGATACTGCCCGTAGACTAGTATGCAGGCCTCGAGATCCAATCCCGAGTCACGTTGGCCTCTTTTGCAGGGCCCGGAAGGCAAGGGATTTACGGACAGAGCCCCCCTGGCACCAAGCGTCCTCCTGCTCTAAGTAGCGCTCAACAGAGAGACCTCATGCAGCGGGTTCGGTTCATGTTCCCGGCATGGCTAACAACCCCCTTGGTTAGGGTCAGGTAGATAGTTGGGGGTAACTAAGGCTGCCTCTCCCTTGAGGCCTTCAATCTGAAGCATTAGATATCTTTTCATCCTTTAGTTCCTTGAGCAAACAAAGCAAACAGTGCTCTCTAAACTGTTACAAGCACAATCATATCCAGTGGTCGTTATTTGGCCAACTGCTAAGGAGTGAATCCTTCTCTCCAAATGCATCCAACTTTCGATCTGAGATCAATTGCGACTTGGCAAGATCCCCAAGGGTTTGTTTGTTCTCCCTTTTGTCCTTGGGTTAAGGCTGTACCCTATTAACTCAACTTAACCAATACCTTAGGTTTTATTAACAGTAAATCATGGCGACCATGTTGCTCCAAATTATTGATTGGTCCTTTGCTTCCAAGCAAATAACTAATTCCCTTATCTTGGCAACTTTTCCCAAGAAAGGTGATATAACAGGATGACTACTCATCCTCTTGCAAGATAAACTTGCATAAGAATCTGCCAATCTCATTCCAAGGAATTGGCAACCCTCTTGTGATCATACCACAAGATCATGCGATGTTGCAACTTGTTGCACAAGTGTCACATCTATTACGTGGGATCATTTCACCCATCGAACGGCATCTTCTCGTCACGGAATCATGATTAGATCACAAGTAGGGTTTAGGGTGTCTTCATACCCAACCTGTTCCCAAGTGCATTAGGCCGACAACGTTCGCGGTCCTAGGGTTGCCAATTGCACTAGGCCGACCGGTCCCAGGGGTTCCAACTCAATCCGAGTTTCAACATTTGATTGAGTGATCCTTAGGGTAGAAACCCGAGATCGTTTCTTGCAAGTGCATCCAATTGTCCCTACATTCCGTGAATGTGGGCAGGACCTGAGGGTTTCGACTTGGCAACAAGTGCGACTAGGTTAAGTCCTTAACGTGCTAAACCCTAGTTAGTACTTGGAGTATATTGTATCGATTTAACCATCCTATGTGAATCCTTTGCGGTTTAGGTGTTTTGGATAATCCAGTCTACTTGTCTTACGACAAGGATGGACCATTCCTAAAGATGTTGTCTTGATCTAAAAGGGGAAAAACTAGTTGCATTATGATACAATTCTCCTAAGCACACGATTCATTGCCTCTACATATGATTAGATTCACAATCCCTAACTCTTCTTGTTAAGACCAAAACACATGTTAAATTACAACATAATTTCCATTGATCCTACTAGGGCTTGCATTCACCAATCATGCCACTAATCTTTTAAGATTTTACATTCAAATGAAATTCTTGCATGTGTCGAATAGGTAACATGCAACCTTTTCTTAATTAATACGTAGTTAAATGAGATTCATTCCAATTTGAAGCTAGAATTAACCTATTTCATGCAGCCCTTAGAATCTTTTCCGTGCTTTGCAATTTCCTATGGTTGATAACGACTTCCTTAATGAATCATTACGAAGAAGATTTGTCTAAAAATGCGACATGCGATTTAATCTTTTCATGCATAATCAAAGGTTTACTACAATAATTTTGACTTTGTAATGATAGTCATTAGTTGTTCTAGACTCGTCACTTTGCAATGCACAAAAGGCAACTTGCTAATAAGGTACTAAAATGCATAGTCACCTTATGTTCTTTTTCTTTCATTCCATTGAAAATACAAATGACCAACTTCGTATCGTGAATTACTTTAAGTAAATTTCAACTAGCCAATTTATTTCAATTGCATTTAGCTAGGTGGATTTGACAAGAATAAGTGCATCCTAGTTCCATGAAATAATCATGCATAACTGCAATACTTCTATGTAGATTAAAAATAGGAAGAAAACCTGAACCTGTGGGCTCGGTGAAATGTCCACATGAATATTAGGAGATGATCCTCCTGCAGGTGCGGCTTGTGACTTTTTAGGGGCCATTGTGATTTCGGCTTCTAGTTTGCCTTCGCAGATTCGAATTACTTACCTTGGTTCGCAACCTTATGATCTTTGACCATCTCCCTCGTATGCGGAAATTCCCTTTGAACTACGGCTCCTTGACAGAAGTACCGACTTGCAGAATTTGGCTTATGGAAGGCCTTAGGGTTTGGAGCTTGGGCCTTTTTGCAGGAGAGGAGGGGTTCGCGGAAGGGTTCTTGTGAACGGGCCTTGCGGGAGTGGAGACTTTAAATCCCGAGCCTAGGGGCTTGTGGGTGATTGGTGGGAAGGTCTTTATAGGATTCCACTTATTCTCTTCAAAATCACGAGGGAAAGGGGGGTAGGAATGGTTTTATGGGGGCCTTGCGGGGAAGGGAGGTCTATGAACTTCTCCTTCCTCTCAAAAAAAATCCCGAGGGGGTAAAGATCTTGTGGAAAGGTGTTTAAGGAAACCCTCTTCGTCTCTAAAAAGACCCGAGGCCTAGGGGCTTGTGGTAGATTTGGTAGGAAGGCCCTTATAGGCTTCTTCTTCAAAGCCCGGGGGGATATTTGGCTTTTGGAGGATCTAGTGGGAAGGGGGCTTAGAGAGGCCTCCTTAGAAGCTTCTATGAATCTTCTGATAGCTACGTAAGGGCATGGAGATAGATGATTCCGTTCATGGGTTGATTTGGCAGAGGTTGGTGGCGGCGTGATAGCCTGTGGGGCACAGGTGACAGCAGTAGCAGCAAGAGTGGCGGCAGTAGCAGCGAGCCCGGTGGCTGGTGGCGGCTATCTTTTGCAGCACGGCGACTCAGCTTCTCCTCCTCTACGATGTCTCCTGTAGGCTTACGCAGCCTCTCTCCTCTTTTTTTCCCCAACCCCCCTCCACTATGGGGGGTTTTAATAGTCCAAGGGGGAGAGGGGACCTCCCCCCCACGTGGGTTGTGCATGCAGCCCACATATCCCCCTTGTCACCACTTCCCCCACTTAGACATCCCCTTCCCTCAGCCATGCATCGACTGAGGGAAAATAAGAAAAAAAATTTACAACAATTCCACCTTTATGCACGTAACCTCCTCCCAAGAGGGAGTTTTCCCACGGATGATACGGTTTTGAACCTCGGTCCCGGTTTACCAATACGGAGTTCTCCATTTCTCGCGTGCGGTTATAGATTAAGTGCCGGAACTGATGATAATCTAGTGTACCCTTGATGAATGAAATTCTTGCATGTGTCGAATAGGTAACATGCAACCTTTTCTTAACTAATACGTAGTTAAATGAGATTCATGCCAATTTGAAGCTAGAATTAACCTATTTCATGCAGCCCTTAGAATCTTTTCCATGCTTTGCAATTTCCTATGGTTGATAATGACTTCCTTAATGAATCATTACAAAGAAGATTTGCCTAAAAATGCGACATGTGATTTGATCTTTTCATGCATAATCAAAGGTGTACTACAATAATTTCGACTTTGTAATGATAGACATTAGTTGTTTTAGACTCGTCACTTTGCAATGCACAAAAGGCAACTTGCTAATAAGGTACTAAAATGCATAGATACCTTATGTTCTTTTTCATTCATTCCATTAAAAATACAAACGACCAACTTCGTATCATGAATTACTTTAAGTAAATTTCAACTAGCCAATTTATTTCAATCGCATTTAGCTAGGTGGATTTGACAAGCATAAGTGCATCCTAGTTCCATGAAATAATCATGCATAACTGCAATACTTCTACGTAAATTAAAAATAGGAAGAAAACCTGGACTTGTGGGCTCGATGAAATGTCCACATGAATATTAGGAGATGATCCTCATGTAGGCGCGCCTTGTGACTTTTTAGGGCCATCATGATTTCGGCTTCTAGTTGGCCTTCGCAGATTTGAATTACTTGCCTTGATTCGCAGCCTTATGATCTTTGGCCGTCTCCCTCGTACGCAAAAATTCCCTTTGAAGTATGGTCCTTGTAAAATCGCAAGGCTTGGAGGACTGATGGATCTTTGAAGCAAGATCTCTAGGATCAACTTTTTGCTTCCTTATAGTGGTCTTAGTTCTAGCCATCTGAAATCTCTAGATCTAACAAGAAATAACTCAAAATTAAGACAAATCTCTAGATCTTTGGTATAATGTTATTGACAATCACTTAGTGGTAAACAAACACTATTCAAATAGTCTCAATCCCATGTCGATTATATATTCACTATTTGAAAATAAGTTATTTTCTCAAATGATAAAACCAAATTTCAATAATTCATCAAATCTATGCTATCATTCCAACTCGAATTTCCATCGAACAATGCATCCCCCTAACACATGAAACATGAAATGGAACTTCTAAATAAGGTAGCCATATGCCTTTTTCGCATTTCATACGTCACTTATTTTGCAAATTTTTTTGTCAAATTCGAAGAAAATTCAGAAAATAAGTTTGTAAGAAATTC
Organism: Lygodium microphyllum; assembly: GCF_053477565.2. Classification (NCBI taxonomy): domain Eukaryota; kingdom Viridiplantae; phylum Streptophyta; class Polypodiopsida; order Schizaeales; family Lygodiaceae; genus Lygodium; species Lygodium microphyllum. The sequence goes on from NC_141148.1 coordinate 86,258,612, forward strand.
AAATATGATTTCGCTATTGGACTAGCAAATATCTTTCAAATTTCTAGTTCCTTGAACATAAAAGCTATGCCTTATTGTGTTTGATTTGTGAAGAACTTTGGAAATAAATTTGGATAGATTCAAAGAATATTTCAAAGAAAAATTTGGAAGTAATTTTGGGAAATGGCATTGCTATTGAGCTACTAAGATTTTTCAAAAATTTTACATTTTTGTAACTTTGATACGTTGTAAGTTGGGGTTGTAAGTTGGGGGTGATGAAGTCTTACCATGGTGAGTGCTGAAGAATTTTGAGCTTTGATGAAGTCGCCTTGTGCTAGTGTTTTGGAGCAAATAAAAATCTTGGTCTTTGAAAAAATGCTTTCATAGTTCAAAAATTGGCTTTAAAAGGGCCTTTGTTCACAGTGTGACTGCTATAATGTGCAATTAATTTGACATGCGTGGTGAGTAGACTGTTGTTGCCTCGAAACTTATGCCACATGTCATTGACATTTTTGGACATGATGGCACTTTTATGGCACTACTTTTTGAGTGTAAAAGAGAAAATTTAACCTCTTCTTTTTCACATTAAATATAGCTCTTCCGAATGTGTGTGCAATACTTTTAAACAAACCCATGGTGACCGTTGACATATGTATACAAGAACTCAGGCTCATGTTAATGTGAATTTTTCTTCCACCCACTTTTTTTCTCTTCCACAACCATATCTATTGTGCATTGCAAGCCGAAAGTATGCGTATTCCTAACAAAACCCATTTATTCTTAGGAAGCGATACAATTCTTAGTTAACAAAGTTTATTTATCACTTTTTTTCTGCAATATTTGAAAACTAGTTAAATGAGCTATTTTGAGGCATTAAAGATGATTAAACTCATTATTTTCCTCTAAAGTGATTGATTGTCATATGAAACACAATATTATCAATCTGCAAAGGGTTTTGAACCCCCATTGTCATGTTTCATAAGTCATCCATTTAGGATAATATCTACCCGATGAAACACAAAATTTCATTCATGCTCTGCTACCCAAATAATCAATTTGCATTTCATAAGGCACTACTATTTTTTTTCATCCTATTTAACGTGTATGATATGTTATGAAAGCATTTGCAAATGTGGAATATGATATATGGATTTAGACATGCAAGATGAATGAAGTAAAGTATCATTGTGGCCCATTGTCCTATGTTTGTTGGTCTAAGAGGAGGAAGAGAACACTGAAGCCTTGCTCAAGTTTCCTTATAATCATGTCATACATCAGAAGGGTAAACTTCAAAGCCAAGTGTGAGTTCATCACAAAATAGCAAAAAGCCAAAAAATGGCATGAAGGGTTTGATAGATTTTTTCTAGCAATCTTGCTTTGATCTTCTACATATGTAAAATGATGTGGTTTTGATTTTCTATGTGCATTATCTTAGAATTTTTTTTTGGATGTGAGCAAATGTGGTCTATTGGTATATTGTATTCCTAAAACTTGTCTTGTTGCTTTCAAGATTTGGTTTTGTGAGTAATTAGGATGACTAAAAGGAAGATTTCTCTAGAGGGAATGGAGGAAGAGGAGCTGGAGGATACCTATAATGAGAAGATCTTTGATTTCCTCCATGCAATTGGAAATTCATCTAGATTTTTTTACGTCAGAGATATGATCAATGTTTCCATTGATTTGCAAGAGCTCTTGAAGGATCTTGAAGACAAACTGAAGGATTATAGGGAGTTTTATGATAGATATGTGGAAGGCCTAGAGATTGACAGATTTGTCCATTATAGTGATGTAGTAGAAGCTATCAATGCTGCTAGAATAACTTTGAAAACAAGGTTAAGCCTTATTGATGAGGAATTCAAAAAGTGGGAAGAAAATTGCTCTTTTTATTAGAATCAGCATCAATGTCTTCTTGTACAAAAAGGATGTTGGATCTCTTGAATACCTTCAATATATGGATAGTTGTTCTTTAGATATAATACAACAGAAGAAGATAGAGGATACTGCAAGTAAAGATAAAGAGGTTGAAGAGAAGGGGGAAATATTTTAGGAGGATGTTGAGAGCCAATTAGTGCAGGGATTTGATGTTGCTTTATTTAAAAGTGAGAACATTACAAAAGTGGAAGAAAAGGAGATAGGGTTGAGTGTAAGATTGAAACACATCCTCTTGAATGTGTCCTAATATTTCCCAACTACCTCATCTCAATAAAAAGAGATATATATTGCTAAATGATATTCAATACCTTTTTTATCTCTGAGAAGATTACTGCTTGGCAATCCTTGTAGCATGGGGTCAAAATGATAAGACTTTTATAGGTTATAAACAAGAATTGCTAGCAAGTCTTGATGTTGAGGGAGAGAATTTTCAAGATGGCTCTGTAGCCTTGCATTCATGTATTAATCAGATTGTGGAATATTAAAAGGGGGGCTACCTAAATAAAGAAAGAGTTTTTATCAATTCAGTAGAGACTTGGTATTGATGGCATGGGATATGAAGAGAACTAAAGTCTCCATGTTAGAGGAGAAACCAAAAAGTTCAATAAATCTTTATGATGATAGTCTTCTTGAAGAATATGAAAACCCTAAGGTATGGAAGATAATTCTAAGATATCCATTGTGGTTTATATTAGAGTATGTTGCGCATTATAGACAAATATTATTGGATATTTATCTATTGACATCTTACACTATTGTGGTTTTATTGTCCAGATAGAAATTCAAGATGTAGACAACTTTCTTGGAAGAGCCAAGGGCTCAAGGCCATTGAAGCTTGGCATGAATTAAGGCCTTTGTCATTATATTGAAAGCTTAAATAATCAAACAATTGCAATTTATCATAGTAGGTTGTCAAGCTCTCCAAGATTGCCAATGATGGATTTGAAAGCTATCTCCAAGGTAATTGGATCCCAAGTTTTCAATAGAGATCAAATAAGATAATTTTGGTAGAGAGAGAGAAGTTGTAAGAGTTTTTGGCTTCATGCCTAGATATAGTGGATTTAGGGTAGGATACTTTGGAGTTCTTGGCTCTTATTTGCTCTCCCATGTAGGAGATACAAAGATTTTGAAGCTCCTCTCAGGATATAAGAAACATGAATTCCTAAAATGTAGAGGTCTCATTGAGTGGAATGAAACAAAAGATTCCTCTAGGACCTAGTGAATTGCTTGAAACTAGATACTCTTCTACAACATAGTTAGACTTAAAGATATCAAGGGTTTCTTGAAACTCATCTTTTTCCATCTCTTTGTCTAGTTTGTAACCATTATAAAAATCTTTGCTGCTTTGCATAAGAGTGTAAATATCCCTCTTTTCTTCTTTGGGTGACAGTTTGTATAGTCCTTGCCAAAGATGATGTATTATATAATGCGATTATGTCTTTGATCTTGAGTTTGTGCCAAATTTTTATGTAGAACATTTGGAAAACCTCTAATAAATAATTTACTTTGTGTCTTCCACCTCTATGTCTTGTGTGTGTCTAAAGTATTTTGTGGCTTACTTGATAATTTGATTTTTTAATACCTTGGGTTGACCAAATAGATAGAGATCCATATTTCTTGATAAAATATGGAGCATGATTGTATAAAATATGTTGCATAGTTAAAAAATGAAGAAAGACAATTTAAAAATCTTATATTATTCAAGCAATAAAGAGACATACATATGTAAACTTATTACCATATAGTGATTGAAGTGTTGTTTATCCCAAGCTTTTGTCATTGCCCTTTTAAAAAGGTTCGATTGGTTTTTGAAGTCTTTAAGATAATCATCATTCCATTCAATTTTATCAAAATAAAAGAATACTTTGTCTAGTGTTTCCCAAACATTAGATTTTATATTCCAAGCTTGTCCATTATCAGCATGATCCTTAACTACATTATGTAGGGACTTCCACTGATTGTATCTAATAGCCGAGCCACCATTCCTAGAGTTTATCTTACTAAGTCTCCCATGAAAGCCTAGGAACCTTTTAGACTTCACTCCACCAATAGATGGCTTTTTGGGGGCACAATTTCCATCCTTAGAATTTTGAAGATCTGGGTTAATAAAAACATTACCACCATGTAGACCAATTGCAAATAAGAAAATTTTAATCTTTGTTATAGCATCTATTCTAGCTGATAATGGCTTTAGCTTCCATGCAAATCCTATATAAGATGAACAAGCTTTTCAATTATCTTGCAAAGCTCATGAAGTGTATATATATGGGCATTCACTAAAGGAATATCTAGGACGACTCGCTCAAATTGTGGATCCTTGATGTGCCTAAAGGGAGCTCTATTCCAATTTCTTGAGTTCAACTCTATGGCTAGGGATATGAAATATAGGTAAGAAGATCTAGAGTTGGCTCCCTTTAATATATTGTACATACATTTGAGTGTCTTTAAGTCACCAGCTATGTGCCACTCAATCTTTGTAACATTCCGCCATAGGACCCCCCTAATAAAATGATTTTTTTAAAAAAAAGGGGGATAAATCCCCCCACTCATGCTGCCAACTGGCGGATGGCCGGGGGGGGGGGGGGGGAGGGTTGCCACGTGTCGGAGAGGAGGCGGGAGGGTGCTGTGTGCCATGGAGAAGGCAAGGGGTGCTGTGTGCCTTGGAGAAGGCAGGGGATTGTTGCATGCTAATTGAGAGGCAAGGGGTGCCACATGCCGACTGATGGGGGGGAGGGCCTCCATACCTTATCCAAGCTTCCCCCCTCTATAAAAGGGACATGGGCATTAAATGTAGGGAGGAGGGGATCATTGTTGGCCGACTAGTGACTAGAGGGAGAGAGAGAGAGAGAGAGAGAGAGAGAGAGAGAGAGAGAGAGAGAGAGAGAGAGAGAGAGAGAGAGAGAGAGAGAGAGAGAGAGAGAGAGAGAGAGAGAGAGAGAGAGAGAGAGGGAGGGAGGGAGGGAGGGAGGGAGGGAGGGAGGGAGGGAGGGAGGGAGGGAGGGAGGGAGGGAGGGAGGGAGGGAGGGAGGGAGAGAGAGAGAGAGAGAGAGAGAGAGAGAGAGAGAGAGAGAGAGAGAGAGAGAGAGAGAGAGAGAGAGAGAGAAAGAGAGAGACAGAGAGAGAGAGTGAGGGAGAAAGTAAGAGAAAGAGAAAGAAAGAGAGAGAGAGTGTGTGTGTGAGGGAGAAAGTGAGAGAGAGAGAGAGAGAGAGAGAGAGAGAGAGAGAGAGAGAGAGAGAGGAAAATTTCTCTCTCTTTGGAAGAATTCCGAGCTTGCCGTCCTTCTGTTCCCCCCCTCTTTGAGAAGGTTCTCAGGGATGAATTCCCTCCATGAGGAGTCGTCTCTCTCATAACCTGGGCATGCAGCCACAAAGGAAAAACCAAAATTATACGATGCCTCCCAAGCAAAGTAAAGTCCAATTGAATGCGAATCCCGCTCCAACAAGGAATCGGGTCACTTGGTAATCAGGTGTGTCCCTTGAATTCTACCTTGATGGGAGGTCTTAAGAACATAGGCCGACTTCATTGGGAAGGGAGAAGTATTCGACAAAGGTCTATGATAACTAACCACCATTTAGGTTGCATCATTCTATCATGCTGGAAAGTGTGTTTATTTGCACTTTGGCATGTTTTGAATGAATAAATTGCACAAAAGATTTGGCATTCATGCACGCTTTAGAAAAATCAAGGATCTTAACTATTGTGCCCGTAATGTGTTTTAGATTATGCACTAACATTGGCATGCTTGAAGGTGCTGAAAAAATGGGTTGTTAGGATGCTTATGCATATTCGTAATTAAGTGGAAATTGTACTTTTTTTTGCATCGCAAAATTGGTTAAACTGAAAAGGTAGGAGTAAAAGTTTGAATAAAGTCCACGAGAATTGTGAGTGCTACAATAATTGGGTTAAGTATATTTAGATCATTGCAACAATAAGCCGGGTTTTGGGCTCTTATAATCCTTTTGAGAGATGTAGCTCACACATGCATTAGGATGATAACTTCATGTTCCTCGTACAAAATAAAGACACAAGCCTCTGTTTCTAATTTGTGTAAGTTCAGTGAAAAGAAATTCCCAAGAGTAGAACTCCATATTGCATCATCGTCCTAGGAAAGACTTGCATTTAGATTACACAGTATCATAGACAGTTTCAATGGTACTGCTAGCGAGTCATCTTAAAGATAGTTATAAGACACGCATATGAAGCATTGCTTCTACCCTTAGAGTATGATCGGAAAAAATTAAGTGGCATATGGAAATCTTGACCATATAGTGCCTGAAATGGAGTCATTTGAATAATTCGATGATAGGAGGCATTATAGAAAAATTCCACTAAGGATAGATACTGAATCCACCTTTTAGGTTTCTTGTTGCAATATGCATGTAGAATATCCTCAATTACTTGATTAACTCGTTTTTTCTATCCATTAGTTTGTGGGTGATAAGCAGTACTGAAACAAAGTTGGGTTCTAATGGCTTCAAATAAACTCTTCTAGAAGTGTGAAGTGAAAAGAGTAACTTGACACATTTGGATTTTACCCTTTGTCAATTTAGACATTCAGTGACATACTTAAGTACATCACCCTTGAGTTTTTGCTAGTAATAACTTTTCCTGATGGCATTAAGAGTTTTTGCATACCCTAGGTGTCTATCTTAATGAGTGTGTCCCGTGTCCTTACTCTCAATGCAAGATGGCAATCAGATGAAAGCGTCACTTGTCTATAGAACATGTACGACACTTCAGCAAGTTCCAATCAGAGATCATTGATCAGGCAATCTCAACCTTTGAGCAAGTAGTAATAAAAGTGTGTATCAATCATGCCTTACATTCACAAACTAATTGAATATCATATACAAAAACATTAGATGTGGCCATAAAATTTATACATGGAGGTGATCTCTCATCCCAAGGAAGAATGCACCTATTGTGGCAAGTTAGAAGAGTTCGTGGGTATGTGATAGATGGAGTGCTTGAGCCAATCCACCACTTGGAAGGCACGACCCAGTCTATAGCGTCAATACCAGAGGAGACATGCAGCTTTTTGGACCTTCCCCCAATCTTGGAGCCTGAGATGGAGGCAATGATCGATGCATTAATGCCCACGGATGCTAAAGCATCTGATCCGCTAAAAGAGAAAGCATCCATACCATTATATGATGGGGGTCGAGTATCTCATCTGAAGATGCTACTTGCACTTCTAAGTGTGTAGATAAAATACAGGTGAAGCAATGCAAGTGTGACCGAGTTGTTTAGGTACATTTTGTGTACACTCCGTTGATTTTTTTCATCACCATTATAAAAAACACTTGTGCTTTTTCAAGGTGTTTTATTTTTTTTTCAGGTTGCTAAAGTATCATATATTACACTTGGAAGTACTATGCATGAGTCTTGTGATCATGTGCGGCATGTTTTACGAAAGCTTGGCATGGACTACAACAGCATCCATGCATGTGTCAACAATTGCATGTTGTTTCAAGGAGAGTACGAGACTATGGAGACATGTCCAAAGTGTGGTGCTCATAGATATCGACAAGACTTGCAAGGAAAAACCATCCCTTAAAAAATTCTTAGACACTTTCCACTTATCCTATGTATATGTCACATGTTTCGTAATCGGGCATGGTGAGCTTGAAAATGTGGCACATACAGAATAGATACATAGATAGAGTCCAATAAATATCAATAGATTCACGTGCATGGAACCACAATGACTCTACCTTTTCAGAATTTGCACAAGAGCTAAGGAATCTTTGGCTCAGTCTTGCTATGGATGGCATGAACCTATTTGGTCTCCGCTCAACTTCTTATAGTGTGTGGCATATAGTCCTTGTTAACTACAACATCCTGCCATAGCCTTCTACAAAGAAAGGACACATGATCCTTAGCTTGCTCGTTCCTGGGTACTACAAAGTTAAGAATATGGATTTCTATCTCCATCCATTAGTTGATGAGCTTAAGATTTTGTGGCAAGAGGGGGTCACCGTGGAAGATATGAGCAAGCACGATGGTTGATGATCCGCCAATATACAAGCCATTCTCATGTGGACCATGCATGTCTTTCTGGGATTCAGGGAGTGCTTGGGTAAGTAGGCTTCCGTTCTTATTGGTGATATCTAACATAGCTCATTCAAGTTTGTGTTGACTAAATAGGGATGTTAGGACATGTCAAGTTACCTTAGGTTATCATGCATGTCCATTGTATGGGCCATAGTTAGAAAACTCCCAAGTCGAATTTAGTGCAATGGATCTCACAGAAGGAGATTAGGACATCCTCTATTGAATCTGCAAGGCAAGAGCAGTGGAGACGGTTTGTCTCTTTGAGATGTACCTACCCACTAGCATGCTCACGATACAAATCTACCTCTTGGGTGCATCTTGTAGATGAAGTGGATGTTTAGGGACCCGTCCATATGCGATGGATGTTCTTCTTGGAGCACTTCATGAAAACCATGAAAGGATTTGTGTGATAACAAGCTCGTCTAGAAGGTAGAATGGTTGAAGGTTGGCTGGTGTGAGGCGTTAGTGCATATTTCACAATGGCTACCAATGGCAGATTTAGACAATAGTATACTATGGTCGCTAAAGGACGATGATAGACTGAAAAAAAATTAGTGGTTGGAAATGGGGTAGAAAAAAGGATGGATGTTACAATGGAGGAGAAAGTGATATATGATGCACCATGCATCCATGGAGACGTGGCTTGCTAGGTAGTACGAGCAAACCAGGAAAGATCCGAAAGAAGCACAATCAAAATTTTGACGCAGTAAGTTCCATTGACCAATTTGATATCCTTAGGGCATGGAGAAGATGCCATGGTTTATGCCTATGCAATGGTTACATGGAGCTTTGATCAACAGCTTCTCATGCGAAGGGATGGAGGTTTCTACTGAGGAGTGAGAATTTTCGAGGGGATGTAATCCAAAGGTGACCACATATTTTATAAGTTGTTGTATATAGACTTTATATGTGACAACTGATCTAACCATTTCAATGTATAGTACAAAATATACAATGCGGCATGGTTACGCAGGCGACATTTCTACGTTAAGTGCATCGACAAAATGCGCTCCACAACGGATTGTGGTGTCATGGCAAAGTTTGAGCAATAGAGCTGACGACAAGCCATGGATCCAAACATTGTTATAGATGAGATGGAGTATTTTGAAAACTTGCGAAGCGTTCTCAGTGGATTATCGTAACTTTTCCATGATCATATTCTATGTGTAGTGGTTTAAAGTGGTATTGGAAGGAGATGGGTCAACCATTTAGCGAGGTCCATCTGGATTTCTCAAAATAGATTTTGAGAAAATATGGACGGATCTACATGACACATTTGTCTTGGTGGCCCATTGTGAATAGGTTCATGAACTTAAAAAAAAAAAATCACAACACAAATAATTCACAAATGTTGAATCTCCCTTATATGTAATTTTGAATATGTAAATTTTTATCCAATCCCCAACAACCTTAACAGTGATATGTTGTGCCTTCAGCTCCTCAGAGTGCAAGAATGAATAATGAAAACAAAGTTTCCAGTATAGATGAGGTGAGTATGTAGGTGGAGGGGTCGATATTGCAAGGGGTGGAGATCGAAGATAGCTTGGAGCACGCAGAAGAGGCAAATTGAGGTAATGATAAGATGGAAAGAGGCCTAGAATTCTTTGAGAACGAAGTGGACTCATCATTTTTTGGTGACCTATCTATCAACCTTCCAATGTACATAGAGTTGTGCCAAGAGATTGACATGGATCATAGGCTACATCATACTTGCAGCATTCGTCTACTCAATTCGTTGATGAATCTCTTATAAGGGTACTCTAGAATATGCATTTTAAGTAACATCATTTTTTTTAGAGTTATATTACTATGCTTTTCTTGAATCTTTATATTGATGAGTAGGAGATATATTTACATGTATGTCTCTAGATCAGATGGCCCAATATAGAGATATGGTGACCAAGAGCTATCTTGAACACCATTTGGTTGTTCCATTAGATCTATTTTGACATGCTCTAATGCTTCGGTTTCTAGTAGACAAGGTCGACGCTCTAGACTACTAGGCCCACACAGAGGGAGTCATTCTGGGGGGTGTTGCGAAGATGTCTATACTATGAGCCCGTGGTCGGCTCAAGATACGGGTGCTACTTCTTGCTCTCATATAGATTCAAGAGAGGTTGGCTCAGGTGGGTGTTGTGGAGGCACCAATGTAGTGTCTCCATCTTGTCGTTATGGTGGAGGTGTGTCACTTATAGGATTTGTCACACTTGTGTAGACTTCTACTCCAGTGACTTCAGCTTTTGCTCACTCATCCACAAGTGGCACCCCTATCGGTGCTACTCTGAGAGGTACCACCCCCATGGGTACACCAGATGTACAGGGGTTTCCTAGTTATGCCCAGGAGCATAGTCATAAGTGGGAGAGGACACACCTTAGACATACCCCAAAGGGATATGGATACCTTGTAGATGACATAACTTAAGTTGTGATCATGAATGATGAGGGGAGGAGGGTGATATCTCGCATGAGAGAGTTGTGCCAACAAGTTTTTTGGCACAACATCTTGGACAATTGAAAAAATATACCCGAGGGGAGCAATGATTATATAGTAGCATCCTTGCACGATGAGTTTTTGGTACCTACTGTGGCAGAGAAGTTTTCCACTAGGTGGATGATGGAGTGCATGTGTGTGTACATGTCACACACACGATTACGTAAGACACTCAAGAGTGGAGCCTTGAAGCTCGAGTGGCTAAACGCAAATGACTAGTGGAGACTTAGGGAGGAGGCTACAAATTCTCCAGAATGTTGGCGACAGCAACAAGAGGTAGTAAGGGCACGATTGGAGGCAGGGGTTGTGCATCATCTTGGGAGTGGCAGCCAAAGGACTTATCTAGAGGACTTTGTAAGTTTTTTTTTTTGTTCTTCTTGCTTTCTTATTTGCAATATCACTTGTACTGACAATTGTGTTTCTAACAATTGTATTATGTTTTCTTTGCAACACTCCATTAGAAACCATGATCCCACTAGCCTGGAGACTCAATATGCAAAGAGACATGGTCTCACTACATTGATCGATAGACTGTATGCACCTGACAATGCAGTAAGTCAATCATCTTTCTTGTTCGTAGTTACTATTTTTGTTAAAATGTAATTATGTATGGTGGATTGATGTGTAATTATTCATTTTTCACAGTCCGTTCAATGTTCCTTTGCATTAGCACGAGCTTTCAAATGGCGAGGATCTATAGCTCGTGCTTGGATTCATGGAGCACACATCCTCTTCTTTTTTCATCCTCTGATTTGTGTAGGTATCTTCTATATACTATGTTGTTATCATCCTTTGTATCTTGCCATAAATCCATGAGTTTTTATCAAGGATCTTGTACTTATTCTATGTATCAATCTTGTGGGTCCAAGTACATTTTGCACTCATCTTGATGACCATTGTGCACATAACATGTAATTCATTTGTAGAATATAAATACATCCCATAGTGCTATATGTGGCAATGTAATTTTTTTTTCTTTGTAACCATCCCTATTAGTGTCGCAAATTCAATGCACATGTCGCTATTGGCATCGCAATACGCATTGCAAGTTATTTCTATATGCGTTGGTATTTGCATCAGTATTTGTGTTGCAAAACCGACACAAGTTGCAATGCAAATAATAACGCATATAGCGATATTTTTATGGAGACGCTAATACCGACACGTTTAGCAATGACGACACTAGCAAATTTTTAATGAACATTTTCATCGCTTTGAACATTGGTATGGGTCATGTATCTTGTAGTGACATATGATTTTTTATGCCAATAAGTGTTTAAAAATAGCCAAAAATTACGAATTTCAGGGGAAAAATAGACTTCGTTGAAGGCGGCGGTGGCAATCATTACGATTTTAAGCGGCAATGCCCAGAAAAGGCTTAAAAGACCCACTTGATGATAGTTGGTGAATTTTCATAATTTTTTGGCATGTTAGACAAGAACCAGGAAGATGCCTGGCAGTGGGGGACTTCAAGACGAATGCCTAGAATTTTTCGGATCGTAATTCGGACACTGGACGTAGAAGAGGGAGTGCCCGGGAGGCCAAGGTCCAAAGGAAGTGTGAATGGGACTTTAAAGATGCCAAAGGTTATGACCTTTGGGGGCTCCCCCAAATTTTTTGTGAGAAGGGGGGGGGGGGGGGGGGGGGGGGGAGGGGGCGTTTTTTTTCACCGCCTGTTGCATCAAGAGAAGGCGCCATCAATTTTGGAGGAAAATGAGAGATGGGGGCTGAAAGCAACCCCCCCAACTGATCTTGGGCATGTCCTACTCTTGATCATTGCCCTCCATCGCTCCAGTCTACTCCTCAAATGACTCCTTGGTTCAAAATCTCATTTTTCAATATTTCTTTCTCCTTCCTCTCTCTCATGCAGCAAGGGGTAGTTCCTGCGCGTGTGAGGAAGAATGAAGCCCGGTTGATGAATGCTCGTCCGGATTGCTTCTAAACCAAAGGTGGGCTAAAGATGGCAGTATGGAGGCAGGCTGAGCATCAAACAGGCCTTGATTTGCAAGCCTGCAACAAGTTTCAAAGCCCGAAATAATAAAAGATATACGGTAATGACATTTTTACAAAGAAAATGGCTCTTTTTTCGCATTTGATGAGGTTAGCCATGTTCATATGGGCTGAAAATTGATGGACATATTGTTTGCTGCTGGTTTTAGTCTTTCATAATAAAAAAATCAAAAAATATACATTTAAAATGTGGGAAATAAATGGAAAAAACTCGAAAAGCATGGTTTTTAGAGTAAAAATGGAGTTTTTGGGCTTAAAAATCGAAAAAACATGAAACAAAACACCAATAAGATCTACATGATTGCTATTTAAGGACTCAAGAGCCACAACTTTGAAACAATGATAATTTTCTTCCATTTTTATTGATAATAAATAGGAACAAATAATAAAAAATAGGGGAAAATACTATTTAAAAGGGAAAAAAATAGGAAATGGACGAGGAAAATTATGAAAAATTATGGATGTGTCTGTGGGTGTATAATGAGAATAAAGCATGAGGGTTTACCTCAGGTTATCCCCATTTATACGTTTTTGCTTATTTCATGCGAAATACAAACGAAATCACCCCTTTACCTATACACCGAGGCAAAACCTTAAACACTGGGGGAGGAGGGAAGTTTGAGTGTTGAAATATAATACAAAATCTGATGTATTCGTTGCATTATTCATATAGGATGACGTTAAGTTAAATAAAGGGAAGTAGAGCACAAGTGTAAGACTCAGTGTCTTCTCTCATCGCAGCAATTAGGTATTAGTGTATGAAAACATGAAAAGAATGGATTTGCACAATGCACAATGCTGTTTTCCGATTGTTTGAGCACTTAATCATATACATATTTGCATCAAGCACCGTTAAATGGCATCAATTACAAGCTCCTGGATGCATAGCACTTAGTTTCTCTAGGACTTGACCCACATAGAGAGAGTGAGCAACCTGGTTGTAGGTCTAGACGGTGGGTCAAAGGGGATGGATAAGTGAGGATAAGTGCATTCCTGGAACGTTAAATATATTGGCACCAAGAGGGGAGTTTGTTTCGAATGTGTCTATGTGTGGAAGCAATGCATCGAGGGACCAATCCCCAAGATATAGGAGAGCTGCGGTAGGGCCACGGTAATTAGCCGATGGGGTGCCCTTGTGTCTGTGATATGTGGCATTTAATGTCGATATATGTATAATCTCCCTATGAGGAGACGGGAAAAAGGAAACATCCACTGGATTACAAACTATAAATGCAAAGTGATTAGTGGTTAGGATAGTGTATCCCTCGACAGACGCTCCTGGTCCGCGAGGCCATGAGGTGGGGTCGTTTGATGTTGAGGGCATGAGGTCCGGCTAGTGCCTTAGCCAGTGCCGGCCCATTTTAGGTCCCATCATGTAGTGAGAGTATCTTGTCAACATTGACTTTTATGTTTTTGATGTTGACCACTCACTTTATGTGAGAAAGGGAGATACAAGCTTGATCATCATAGTCATCTATGTGGATGACTTGATTATTATAGGTGACAATGACAATGGGATTGTTGAAGTTAAGGAATTTTTTAATAAGAAGTCTAGTGAGATGAAGGATTTGAGTGAGTTGAGGTACTTTCTTGGTATTAAGGTGATCAAATGTGATGATGGTATATGGTTATTTGAAAGGTAGTATGGCTTGAATATGTTATTCAAGTATGGTATGACAACATGTAAGACTCTTTGAGTACCATTGGAGCAAAATGTGAAGTTGAGTATTGATGTTGATGATGAGATAGAAGACACTACTATGTTTAGGAGGATAGTAGGGAGTTTGGTTTACATAACTATCACGAGGCTGACTTGAGTTACATTGTTTGCCTTGTCAGTAAATTAATGCAAATACCTAGAAAGCCTCATTTGGATACAACTAGATGCATATTGAGGTATGTGAAGTCCAATTTGCATTAGGGACTTTTTATGAGGTAGATAAGGATATATATGTGTTTGGATACATGGCATGAGGGATTCACTAGTAGTAATAAGGAGACGTCACCTGCATGCAAGAAATATATGAAAATACCCCTTATCTACCCCCTATTTATGGGACCTTACTTTATAAAATGTATCTTTCTTCCCTTAAATAACCCCCTCCCTTACACTCATGTGGTACCATATGGTAAACCCTAGTGGACCCCCTAGGATACACAGATACAAATTGGATTGGTAGCACATCTAACAAAAGATCTACCAATGAATTCATGTTTTCCCTTGGTAGTACAACAATTACATAGAGTAGTAAAAAGCAACCTATAGTTTCTTTATCGAGTATAAAGGTTGAGTACATAGGTGCTGTCAATGGCAGTGTGTGAGATGTTATGGCTATAAAAATTATTGGGTGATTTGGATGTGTAAGGAGATGGTGCAATTGTCATTCATTGTGACAACATGAGCATCATATAGCTAGCTAGGAACCTAGTGTTGCATGCTAGGACAAAACACATTAAGGTGCATTACCACTTTGTGAGAGAGAAGGTACTTGCAAGAGAGATTGACTTGGTATATGTCAGCGCACATGATTAAATAGCTAACATTTTAACAAAAGCATTAGGTGTAAAGAGAAGCTTCAAAAGTTTCAAAGCTCACTTGGAGTTGTAGAGATATAGTTAAGCTTGAGGGGAAGTGTTGAGATGGCAAGCTCAACATGTGTGGACATTGATGATGGATCACCTAGCTACATAGGTTTGCATGTCTACACTTAGCACATTGGTACTCATTATGATCCTCACATGTGAAAGCGAAGTAGAACCAGGAGGAAGAAGCTTGGAAGTGAGAGCTATGGCAGATGGATAGCAAGAGAAAGAGAGAGAAAAAAACTCAAAGTGGAAGCTCCAACAACCACAATGTGTGGTTGGGCCTTTCTTTATTCAAACTGTCACTAAAAGAATAAAGAATAAGTGACTGTGATAGGTGCCCACCACCTGCAGTGTGCAGTGTCAGGTATTGTCAGTGTAGTAAAGTGTAGTAATGCACGGGCGGCTAGGCGGAGGTGCCTTTAGCCCCAAAAACCTCCCACTTAAAGGTGAATTTGTCCCAATGACAGAGAAAAGAAAAGAAAAGACAGTACAACATGTACAATAGGATGAGGAAAAATGCATCATCTCATCGAATACCCATCAATCTCCCGAGGAAGGCAAAGCGCTCTGTATAGTGAGGCTCTTCGTGAGCAAGTCTGCAAGATTCTGCTTAGTTGGAATCTTGAAAACGTCAATAGACCTGTCCTCAGCGACCTCGTGAATGAAGTGGTACCTCACCTCAATATGTTTCGTCTTCACATGGAAGATCGGATTCTTGGCTAACTGAATGGCACTCATAGAATCCAAATGCAGTGTAGTCATAGCATCTATCATACTAAGGTATGCAATCAAACAGTCTAACCAAATAGCCTCCTTGCAAGCCTCTATGGTTGCAATATACTTGGCCTCTCTAGTAGAAAGAGCCATACACTTCTACATTCTAGACATCCAAGAGATATCCCCTCTAGCATAAGTGAACACACAGCCAAAAGTGGACTTCGTACTATCTGCATGTCCTACATAATTAGAGTCACTGTACCCCATGACTTCTGTATCCTGACTGCCATAGAAAATACACATCTGTTGTGCCCTTCAGGTACCTCATGATACCCTTCATAGCATCCAAATGTTTCTTGCCAAGTATAGCCATATAACGTGCCACAAACCCAACTGCAAAAGAAATATCTAGACGGGTGGCTATCATGGCATACATAAGATTGCCCATGGCTGATGCATAGAGAATCTTGGCCATCTCGGGCCTCTGCTCATCTATCTACGGAAAATCGGCATGTGAAACCTTCACATGAGAAGGTAATGGACAACCAATAGGCTTAACATCCTACATAGGAAGTGGTCAAGGACTTTATGAATGTACTCCCTCTATGACAGATAGAGTGGTCCCTGAGATCTGTCATGTGTAATGTGCATACCAAGTATATGAGAGGCCTATCCTAAATCTTTCATCTCAAAGCTCTTCTTGAGATAAGCCTTAAGAGTATCTAGCTCCTCATGAGCTGTCCCTGCTAAAATCATGTCATCCACATAGAGTACCAAAATCAGTAAAGAACCGTCATGGGCTTTCTTTGTGTAGAAGCACGAATCCATAGCATTGCGGCTATAGCCTGGTGAGTGCATGAATGCATCAAAATTATGGTACCATTCCCTAGGTGCTTGCTTCAAGCCATATAGACTCTTCTTTAGCTTGCACACTAGGTGTTCCTTGCCAGGGTCTGCAAAGCCCTTAGGCTGCTTCATGTAAATCTCATCATGCAAGTCCCCATGTAAAAAAGTTGTCTTGGCATTCATCTAGTACAAGTCCAGGTCAAGATGTGCAACCAAAGCCAAGACTAAGCATAGGGTGGTCATCTTGACCACATGAGAAAATGCTTCATCAAAGTCAACACCATGCTTCTGCTTAAAGCCCTTAGCAACAAATCGAGCCTTGTATACCAGCTTGGGGTGTCTAGGGCTACTTTTCAGCTTGTACACCAACTTGCATGGCAAAGCCTTCTTACCCTAAGGCAAGAAAACCAAATCCCAAGTCTGATTCTTATGCAATGAGTCAATCTTAGACTACATAGCCCTCTCCCAAGAGTGACAATCACCCCTATGCATAGCCTCATCATAAGTGAGAGGCTCTCCTATATTTGTAACCAGTACATAATCCATAGAGGGCACAAAACGATCAAGAGGTCATCTATCTCTAGTAGAATTCCTCAACCCAGGCTCTGCTGCCTAACCAACATCATGTCTAACATTAGCATGTCTAACATTTGGGCCATGAGCATCAAGTGATGTTGCACGCTGTCTAGTTGGCTGTGGAGCGGGCTGTATGGGAGTAGGTGGCTCCTCTTGAAAGATAACTCTGCGTACCTCAACCACTTTCTCAGGCTGTATATGCATTTTTTCCTCATGAAAGATGACATCATGACTGTAGATCCCTTTCCACACCTACAGATCCCATAGACGGTAACCCATCTCTTCTGCATCTCCATAGCCAATGAAAATGCATTTGATACTTTTAGGATCCAGTTTATAGCATTTGTCCTTAGGCACATGGCAGAATGCCTCACATCCAAAGACACGCAAATGATCATAAGAGGGGGGGCTTGCCTGCCCATACCTCCTCTACAACCTGAAAGTCAATGGCACTGCTAGGTGACTTGTTAATGAGATGCATTGTAGTAGTAACTGCCTCAGCCCAAAAGTGTTGTGCGGGTCCTAAATGGTCCTATTCATGCATTTAGCCATATCATTATGGGGAGGGGTAAAAGGGGCGGTCAACTGATGCTTAATACCCCGCTCATCACAAAACTACTCAAAATCACATGATACATACTCACCCCCATTATTTGACCTTAGGCATTCAGCCTATTCCCAGACCAGTTCTCTACTAATGCAAGCCAACGTTAAAATGTGTCTAAGATATTGGATTTTCTCTTTATGGGATAAGCCCAAACCTTACGTGAGTAATCATCTATGAAAGTAACAAAATACTTTGCCCCACCTAGTGACTGAAAGGGCATGGGCCCACATACATCTAAGTGCACAAGAGCCAAGGGCTCACCCATGCATTTCTTACCAGACTTTCTATGCGTATTCCTAATCTGCCTGCCATACAAACAATGATCACAAGAATCAAAATGTGAAGAGTCAAAAGGCGGAAGATACTGCAAAGCATGGAGCATTTTCATTCCTTTAAGGGATATATGTCCCAAACGAGCATGCCAAAGGGATACATGGGGGATAGAACCCACATACAAAACATGATTCAAGGTAGCTCCAAATACAGGTAAGGGATAGAGGCTGCCAGACTTGGCACCTCTTGCAAGCACAAGCCTACCACGAGTAATCTTCCATGCAGAGTCTCCAAAAGACACTAAATACCCTGCATCATCAAGCTATCCAGCTGACATAAGGCTGTAGTCAACCTAGGTACATGACGTACATCATGAAAAACAAAAGAACTACCGAAGGAAACTGTAGCCTAACATCTCCAATTTCCATAATGTCGAGAGACCTATCATCACCAAGATGCAAAGAACTAGAGATGGTACGATAGGTATGAAACCAATTTATACAGGGTGTCACATGAAATGACGGACCCGAATCTAAAAGCCAGCACTGGGCATACATAGAATGTGTCTCAGAAGCCTGTAAAGCATCGCATGAAGAAGCTAAAAGTATGTAATCCTCATCTGAATTAGTGGCATGCATGACATTAAACTCTTCTATCTTCACATCTATCTTCACACTGGAATTTGCAAGTACAATACTGCACTCAGAAGACTTTTCCTACACTTTCTTTTTTCCATTTTCCTACACTTATTATCGCGCATCTTATGGCATTGCGGCCTAATATGTCCCTTCCCATAATAATGACAAGTAAGATCAGACTTCTGTCCACGGGACTTACTGCGGCCACGTGACCTTGACCTAGACTTACTGCGCCGATCAATGCATGTGAATAGCGGGAAGCATCATTGTTTTTCTTGTTGATTTCCTCTATCAATAAAGCACTCAACATCCTTGATTTTTAGCCCATCAAGCTTGTTCATACATATGGCAGTACGGAAGACATCCCATGATTCAGGCAAGGTGCCAAGTAGAAACAATGGGTGCAAGTTGTCTTTGAACTCAATACCCTGTGACAACAGATTCTTCATGATAGCATGAAACTGGCTGAAATGAGATGATAGGGATGTCCCCTCCTTCATGGAAAGGTCCATTAACTACTTCAGCCAATACATATGTGGCGCAGGACTCTGCTGCGCATAAATCTCCTGAATCTTCTCCCATAAGTCCCATGCACTCTAATTCTCATCTTCAACAACATTATGATGGACCTCTTCTAAGAGTGACAAGATAATGGTAGACTTGCATAGCTCATCAACTTCCATCCAAATATCAGTATCCATATCCTCGGATTTAGCACCCTTGAAATGCAATGGTTTAATCTGCAACTTCTGCACCAAAACCTGCCATATTTGGGACTTTCAATACCCATAGTTGGTACCATCCAACTTGGCAATGTTAAAGAGAGATGTGTCTTTGAGATGACCAGCCATACTGTCCCAAATCAAAGCAAAAATGAAAAATTCTAGGTTGCTGTAATTAGCAGAAAGTGCACTAAAACCACTGCTAAAAGTGGCTGAAAGAGTGGATATCACCAAGAGAACCACCAGTCCAGCAAGTATGACTACAATAACATCAAATAGTAAGCATTACCCTTATACAAGTGCTCGAAATCTGTAAATTTCAACTTGCTGGAATAAATTATAGTAGTATGTAAAATTATCCCAAAGTGAAGCAATCACTGATGCATATGTCACTGCAACTGCCAGTAGTAAGATACATCCAACAGTGAGTGTCAAAGGGCAAGAAGGTACCAAGAACTATCAAACCAATAACCTATCAGGCAAGATACATCTCATAGGTCTAGAAGTCATGCATGTAATGGGACTCGAGGTAAGAGAAGAGACCAAGCAAAAGTACAACTGATAGAGCAAGAAGCTCAATGCATAACCATCCAAGTTGCATATAAAACTGAAAAACCTATGACAGAGATAGGTGCTGCCCCAATAGACATATCAAAGCAGCCCACTACAGACTAACTGCAAAGATAAAGCTCTCAAGAGAGCAAATGCATGTAACTATCCCACAAGCTCAAGCTCAAGTGTAAGTAAAACTCTGTGTACATTTGAACATGCCAAGAGTCTCCCACTAGAAAAAAAGTCAGATGCAAATAGAGCAAGCAATGCTCAAATACATCGAGTACATAGCATCAGACATTCCAAATCTCAGTAGGGTACATTCGAAGCATAAATCCCAAGCTATCTTAGACCCATAAAGCATAAATCTAAAAGCATTCAAATAGCATGTAACTGACAATCGAATGTAATGCCTACTAGGTCCAAAATGCTCAAATACATCCAAAGATGAAGCTCCAAGTGGCTGCCATGCATGGGCAAAACCAAGTGGCAGTCATATCTGACCAAAGTATAAATGTAAGAGGCCTAAATGTCAAGCAGTGACAATAGGCATAAACTGGTCCAAAGCATGCCAACTCAATCCAAACACTAGTGAATGACAACCAAGACAAAGCCTAATCCAAGCTCAAAAGTATTCCGAAACAAAAAAAAAAGAAGTATTTGACAATCTCCAAATACATCGGTATGATCATTCAAATCGCCGGTAAGCACCCTGTATCCAAGAACCAATGCATACACCAAGTAAATGAGCTTCAGCCCACTCTATTACAGTAGCATATTCACTATCAAATAAAGCTCAATTGCTGCCCAAATTTGCTCCAAATCAGTCCCAAATCATAGACATAGCATCCCATAACATCGGGCATCACGACATCAATAGGCATCAAACGAGCAATGCCAAGAAGAATCAAACATCAAATATTAAGTGCTACCCTATTTTTGACAGTCCTGGGACTATGTATATAGCAATGCCTGAAGGTGGAAGCACTCGTATCAATCATCAAGATCCAAGAACCAATGCCGAGAGTTCGAAGATGATTGGAAAGCTTGAAACAATGCCGGGAAGCCGGGGAAGGAGTTGAAAATGCCAGAAGTGGATCAACCCAGCCCCCTAAAAATGCATCGCATTTTGCACTGGCTGCTTTTGGGGGCTGGGGAGTCTTCAACAGTGCTACTAAGAACTTGGCAATGATTAGCGGGCTCCAATACAACCCTGCAAGGTTCCAAATGAAGGCTGCAAACTTCGAAGAGGAGGCGGGAGATCAAAACATACATGCAAATGAAGGTGCAATGACTACCATTGAAGCTCAAGTTGAAGCTCTTCAAATCCGGGCCGAAGAGAATGCCGGGCAAGCTCCAATGCCTTTTCTCTAATACCAGTTGAAAGGGAAGTAGAACCTAGGAGGAAAAAGCTTGGTGCAATGAGAGCTATGGCGGATGGAGAGCAAGAGCAAGAGAGAGAGAAAAACTCAAAGTGAGAACTCCAACAACCACAATGTGTGGCTGAGCCTTCCTTTATTCAAACTGTCACTAAAAGAAAAGAATAAGTGACTGTGACGGGCGCTCGCCACCTGCAGTGTGCAGTGACGAGTACTGTCAGTGTAGTAATACACGGGCGGCTAGGCGGAGGCACCTTTATCCCCAACAACATGGCCACTGACTTATCACTTATTATATTTAGTTTGTTACACCTACCTATAGTCAACATAGTCATTGCACTACTCTATTAGTATAGTCAACTATGCACTGTTTGACTTAGTAGGACACTTTCCTTTATATGGTATCTTATCTATACTTTGTGTGCATTGTATTGTGTGTGGAAGAAGAAGAAGAAACCAGCAAGAAAACGTTTTGGCATCCATCTCTCTTCTTGTGTTCTTCAGTGAGCTTCCTCTTGTATGTATGGTGTGTGTTTGGCACAACAACTCAAGAAAGTTTGCCCACCACATGATTCTTGACATGTATCCCTTCTTTTTCAATAATTGAGATTTGATTTGATAAGCGGATATGGTTTTGCAATTTGAAAGCACACGTAACCACTTACACACATGTAGGTAATTACCTCCTTACATCACACATGTTTTTCTACACATAGCACTTTATCCTCAAATATGCAACATCTAGCAAGCATTGACTCATCTCCCTCTCTAGTCATTCTACATTCAGTTCTCATTCACTAAACTTAATCTTAGAAAGGACAGATCCATTGTAGTCACAATTAGCCTAGAATTGGCAATCCCAAATCAACACCACATGCCTCATAGAGTAAGACATAATTAAATTGCTTGTGAGTCTTGAATGTTTACATTTCAATAAGTTTGTTGTTGGCACAGACCTTGCATTTTCATGTTATAGCATGAACATTCCTCCCACTAGGAAACCGTTACATCCCACCAATGGAACAAAGCCAGTAGTCTAAGGAGCTCTCCATCCTTCACATGGATAGGAGAACAAAATTTCACGAGTGCCTCTTTGCATTTTTCAGCTTCTTGCTTTGTGACCAATCCTTGCAACCTTCCATTTTCTACAAAAGTGTTTGTACTCTTCTAGATATGGGGCCTTAACACATCCCTTTGCATACATGGCCATGCTCATCTCCCGACAATTAAACCAAGCAAGTCCTTTCAGTGCGATGCAAAGTGCACATGGATTACACTTTTTTGTGTCATTATGCTAAGTTGTGGGATCACTTTTTTGTGTATACTTTATATTTAATTTTACTTAAATTGCAATTGTATTCTTTATTTTTAAATGATGCTTAAAGGGTGGAAATGCTAGAAGTTATCTTTTTTCTTCTACTTGCATGCTCAATTGTCTATCCTTGCTCAGTTTTTTTCACTCACTTTTCGGTTTTCCTCCTCAATAGAATATGAGGTTGTCTAAGCATTGACAGCTTTGTATAGTATACATTAACTAGATGTTTGATAGTATTCCCTAACCTTATTAGCTCATGTTATTATATCTATATTGTGAATGTGTCTATGTACTTAACAACATCACTACGTGTCACTATTGGAATTTGAATGTAGCTTAAGTTTTCTTTAGTATGGTAATGGCTTTGAGACTTTGCAACAAATATTAGCTTTTACTTGTTTGAGTCCACATTTAGTCCTAGTCTTTTGGTATCTTTTGTTTGAAGAATGTTTATATTCCCCATTGTCTTAAACTTCATTGCATACTTGATCAAGTAAAATGAGATAGATGAGTTTGTTAATCATTGAATGTTCATGTGGACTCCCCATAGGAATAGCAATGCTGGATGGTACAATTTCAATGATAATTACTAGTGTAGTGGCAATACTCCCATTGCATTTCAAGAGTTAAAAGCTACATCAAGAAAATAATGAGAAGCCACGCACACGTGCGCGCGCACACGCACGCACGCACGCACACACACGCACACACACGCACACGCACACGCACACGCACACGCACACGCACACGCACACGCACACGCACACGCACACGCACACGCACACGCACACGCACACGCACACGCACACGCACACGCACACACACACACACACACACACACACACACACACACACACACACACACACACACACACACACACACACACACACACAGAGGGAGATAGAGAGAGGAAGATGAAGAGATGAGTACCTATATATCTTCCAAAAATGATCATTGTGAAAAATAATGAGAAATCTCACACACATATGCACACACACATAGATGAGCACCTATGTCTCTTCCAAAAATGATCTTGACAAGAAGACAACATCAAGAGTTAGAACTGACATCAAGCAAATCCTAAAGGGGTGTGTGTGTGTGTGTGTGTGTGTGTGTGTGAGGTACATATACCTCATGTTCAAAATGATCTCTGCAAAGATGACAACATTTAGAGTCAAAACTGACATCAAAACATACTAGAAAAATGAGAGAGAGAGAGAGAGAGAGAGGAGTACCTATGCCTCATGCCCAAATGATTCCTAGAAGAAGACAATATTTAAGAAATTGCAAAGGTAAGCAAAGAGATCAAAATCATGATTACTCTCCATAGAGCTTTAATGGCAACGAAAGTTTACCAAAATGAAAAAGGGGGGGAAATACAAGGTCAGAGAAACTCAACATTTGTGCACTATTCATTTCTCATTTTTTAAATCTCCCACTACCCCTTTTTTTAAATTAAAAACCCAAGATTTGGAGAGAGAAGATTCATCCTCCATGGATGTAAACATTCAGCCTTCTTATTGGCAATCCAAAAGGCCTATCTCTTAAACAAAATTATTTTTCAGGGCCTTTTTTAGTCCAAATTTTTCGTAATGGGAGTCTACAACACCTATACTTGTGATTGGAGTTTGCAACACCTTTGTTCATAAGTTAAACTGATAAGTGGTTTCTTCTTCTCTTCCCCTTATCATTGGTTGTGACTACAACACCACCATAGAAGCTTTGGGTGCTTTATATTAGCATTTTAGAACACTTCTATTTTTGTGATTAATAGAGGGATTCAGTGTCACACCAGATGATCAATGAAACTAAGAGAGTTGTAGCCAACAATGGGTTTGTCTAGGGGATGTATATAGCTATGGCAAGCTATTATACGTGCTCATCTCTTGTCATTAGGACACTTTGTATCCCACTTGCCTCCCTCTCATCATTACACCATGGGCCACCATCTTTCATGGCCAACAATATTGCATCATCGCGGGCCCACCTAAACGTGGGCATGCACCGATGAGTGTTTGAGGTGATGGAGTTCCTTCAAATGGTGAACCAAAGCGTATGAATGGTGGGATGTATGGTGTAGGTGGCATTGGAAAGACCACACTCAGGTATGATGTACATGACCGATTGACACATGATAGTGTGTCTCAAAGGCGCATATGACAGCCACTGTAGAGGTGGGGATGACACCATTACCTCCAACAATTACAACAAAGCCTTTTTAGCCTACTCAATGGTGGCCCTGTAATGAGTTTTTCCTTGGCAACTTAGGGCAAATCAGAGCTCAAAGGCCTCTAAGGAAAATGACAATTAGAAAAGAAGTTGGTCTACATCTTTCTAGAAAATGTATGGAAGTAGATGCGTGTAAAGGAGCCATTGCCAAGAAAGCTTTTTGATGTGCTACCGGGTGGAAGCTATATTGAAATCACTTCCCACTCATGTGGAGGTGGTGAAATTGATGGGGCACATGTGCTTAAAGGAGGAGGAGGTATGTAAGGCTACCTACATTATTAGCTTGAGTTACTAGGGGAGGAGGATATGGAGACACTGTTTCTAGAGCATGTGTCCATGAAAGGAGAGAGCAAGGCATAGTTGAGGGGTGATAAGTTGGTGAAAGTGGTGGTTCCTATGTGTGGTGGGATTCCTTTGGCGCTCACGTTGTATGATAAGCCACAAGCTTGGAGAGGCATGTGCAGAAATTGAGAGCAGCTGAGGACCTGCCACCTTCATCTTGAGAGGAGAACATGTTCAGCAACTCAAGCAATGATCAGAAGTGACTATATTTTAAAATGCAAGTCTGTATTTGTGAGCATGGCGATGATCTGCAAGGACTGGGAGGGGGAGGATGCAGCCGAGGATGTCTTTGATAGAGTCGCGTATTATCCAGAACGTTGCCTCCAAGCACGACACTCAATCCCTGTGCATTATAAAACACGTGAATCCCAAGCATTAGCTGAAATATCCCTGCATGCCATCCACAAGATCGAATCCCTGTGCGTTCTAAGACGCTTGAATCCCACCCGTCGCCTCTCCTTCAATATCGATATCTCCATCCTCACAGGGACCAATTATACCACCACCACCTGCCATGATCACCAGCTCGACCCCATAAGCAAGTTCAAACACCATCACACACACACTCGCACAACCTCTGCTGTCAAGACAGATGCCTACCGGTCGCTACCAGATGATAAAACACAATCGTCTCCTGTAGCAGCATCATCCGGAGGAGCGTTAGTTAGGATCCATACCCCTAAGGAAGATAGATGTACGACCTATTCATGGCCCCTTCCATATAAAGTTTATGACCATAGCGACCCCTTGGTGGCTGATCATGAAGTTGTAAAATGGTTAAGAAGATAATGCATGGTAACACAACAAATAGGAAGAAGCTAGATTAGCTCACTCCAAGTATGCTCAAGCTAAAGTCAAGTTGACAAAGCCATGCCTTAGGGACTTGATGTGAAGCACCATTCAAGATAGGTTTCATAGAGTATTGCAATTTCATACAAGAAGCGAAAAGCAGGTGCTTTCGTATCTACTTAGCTATGTGATGGAAGTCAAGTTTTTGAACAAGACTTAAGAGACTCAAAGAACGACACTCAATCAGTGTATGTTTTAAAATGTTCTCTCCCCAATAAGGGGACTGATTCCCTATGTATTTTAAAATGACGTGTCCAAGCAGTAGATTAAAATGCACTCTCCAAGCATGACTTGTTAGTGTTTTGAGCATATTCACATATGAATTTGAGTGTTTGCGCATGTCTCCCTAAATCAAAACGCATCATTCTTTCTCTCTAAATCAAATCCTAAACAAGCTAGAGAAAGCCTTCTTCACATGTGGACTCAAATAGTCATAAAAAGTAGCCCTCTTCAAACATGAACTCAAACAGTCATAAAAAGTAGCCATTTGTTCTCAAACCTTTACAGTACACTACGTAGACACATAGACTAGCCCACAATTAGGCTATAATACACATGCACTTTTGCACATGATTGGTTGAAGCACATAGGGCATCTAGATCACTCATATACATAGTTGGCCCATTCGCCCATACATATACACTCATAGGTAGACATTTACTACTAGACACACACCCATAATATCAAGCCTCATTCATGCACACATACATATATCCCGGGTAGTTCACTATATGTATACCCTCTATATCACGTGCGTTCAAAGCCTATTTATAAATATCCTTATCTCTGAATTTTTTCTTAATAAAGCATAACCCTTTTCTATTCAATCTGTAAGTAAACCCTTTATATGGGACCCTTTTGTATGTAAAAAGTGTGTAAAAATTGTATTTTAAAAATCTCTTATGTTGAGCTCACATGATACATACATATATTTATGTGACTGATCTCCCCAGGACATATATAGTTACACTACCACACACACATTTAGCTACACACGATCATCATATACCACAATTAGCTGAGAGGTGAAGCACTCAAGAGCACACACACACCAAAGCAATGGAGACTTGAGAATGTAGAGAGATAGGTCTGAAATCTTCTTTTTTTTCTTTCACACAAAAAGAACTAAGTCCACAATATGATAAAAAACTAATATGAAAGTACACAATGTATGTATACATTGTCACTAAGTGTGAACCCACTAAGAAAGTAAGAGGTGGCACAATGAGTGTGCCATAACAAAGGATGGACTATGTCGGTGTATAGTCCAACTGTAGAATCATTGGTGTATCCTCATATTGCTCACCTAACATACTAGTGAAAAATATCGTGCAACATCACCAAGGTACATAGTGAATGCCAGCTCATGTAAGGCTTGACATCTCAACAGTCCCCCTTGAGCTCAGCATGAGCTTGTGAGCTCCAAGCATAGTATTGAAGCATCGAAGCTTCTCAATTCCCAAGGCCTTAGTAAAAATAAAATCAACTTGATCCTTTGTGCTAACATAGACCAAGTCAATATCACCTACCAGAACCCCCTCTCGAATGAAATGGTAATTGATCTTTATGTGTTTGGTCCGTGCACGATACAGTGGGTTCCCAGCCAATTGAATGCTACTAAGGTTATTCACTGTAGATGATAACCTTGTTATCCACTTGCATCTCCAAATCACCAAGTAGCTTGCGTAACCAAGCAACCTCACATGATACAATTGCAACATCTGACAAGGAAACTATTGGTTGTTTCTTGATGCTCCAAGTAACAGTACCACTCCCAAAGGAAAACATAAAATTACTCGTAGATCCCCTATTTGAAATACTACCAATCCAATCTGCATCTGTGTAATCATGTAAGTCTAATGATACACCTACATCATAGAATAAGGCATAGTCCAATATGGAGTTGATGTAGCGCAATGTGTATCGCAATGCATTTAAATGTAGCTTCTATGGAAGTTGCATAAATTGATTCTCCAAATCAATTAAGTAGTTTAGGTTTGGCATGTGCCCACAATCTTCTGATACATAGTGACATCCTCAATCAAGTCACCCTTATGTGCACTAAGCTTACTATTAACATCCAAACGTATAGAAATAGGCTTCCAATTAGCCATACTATACTTCTACAACATAGAATGATCCCAATACTCATTACCCAAACTGCATCCTCAAAATAGGTGGGTTCCACATCCTGCACAACCTTAGCCATGTATGCATAGTGATGAGCTACATAGCTATCATATGTCAATTGTTGCATTGGATTTCTTACTCTACTTGACTTGCGTGGACCTAGATCACTACCATGTGCTTTAGTATCCTCTTGTGCCTTTTACACACCAACTGTTTTAATAGATAGAATCCCAAACTCCTCATCTAAGCTCTGCTCAGAGCCATCTGAATCAGCATCAATATGAGAGAAACTTGATGATACATCTATCACAATAGGTGAGTCCCCAACTTTCTCTTTACCTTTTCTTGACATCTATTATGCACTAACCTGTGACCTCAATCTACCACTCCAAGGTCTATCAACAGAACCATGACTAAGAGACTCTTGTGGTCGACTTAATGTCTGTGAGATGTTGACTTGTTTTCTACATAATTATACTCTTATGCTAATCAACCCAATTGCATTCTACACATTACTATATCATCTACTCATTTCATAAAAAAACAACATCCTTCCTAACTCTTAGCTCATGTATAATTGGTTTGTAACATCTATATCCCTTCTACTCAAGAAAATATCTAACAAATACAATTTTCTTTTTGGGATCCAATTTACTACACAACTCATTAGGAATATGCACATAAGTAATACATCCAAATACTTTTAGATGGGATAGATTTGGCTTTTTGCTTGTAAACTTCTCTTCACGTGTCATACCATGTATAACAATAGTGGGTGTCCTATTCATTATGTATATAGTAGAGCAACTACTTAAACCCAATAGTAATGAGGCAAGTTTCTTTTTGACATTAATGCACAAGCCACCTTTGCAATATATCTATTTTTCTACTCAACAACAACTCCATTTTTCTATAGAGTATATCTATATGAATACTGCCTCTATATACTGTTTTTCTACAAAAAATCAGAAAACTCATTGGAGACATATTCTCTCCCTCCATCCACCTTAGGCATTTAATATGAAGCTCTACTCCTTCTCAACCAAATCCTTAAAGCTTTTAAAGTGAGTAAACACCTCACTTTTCTCACGCATGAAGTAAACCCATACTTTGCAAGTATGATCATCAATGAAGGAAATATAATACCTGGTGACCACTCAAAGTTGCAGTCTTTGTAGGACCTCATACATTAGAATGTTGCAGTCTTTGTAGGACCTCATACATTAGAATGTATCAATTCAAGTGGCTTCTTACATACATGCTTTTCATATGGAAATGCGTGCTTTTCTTGCTTTCCAAGTTGATATATGCTACACATACTTTGTGTATCCCATCAACTCTAAACTTAGGCAAGCCATTTGCAATCTGTTTTGATTGTATGTCTTTCAGTCATTGCACATTCACATGACCAATTCTCTTATGTCAAATTTCAATATCAACCACAATGCTTAAACTTGTGCAAACATGGCAGCATCCATTTCATGCAAGCTTACATCAAGAGTAAACTGTAAAATATTACACGGCACAGCGAACATAATCTGAGAAAGAGATAGAGAGTACACAACAGATAAGAGGAGAATTAGTAAATTCTTTAACTCCAAACAATTGATACAAAGATGGCTCTGTCCACCCGTGCGCTTCCACTGTGTGAAGCTTAGATGGCGATCTAGACAGAAGGTAGGTGAAGAGCTTAAGGCTAGCTAGAACAACAACTCTGACTGGGTGAAAGATGAGTGAGAGATGGCTGCGAAGGGGTTTAGCTTTTATAGCCCGCGAAGGTCGTTAGGTCGATCGACCTACCATATGAGCCTCCACTAGTCGGCCAGGGAATATTCCAGGGAATATTCCCTTTACCATCGGGCTGGGGGCGCTGCCCTCGGACCCCACAATAGGGGCCCCTTTTAACTCCCTTACACCGCAACTCGATGCAATGTGCCTCGAGTTGCTACCAGCTTAACCACTCCATCTAACCCAAAGATTAGACCCAGAACAGTCACCTTTTTGCCATCCGGTCACATAGACCTCATCTGATATACAAGTCAGGACTCAACCAATGTCCGGGCTCACATTTGGCTTCTCCTCATAATGGGGGCCTTACAACTTTGAGCACCATGGATCATTGGTAGCATCTAATGAGGGTGGGGCATTGATCATATCTAACACCCCCCCTCAATGTCCACCCATAGGTGAACTATCTCCTCGGCCCAATGCCGAGTCTCTGAAGATGAACTTGAAGCAGATCCTTCGTAAGTGCTTTGGTGAAGATATCTGCTCCATTCTCCTCTGTTGGACAATAGACCAGTTCCACTATCCCATCCTCCATCAAATCACGCACATAGTGATATTGGATCTCTATATGTTTGGTGCGTGCATGAAACACTGGATTTTTGGCAATGGCGATGCAACTCTGATTGTCACATCTCAGCATAGTTGGTTCTTCATCCTGCACTCCCATATGCCATAGAATCCTTCTCAACCATACGGCTTCACATGCAGCAAAACAAGCTGCCTTGCACTCTACTTCGGTAGAAGACAATGCCACTGTTGGTTGCTTCTTACTAATCCAAGAGAAAATTCCTGAACCCAAAGAGAAACAATAACCAGAAACTGACTTCCTGGAATCAATGTCTCCTGCCCAATCTGAGTCACAGTTCCCCACAAGAGAAGTTCCGAAACTATATGTGATACCATAGTCAAGAGTTTCCTTCAAGTATCTAAGCACCCGCATCCCAGCCTTCCAATGACTCTCATGAGGTTTGTTTGAGAACCTGCTCAAAACACCAACAGCAAAACTGATATCTGGTCTGGTGTTACACAAGTAGATTAGACTGCCGACCAACCTCCTATACCTCCCAATGTCTGCTAGTGCTTATGTATCCTCGATGGATAACTTTGCATTCACCTCCATAGGTGTACCTATCTCCTTGCACTCGGTCATGCCAAATGCCTTCAAGATCTCCCATGCATACTTCTTCTGAGAGATGAAGATCTTTCCTGGCTCTTGCTAGACTTCAATCCCCAAACAATAGTGCAGCAAGCCCAAGTCTGTCATTTCAAACTCAGAACTCAAAGCCTTTCGAGTTTGGTTGATCGTGTCTTCATAGTCACTTGTAATAAGAAGGTCGTCCACATATAGGACAATCACTACAGACTTTTTACCATCCCTGTAAACATACAAGTTAGCATCTGAGGCACATCTTTTGAAGTTTAGGTTTAAAAATAACTTATCTATCCGTTGGTACCATGCTCTGGGGGCTTGTTTCAGCCCATACAATGCCTTCGTCAGCTTACACACTTTGTTCTCAGAATGGGGGGCCTCAAACCCTGGTGGCTGAGCCACGTACACCTCCTCCTTGAGGTCACCATTTAAGAACACTGACTTAACATCCATTTGGTACACTGGCCACTTCTTGTGGGCAGCCACTGCAAGTACCGTGCGAATAGTGGTCATTCTGGCAGTTGGGGCAAATGACTCTTGAAAATCAAACCCTTCAACTTGTGAAAATCCTTGGGCAACCAGTCTAGCTTTGTACTTTTCTAAGGTACCATCAGCCTTGTACTTTACCTTCCAGATCCACTTGGTGCCAATAACCTTCCGCTTTGTTGGTCGATCCACTAGCTTCCAAGTGTCATTCTTCATTATGCTGTCATACTCCGCCTGCATAGCAGCCTTCTGTGATGGATCTGCAACAAGTGCTTCTTCTAAGTCAGTTGGCTCCTTTACTTCTCTCATAATCTCAACCATCAAGGCCATATTGACTATGTGAGCAGAAACCCTCCTTTGCTCCTCTATTCTCTGAGACCTCCTTGGTCCGTCTGCCTTCTCCTCAACAGATGCAGGCATAGGATTATTGTGGTCATAGAGCTGCTTCACCCAGCATGGCAATGGCCTTTCCGGTGGGGTGATTCCACTGTATGCGGCTCCTCCTTGAACACCACATCACGACTCGCGATGATCTTCTTTGCCTCTTGGTCATATAACTTGTAAGCCTTCTGCTCATCACTATAACCCAAGAAGATACATTTTCTGCTTTTTGGTTGTAACTTGTTTCTCTTTTCATCTGGAACATGTGCATAACATTCACATCCAAAAATTCTGAAATGTGAGACAGATGGTTTCTTACCAGTGTAAGCCTCATGAGGTATTTTTCCCTTGAGAGCCTTTGTATAGCTCCGATTTAGAATGTAGACTGCAGTATTAACAGCTTCAGCCCAAAAACGGTTAGGCAATGCATCTTGCCATCTCCACAATGGTGCGATTCCTGCATTCCACAATACCGTTCTGCTAAGGTGTGTGAGGCGTCGTCAATTGATGCTTGATCCCTTTGCTCTTGCAAAATCCTTCAAACTCCTTTGAGTTGAACTCACCACCACCATCTGTTCTAAATTTCTTCACACTTTTCCCTGTTTCATTCTCAACAAGTATTAGCCATTCTTTAAACTTACCAAAAGCTTGAGCCTTATCACGAAGGAAGTACACCCATATCTTCCTACTGTAGTCGTCGACAATCAACATAAAATAAGAAGATCCCCCCAAGGCCTGTGTAGGCATCTTACCACACAAGTCAGCATGCACCAACTCTAGAGGAGCATGTGCTCTATTCTTGCTTTCTTGTGGAAATGCCTTTCTCTGTTGCTTGCCCATCATACAAGCTTCACATGGTTCCTTCAATTCAGTTATTGTAGATAGGTGAGCAACCATACCTTGCTTTTGTATCTCCTTCAATACTGCAAATCCGATGTGTCCAAACCTTTCATGCCAAAGCTTACTTGTGCCCACTCCAGCGGTGGCTGTAAGAGCACTTAGCTCATACAGGTTGTTCCTTCTTTCTCCTTTGCCAACAATTGTGCCAGCACTATCAATAATTTCTGCACCTGTCTTCTTGAACCTCACTTCATGACCAAGATCAGTTATGGCAGCAACAACTGATAATAGATTTCTCCTGATTTTGGGAACATACAACACATTTGAAAGCTTTTTGACTTCACCATTTGCAGCAACAAAAGAAATAGTACCTGTGCCCGCAGCAGGGCATTTAGCATCATTTCCAACCGTCACAGTGATGGATTCTTGTAGAGGCTGCATAGAACTGTATAGACCTTTCTTGTTGGTCATGTGACGGGAGGCCCCACTATCCAACACCCATGAGTCAGTGGTAGATTCTTCTTGCGCTGAGGAGCACACTCCCTCAATGGTCGCCATGAATAATTCCAGCTCTGCTTTAGCCGTATTGGCTGTCTCTTTCCCTTTACTTTTAAGGGTACCATTCTTTTCATCTGCCTTCTTGACACGACAATCTGCAATTGCATGTCCTTTCTTCTTGCAATAGAAGCACTCTCCTTGAAACTTCTTCTTTCCGCCCTTCTTCTTTTTGTCACCATCATTTTTGGTGAAGGAACCACCTTTGCCTTTTGCATTGGCAGAGAATGCAGCATCTCCATTGTTGCTTCCTTCTCGGGCTTTCAGCCTCAACTCCTCCTCCATTAATAATGCACAAAACTCCTCAAAAGTCAAAGCTTGAGGTCTCACCTAAGTATTAAGGGTAGTTACTAGTCCATCAAACTTTTGTGGACAAATCCGAAGACACCTCCGAGCTAGCTCTTCGCTAGTCTTTTGTATCCTAGCGCTAGCCATCTGGTCGCGCAGATTCTTAATCCGAGTGATGAATGCTTCAACCGTCTCTCCTTCAGCAAACTTCTCCGCTGCTAGTTGATTCTCCAAGTTTTGAATCCTCGTTTGGTTTCGTGTTTCATACTGACTCCTTAGTACATTCCAAGCCTCTAACGCTTTGGTTGTATGCTGAATCAAAGTCAGAACACTGTCAGAACAGCTTGTAACTAAGGCACACAATGCATCTGCATTCCTTCGTTTCCAAGCTCGTAGAAGATCTACATTCGAAGGAATCATCACACTAGGATTTGATGGGTCGGGGGTAGGCTATGGTTCTGCGTCAGTCCCCAGCACAGTCTCCAGAAGCTCATAAGAATCAAGGATAGTTGTAATTTTGAACTTCCACAAGGTGTAGTTTGTACCATCTAACTTGCCTTCGCTGAAGGTTGGTGGACGAATCCTCAGTGTTTGAATAGTCGGTATAGCAACACCACCTCCTGCACCGCTTCCTGATGCGCCAAAACTGCTTCCGGAAGTTGACATAGTTTCTCTTTGCTGTTGAAGCCTTTGCCTCTTGCACATTCTCCGATCTCTAGAGCCCCCTGGGCTCTGATACCATGTAAAATATTACACGTCGCAGCGAACAGAATCTGAGAAAGAGATAGAGAGTACACAACAGATAAGATGAGAATCAGTAAATTCTTTAACTCCAAACAACTGATACAAAGATGGCTCTGTCCACCCGTGTGCTTCCACTGTGTGAAGCTTAGATGGCGATCTAGACAGAAGATAGGTGAAGAGCTTAAGGCTAGCTGGAACAACAACTCTGACTGGGTGAAAGATGAGTGAGAGATGGCTGCGAAGGGATTTAGCTTTTATAGCCCACGAAGGTCGTTAGGGCGACCAACCTACCATATGAGCCTCCACTAGTCGGCCAGGGAATATTCCAGGGAATATTCCCTTTACCATCAGGCCGGGCGCGCTGCCCTCGGACCCCACAATAGGGGCCCCTTTTAACTCCCTTACACCGCAACTCGATGCAATGTGCCTCGAGTTGCTACCAGCTTAACCACTCCGTCTAACCCAAAGATTAGACGCACAATAGTCACCTTTTTGCCATCCGGTCACATAGACCTCATCTGATATACAAGTCAGGACTCAACCAATGTCCGGGCTCACATTTGGCTTCTCCTCATAATGGGGGCCTTACAACTTTGAGCACCATGGATCATTGGTAGCATCTAATGAGGGTGGGGCATTGATCATATCTAACATAAACAATTTGCCAATACGTTTTCCTTCTGTAATAAACTTGTAATCATTTTTTAGATCTTTTACATAATACCCATTAGATGTGAATCGAATCTACAATCCATGTTCTACCATATGAATAGAAACCAAATTTTTTGGTAATATTTGGTACATGTAGCACATCAACCAAGTGCTTAGTTTTGCCATCTTGCATACTCAAAGAAACATTTCCAACATGAGTAATGGGGTGAGTTGTATAATCCCCTGTCTCTACATAGCCTAGAGACTCTAGACTACATATCTCTCTAAACCACTCTCCATGATAAATCATGTGATTAGAGGCACTTGAGCCTACATATTATACATCATTCTTTAGTGAACCATTAACAATCTAGTATTCATAAAGTGCTGCATAAAAAACAATGATTCACCTTTTGTCATCATTGTTTCTGCTACTATTGGATGTATACTTACCTTGACGTTTTTTTCCCTTTCTAATTCTAACCTTATTTTTGAAGAAATTCCTTTTTTACCACAATATTAGCTCTCTCTATTATCACCATAATTCTATAGCCTATTATAATCTGCAACTTTTCCTCTTTGACTCTCCCTTCCTTAGGATTATCCTCCTCTATCTTGATATGCATCATAACCTTGACCATGACCACCATTAGATCCCCAAGAGGAACACCAAGAAAAATAGGGAATCTACTACAATAAAATCTATCTTGTATCATCAACAAGCATGTTCTTCATATTTTAATCAACCACAAGGCGAAAAACAACACCAATCTTCTCAAATCTACATGCAACATCATATAATAATTCTCCCATGGATTTATCACAATAAAAGTTCAACACATTATTCATATTCTTCATCAAAAGAATAAGAATACAAAAAATAATGCTCCACCTTGAGTGGAAATCATCACATAGTATTCATCTTCAATAACTTCATGGTTTTCATAGTCTCTCTCATAATTTCTCACTTGTAGATACATTGTTTTGCATGAAAATTGGCTATCTCTCAATCTCTACCTCTCACACGCATACTCTCTCTCAATAGTACATTTGCATAATCAAGAATAATCATACATATCCCCTCTTTGGATGTGGATACCCCTCCCAAGAGGTATGTCTTATATGAAAGATCACCAAATCCATTATAGTGTCCTTTGAAAGCTCACTACTATCGCTATCACTTTAGTCTTCACTTGAGTCTTTAGCAGCTACTTCTTCCACTTTTTTGAGCTATTTTAAACTTGTATTCATCACTTCCAAAGATTATAAAACTTTTCCAAGCTACACATTCATCCCACAAAACACTTACAGAGGCATACATAGCAAAAATAGAACAAAGACATTGGCTCTACAGACGATCAATAGAGAGTTAACAGAAAGACATCACAAAGCATTTAGCTCAACTAAAACTATTCAAAACCAGCAATTATTAAATAAACTTCCAAACACTTTCAAACTCCATAAATCATTATTCCATCCTCTCATACAAAAAAAAGTACAAAACAAAAGCTCAACATAACTAATCAAAACCTATCAAGCACTCCAATAGAACTTTTGAGCACATCATATCTCCACTGAAAAACATCATGAGCTTCTCAAACTTATTCAACCTTATTCAATACTCTCTTAAACACTTCCAAAACAATCAAGTATCATTCAAATAATCCAAAAATTGAACAAAAAATACCCAAAAACATAGTCATATAACCCTCAACATATCCCCATACTTAATCAGGGAGCGTCCTCGTGACCTTGGAAAAAGAGAATAGAAGTTCAAAAGATAGCTCAGCTTTATGTTCCACAATAACTTCAAGAAACACCATCCAAAAAAGACCCCAACTTAGAACTTGCATCTAATAAAGCATTGCAACGAAAGAAAGACACCTTTATCCATTAGCACATCTTAGAAATAGAAAAGCATGACAAACTTTTAAAGGATATAAGAGGTTACTTGCCCAATAAGCATCCATCCATCAGATAGAATCACGAACAACCATCAATCAACTTCTCAAACAACTCCATCTTCATCTTAAACTCCACGCAAAAAGGATAAAACACCACATATACAACATAGAACATACATATAAGTCACACAAACACAAGACAATGTAGTCTAAATAGCACATGCTCCCAAAACATAGAACCAAGAGAGTGTCCAAAGATTAGTACAACCAAGAGAGTATCCACAGGTTATGTAGTATGAAGTTACTTTTTCTTGAACTTCATATTGAGCTTGAGATGTTCCAGAATCGTATTCTCATTCACAAAATGTAGAGGCACACTTTGGAGAAACTGTAAACAACACATCCTTTCCAACATGATAAAAAACTTGGTAGGAAAAGCTTGCACAAATTAATATAGGACATCCATCTGAGCAACAGTTACATCCTCATTAGGTTTAATCATCAAGTTTAAAATACTCTTTCGAGTATTCAGGTGAGACTACATATACATAAAAGCAAGATACCAACAAAAATGAGACGCCAAGCATACCAAAGTATTCTCAGAACGAGCATGTGCTCTAGCAAATTGAAGATAAGAAGTAGAACATTTTTCGTAAGTGTCCCAAGAACCAAAAATGATAGGCCTATCAAAGAATAATTCAATGTCCAGTTCCGTCAATGGAGGATATCATTATCATACCCCAGGAGTATCCATCATTGATTGTGGAGGAAGATTAATATAGTTAGATGGAGATAGTAAGGAAATAAGAGGGAGATAATGAAGAGGTGGGTAAGATAATGATGATGGGAAAGAAGGGGAAAAAAAGTAAAAAATTCTAAAGGGATTATGCTGGAAAAACAGAAGGAATAAGCAGGACAATAGGAATAGGTTCAATAGGAATAGGTTCAATAGGATTAGGCAAGGATATAGAATTAGCAATAAATGGGAATGTAGTAAAAACTAGAATTTGAGGGAAAACTACAGGGGTAAAAGATAAGAGAGGGATACTATTTGGATTAGAATTGAGGATGACAATATACAAGGGTAAGTGATAAAGAAATTAGGGAATAAGATAGAATATCATGAGAATCATATGGGTAGATGGAACATCACAAATCAAAAGCTGAAAATAAATCCTCAATTAACAAGGGATTGTTAGCAATATGGTTCAACACTTGGGATCTCAAGGGATGAATTTCTAACTTATGAAAGACACTCTCTTGATAGCAAAGATCCTGAACATCATCCTCCAAAGGAGATGCCAAGCATAGGCTCTACACCACAATGTTTGATGATAATTCTTCAAGCCATCAATCAAAGTCATTTCAGCAAAATGTACATGCATGACTGCCTGTAAAATCACATCTCCTATATAAAGATTCATGTCCTCCTTATCAAGGTTGTGCAAATCTCCTCGAAGATACATAAAATAAAATAACTAGGCTTCATGAGATATTAACTCATCAACAAATCTATCAAACACTACTTTGAGTAAATTTGTAGACCACATGTTTTGCCACCCATCCTCTGGAGGTTCTAA
The DNA here is from genome assembly GCF_053477565.2 of Lygodium microphyllum. Lineage (NCBI taxonomy): Eukaryota > Viridiplantae > Streptophyta > Polypodiopsida > Schizaeales > Lygodiaceae > Lygodium > Lygodium microphyllum. The sequence goes on from NC_141148.1 coordinate 86,297,208, forward strand.
GTCCACATTACTTAAGGAAACGTACAACGCAAACACAGTGCTCTTGCTAATACTTAATCTAGAAGGATGATGGAGGTGACACCAATTCAACATAATGGACAAAATCTTCCTAAACAAAATTCATACGCTACTAAAGGTGCTCTACCTTGGTAGAGAACCTATCACACACTTTAGCTTTCTGCTACAAGTGATCTAGCTCATCCTTAGAAGATAACAGAGAAGACATCACCGAGGCTAGAGGAGGAACAGAAAGAGTAGCAACTTTCAAGTTAATTTATTCAATAAAATTCTTTTGCAACTCTACAGTTTCTTGGGAATGCTACAACTGGCCTTCACATATACCGAGCTTAAGACTCGACTCTATCATTTCCTCAAGAGCTGCATTTTTCTCCCTACTTAAGGACTCATTCTCTTCCTCTAAAGTGGCAACCTTAGCTTCTAGCTCCTTAATCATGGCTTTCTGCGAGTCCATCAAAGCAGTAGCGACAATCATTTGTGTATGGATATCACTAAAAGAACCCTTTTAAAAACTAAATCCACCAAAGCTTTTCTAAGTTGACTAGTTAAAGAGTCCACTTTATCTTGCAATGAGGTATACACTCCTGTATAGATTGTCTCAAGACAAGAAGTCATGGAGGTCTTCAAAGTAGACTAAATACCAGAAACTAGCTCCAAAAGCATAGATCTAGAAAGCATTGTTTGTAAGGAAAGAGGAATCTGCATATCTAGCTGTCCTTCCTATTGTGCTGCAAAGAGGTTGGTACAAGATAAGAAACGAGGGAAGGGAACTACCAAACACCTCAAGTATTGGAATCTGTATCATAGGGTATGGAAAAGGGAGAGGATTAGAAGGACCCTATGTACGATGCTTCTTTCGAATGATTTTAACAGGGGGGATAGATCTACTAAATCTGAATTGACTTCAATTGGAGGAGAAGGAATAGAAGGAGGAGCTACTGTAGAAGTGGAGCAGGATCAGGTATAGGAATGCCACTTGGGGGAGGTGCCAATTGAATGATCTTTTATAGAAAAACCCCATAGGAAGCAGTACTTAGTTGACCTTTCGTGACATGCTGAAAATGTTGATCCATTTTAGCCAATAAAAAGGTTGTCCAATTAAGCTTAACCCCCTCTAGGATTTTGACAGATGCCATGAAGAGTTCTCAAGACAAACACTTTGATACAAGCTTGCCTGGTCTTGGAGGAATTGGCATAACTATAAGGAAGAGGAAATATGTGCCACACTGATACTCTTAAACTAGTGATAACCTTATGTGCTACCAAAGGAGTAGAGGTCTCCTTCTACAACAAGGCAAGGATCTCTGCAATGGATAATAAATGATTACCACTAGGCACAGGGGAAGCTGAAAGGCAGGAGCAAAACCTCATTGATAATAGCAAGGGATAAATAGAACCGATGGCCATGAACCAAGCCTAAAAGCATCTTGTAAGTCTCCAAAAAAGAGTAACAGAGCTTTGTATCCATTGGAGGAACTTCAAGGCCACAAAGATATGAAGAGCAGCCTTGTGAATACAATTAGCATCCAAAAGGAGAGAGTAATCATGGATTGGTAACTGTACATGCTGAATCACAAGCAAAGATGTGGAAAAAGATGCCATTTAGACCACATTAGATCACCCACACACACAAAACCAAGAAAATGAGAAAGTATTCTTGCAAAACCCACATATACCACTAGTGAGACAGATAATAGGGAAACAAAACCAACAACATTGACCGACTGGACTATACCAAACCTCCCCAAGCAGTCCACATTCTACAAAAAAATTGACATGGCCTATGCACATATGTGATTGAAAGCTTTATGCTATGAATACATAAAAGCACTTGAAAATCCCGTAATCAAACACTCAAAAGAAAATAAAATACCATGCATGCCGTATCCCAAACACAATCCAGAAATCAAGACTGAACCATAGACTCGGACTATTAAAATAAATACAAATGGAAAAGACTGATGTCTTTGACCAAGAAAAACCCCAAACCTTAGCGTATGGCATATACCTATGGTACGACAAAGTGGTGGGTGAAAACTACACGACTCATTTTTTATTAGATAACCAATTAACCACAACTCATTATTAAATTGTCACATTAATTCATGGTGAGTTGTATTCGCATCCCAACCCCTACTTAGATTGACTTGACTGGACTGGACTAGGGGCCTCTACAAATGCAATTCATTTTTAAAAATTAGATAATTTGTGGCACAAAGCGCATGCATACTTGACTTCGGGGGGGGGGGGGGGGGGGGGGGCTCATTATTATTTACAAATTAAATGTGTGTATAGCGTGTATGTGCATGCATTGTGAATGGATTTTAATTTGCAAAATTGAGTGGGTTATGGTGCTATGTGCTTGTGTAATAGGGGGGTTCCTTTTAAAAATCAACATTCAGTTCCTTTTAATTAAAATTTTATGAGGTGCATTCTGTTTTTTTGGTGGGTGCAACAGTCGATTGATTTTTAATTACAATTATATGTGTGTTATGGTGCATGTGAAGGAGGGAAAAAGAAAAAGAAAAACCTGGCAGTACATGGACACCTGCAAGGTTTGATGCGCAAAATCCCACTTCGAAATGCCCTAGAAAAATCCTCATACAAACACAACAAGTCAAGTAAGTGATGGTCTGCCTCTTGTAAGGTATGAAAAACCAAAAATAAAAAGAAGGGAGACAAGGAAGGGTTTATCACATGGAAAATCATGTGTTGGGGTTTTTTTATAAATATTTTTTAATTTATCTTTGTATTTTCTTATTTTTCAATTTTATTTGATGTGGTGTTTGAATTTTAAGAACTTTGGGAATTGTGTATTAGGCCATGTTCTAAATTTTGGTTTTTAGAATGTGATGTAAAGGGACTTGAAGCATTTTGATTGGTTTGTTAGATGATTATTTTCCATTTTTTTCTTTTTTTTTCTTTTTTAAATAAATAAATTTTAGTAACCAAATAACTACGTAAACATTGGGAATGTGAGAACTTTTAGGAATTTAATAGTCATTTTTAAAAAATTTCTCTAACTTTTCAAGCATTTTTTATTTTTACTTTTTTTTTCAAATAAATAATTTTCAATGTGTTTTCTAATTTTTATATATTTTAGACTGTTCATAATCATGAATGAAAGTTACTTAGAGTTTTTGGGATTTTTTCAAGAATTTATTGAATTGCTATGGTGTTTTCAAAGTTTTTTGAAAAATTTGATGATTTTTTCATTTGTTTAAATGTGGAGGATTAAAACGATCAAAATTGGAATAGTGGGATATCCTATGGCAGCTACGCATAAACGACAACTCCGTAGTACGGACGAAAGGGGATACGCATCCTCGCATGGGAACAGGGGCTTACAACACATGAATGCATGAACACGTACAAACATGCACGTTCCCACACACGAAAAGAAGTAAATCACGAGCAAGACCACCCTACACGTGACAGGGGGTGTGCAAAGGGGCATTTGCACGGGTGAATAAATCCAAACTACGAGCAATGCCCACAACATATCCGACACTCGGGGCATTCACGCAGTCAAGAGGGCATTCATATAGGGGAGGGATAGGGTTAATTAACGGGGGAAAGGGTTTAATTAAGGTGGAGGGGGGAAATACTAAAAGTAGGGGAGGGAAAATATTAAGGGGGGAGGATTAATGTTGGGGAGATGGGATGGGCAAGGAAAGGGGTGGGTACGAGGTAGGTGGCAGGGTGGACAGGGGGGGCTGGGTGGTGGGTGTGGGAGAGCAAGTGATGGCAAGTGTTGGGCAAGGGAGTAGCGAGGTTGTAGGCGAGGAGGGAGGGGTAGGTGGCAGCGAAGGAGGTAGGGTGACTCGGCAAAGTGGAGAGGAGCAAAGGGGAGGGGAGGCGCGGGAGGTGCACTAGGCAGAGGAACAACAAACGCTGGTGGGGCAAGCACCAGGCGATAAGGGCATGTGTGTTGATGCAAAACTTACTGTATATATGTGACACAGGGGGGTGAAAATTCAAAAGTAGGACATAAATTTAATTTGGAGAGATCCAAGCATCGAATGAAGATGCCATAAAAAGGCAACGAGAGGAATGGCAAGACAACGTGAGCAAAATTGGGCAAGGCATTGAGAGGAATGGCAAGACAACTTGTTGGGCGCATTTGATACCAAAGATGGGGGTTCACGTGAAAAAGAATGAAAAATTAACAACTAAAAATCACACAAAAATTAATTCCACAAAATTCGTCAATTTGAACAAAATGTGAAAAGAAGAAAAATTGTCTATAATGAGGAGTCGGATAGGCTTGTCATGTCAAAATACAGTTTTGATTATGAGAATAGAACCCGTTTGCATAGAAAAATGAAAAAATAAAACCCAAAAATAGAATAAAAATTTAATTTTAAAAATTCAAAAATTCAAAATGGAATGTAGCAAGAAGGAAAAATGATTGGAGTGATGAGTGGGATAGGGCTATCAAGTTGAAACATGGTTCCGATGGCAAATAGGAAGGTTCACATGGAGAAAATGGTAAAAACACACTCGAAAATTAGAACAAAAAATAAATTCAAACAATCCATAAGTCAAAATAAGGGGTAATAAAAAGAAAAAATGTCTAAGGAATAATGAGCATCAGGTTTGTCAAGTTAGAACAAGATTTCGTTGCAAGAAAGGCGTGTTCACATGAAAAAAGGGGCAAAATCGCATAAGGAAATAAGTAAAAAATTAATAACAAAAAATTAGATGGTTAGAACAAGGGGGAGGAAAAAGAAAAGATGTTTGGGGGGGACTAATAGCTCAAGGCGATCCAAACATATTGGCATTCCAACGAGAAAAAAACATGTTCACATAAAAAAAAACAAAAAAATCATGTAAAAATAAACCTGCAAACACACAAAACTAAATAACGGCCAATCCGTGCATCAAAATAGGAGCTGTAAAAAGGAAAAATATCCCAGAAAAGGGGAAGATTAGGGCTATTGCATCAAATTTTCGTTCCAATGCAAAAATGTGTGTTTGCATGAAAAAACATCCTACTTGCGTAAAATTCTTCAAACATTAATAGTTCATGAACCATTGCTAAAAAATGAGGGCAGTAAAAAGAAAAAATGGCTATTTGAAGGGACAAATAGGGCTATAGGATCAAATTACAATTTTGATGAATGTAGGATGCGTTGACCATGGAGGATCAGCAAAATGATAAAACCACCAAAAGGGTTAAAGATGATTGCATACACGGGGTAAAAGAGGGCAGATGGGTGAGGAAGGGACCTCAATAGGGTAGAAGGAAAATAAGAGATCATGTACCCGAACGACCAATAGAATGGGCACGGCTTAGGCGCTTGATCCTGAAAATCTAGCCCTACCAGCTGATTGCAGGCCAACTCTATAGGCTGGGGCAAGACGGATTACTGCGTAGGTGCGTGTGTGAGCATGAGATGCACGATGTGCTCTCAGAGGCGCATAACGGCATTGCAGGAGGACACTTTAGCGGAGACACGATAGCACGGAAGGTGCTACAGTCCCAGCTATGGTGGCCCACACTTTTCCGCGATGCTAAGCAATTCGTCAAGCATTGTGACGAGTGCCAACGGACAAAAGTCCCGATTCGCAAGGATTAGATGGGGTTAACCCCTGTTATTGCTCGCCAACCCTTCAAAAAATGGGGGATTGACTTCATAGGACCCATTAGCCCTGCGGCGCAATACTCACAAGCCAAGTACATCGTGGTGGCCACGGATTACCTTACGAAATGGGCAGAGGCGAAAGCCACGCGAAAAAACGATGCTAGGATGACTGCCAAGTTCTTATGGGAGCAAGTAATCTTGCGCTTCGGTTGCCCCATCGAACTGGTTAGCGACCAAGGAACACACTTCATCAACAAAGTGATAGCCCATCTCCTATCCGCCTTTCTTATTATCCATCGCAAATCCTCACCATACTACCCTTAGGCTAATGGCCAGGTGGAATCAACCAACAAAATCCTCATCAACGTCCTAACTAAAGTAGTCTCAGCCTCACAAAGTGACTGGGATAACAAGTTGATGGCAGCCTTGTGGGCCTACTGAACAGCTTATAAAACAGCCATCGGTCAAACACCTTTTAGGCTGACCTATGGGACTGAAGCCATTTTCCCATTAGAATTCTTCGTCCCTAGCCTGAGAATAGCGCTCCAAGAATGATGGGAAGGGAAGGAAGCATGGATGCAACACTTGGTCGAGCTGGAACGCCTATCAGAGACTCATCTTCTAGCCACCCACGCACTTATCTGCGAGAAAGCCCAATGCAAGAGCTGGTTTGACAAACATGTCAAGCAACGAGAGTTTGAGCAGGGTGACCTAGTGCTCCTCTACTTAGTTAAAGGACATAAGAAAAATATGAAATTCAGAGGTCTCGGACCCTTCAAGGTTCGGGCAATCAGTCGAACTGGTAACGTTGAGCTTGAGACACTGGATGGTGACTTCTTCAATGGCAGCCGTGTCAAGAAGTACTACCCTCCCACTCATCCTTTGCATGAGCCACCAATGGTGGAACCGCCTGTCAAAATACGAGTGGCCACAATTACTGAAATCTACGAGAATGAGGAGGAGCCTGTAGAACCCGCCTACCTCCGTGTCACGGTCACTACCAAGCAAACGTGCTCCTTCAATGCCTTGATTGATGAGGGGGTAGATTTCAATTTCTTAACGCACAAGCATTGGATCCAACTCGGAAAACCACTACTTCATCCCACAACGGCCAAATTAAGCCCATACGGGGCTCAATCCTACGCGCTTCTCGGCACATGTAGAGTCGCCGTTTCTATCGAGTCTGAAATTGTGCCCATGCTGTTTTACGTATTGCCAAGTACCACGGATGCAGGCACAGAGTCATTGCTCGGGCGAACCTTTAAAAAGCAGACTCACTGCAATGTTGATTATGAGTCGTAGCGCATCCACTTAGCGATCGGCAACGTGCGCATTGTCACAGCTTTCAGCAAGGGCCTCGTAACACCATCACCGTTCATAAGGCCACCGATAGAAACAGCCATAGGTGAGACTAAGAAGGGGGGTAATGCATATCTGCCGCTCACAGATCCCCATAAACCGCAGGCTGCAGCAACCAAAGCAAAACCCCAACAGCCTCGCTTGCAATGGGTACCTAAACAGCCTCGAGAACCACCTAGGACTAGACGCGCATGTCTGCATAAGACCTACAAATCTAAATCTCGGAAACCAAGATGCCATCACTGCAAGCGCCACGTGATTAAACAAATATGGGTCCCTAAAATCCTCCTGCATGCGCAAGGCTACTATGAGGGGAATGCCTTGCTGTGGATCCCTAAGGTCCCTACTGTCAAAAGCACTAGTCCTACACTGACCTCAAGTCTGATCGGCCCATGTCCCCCGACGCCTCAAGACCATGGGCCGCAGTGCTCTCCAGAACCCCAGTCATCCGACCCCTCTACGCGTCAACCCAAGAGTGTCGCACACGCCTATCGGCCCAAACAATGGCCACCACCACAAGTGGCAGCATCCAACCAAGTCAACCCGCCGCTCCGCAGCCTAGCTGACTACAGCAGTCTAACTGCTGTGATCAAACCCGACCCATCCATCTTGCCAATAGCTAGGTTGCTGACTCAAATGGACTCCCAGCCACAACTCTGTACAGTCAGAACCTCCAGTTCCAGCAAACCTCAACCACTCGGTGGCCTTAAGACCTCCTATGAACGAAAGTCATTTCTAACGCTGGCCGCTGACCTTGCAGAGGACACTGGAGATGATGTGGTGGACTGCATCAAACAGCTCGATGCCACCTTTGTTGCACTGGCCCTCAGCTATGACCGCCTGGACTTGGGTCTATTAGCAGAACCCTTTGCAACAGACGTGTGCAATATGCCTTGCTCTTGGGAGATGTTTGAATTCGCCTTTGCACAGGCTTCTCGAGCTGCTCGCTAGCGAGGTCTCCAAAGAGCAAGCCATTAAACAACGCCTCATCACATCATTTGACCCTCGGACAATGTCTGCCATCACTGACCAAGAGATCACAAGGTTATCCCACCTGACTGATACAGGATCACCCTTCTTGAGGCAGTGGTACGCTCTTAGGTTGCAATGGGAAGTCGATGGATGTCGCATAATGACCAACGCCGAACAACACCGAGCCATCAAAACGGCCGAGTATGATCCCACTTACATCGCGCCTACCTCGTATAGAGTGTTAACCACTCTTCGGGGTCGACCCATGGATGAACATATCACAGGGCACCCCTATCTCGACCGCCTCTTAACATAGGAAGAGCTCCACATCGCAAGTTGGTTTGACTTCGGTGATTTTCTCACAAATGTCCTTACGTACATCACACATGTAGGAATTTGACCCTTTGATCTGGACTGCGCTGCACAACTGGAATATAACCCCAACTTCTACGCTTGGCTCCTACACAAATAAAGATGAACGCCTTGGCCCCACAACATCCAATCCTGGGACGTATTCTTCTTTTCCAAGGGGGGAAGGGGTAGTAAGGGGATAAACGAAATAAAATCTAAAAAGTAAACCAAGTGTGAAACACTTAAAATTGAAATGCAAATATAAAAGGTGGTGATAGAAGTCTGAAAGGCAAAGTTAAGGCTATGGTCAATAAAATCTGCTATGCTTTTGTTTTTCCAGCAAATTAGTTGTCAAAAAATACTAAAAATGGAAATGGCTAAATGTCAGGTGGCGACCATGGCAAGCCAGGACAAAGCAGGCAAGCTTCCCTTCTCAGAGGAGGAACAAGTAAAGTACGGCCTCACAGTAGAAACAAGAGCTTTCAACCAGTTAAAGTTCCACCACGTCTTCAACCTAGAAGACGTGGTCATCGAAGAACTGGCGGTACGTCAAATCATAGAGCAATGCCACCCACAGAAGTACCTGGACGCAGTGGGCCGAAGGATAGACTACACCCTGTGCGTTGATTTCTTGTGTACCTTCAACAGAAATAGGGGCACCGTCACGGTGCGTGACAAGGAAGCTACCAGACAGGTGCAGATAGCGCTAACCCCCAAGTTGGTGGAAAGGGCACCAGGGGCGCTGCCAAATAAGGTGGAAAGGAAGCCAAAAAGAGACATCTATGCCATGTTGGGGATGGATAAAGTGAAGGTTCACACCAATGACAGAATTAGTGTGGCGGACATCTCCAACCAAGAAATTTAGCTACAGGCAAAGATGGTGCACGCCCTGTTCTCAAGCCAGAGGTACAACAATATCATGACCCTAATCAATATACCTCTGCTAGACAGCATTGCGGCATAATTGCTGGATGAGGTGAACCTTAATGGGTTCGTGAGAAAGACAATTGAGGCTTTGGCAAAGGCCCTGGTGACAGGAGGAAGAGCCGTAGCAGGAGAGTCCCCGTCGTCCCGATCGACCCGCAAGGCATCATCCTCCAAGGCCTCCACCATAGGGTTTGGAGGTGTCCTTACGACAATCATCCAAGAAGCGATAGGGCAGGAACAAGCAGGAGAAGACAAAGAGGGAGGTGACGAGGAAAGTGGCGAATCACCATCACAGTCCCCGCCTCACACGGAAGAGCAGCAGAGGTCGTCTGATGAGACGGAAACGGACGCTGATGAGGAGGGAGAATCCCAGGCTACACCACAAAGGCATGCGGAACAATGAGCTAAGGACCTACATGGAAAAAGAGAGGAGGAGCGAAAGAAGAAAGAGAAGGAAGATCTGGAAAGGGCCCGAAGGCAGTCGGTAAGGGATGAGGAGGAAAGAAAAAAGAAGGCCGAGGAGGAGCTGAGAAGGAAGAAAGAGGAAGAATTAGAGCTGGCAACCCATCGCTCCATCGAGGAACAGCACAGAAGAGACGAGGAAGGAGCAGAGGGTCCACACCAACCTGAGGCACCCGGTCCCAGTACCGGTGTGCCGGAAATCGTGCCCCTGCCCCCTGCAGAAGGAAAAGGAAAGGACCTGATTAGGCCAGCTTCCCTCCTCCTCATCCATGCAAGCCACTCCTATCATGATGACACCCCTTGCCACCGCCACCCAAGGGCCCACCCCAAAAGTCGACGAGAGCAATGTGGTCACCTGGCTACAGTTTTTGGTGGAAAGGGAGCTGGCAAGGGAAGCGGCCGTGGCCACCCCAGCTTCAGGAGCCAAAAGGGCAGCCACGGCCGAACTGGAGCCAAGGCCAGAACTGAAAAGGCAAAAAATAGAAGATGTCACCACCACTATGACCATGCCCCACCCCCCACCTCCAGCAGGCCAATATGACGAGTATGTGAAGGAACTGCTCTCGCAGTTGCAAAAGGCCAGGGAAAAAAGGAGGATAGCTGTGGAGGAGCTGGCAGCGGAACGAGAATCACAAGCTGCCCTCCAGCTGGAAAGAACAAAGCAGATAACATAATATCAAAGGGAAATCGTTGTGCTCAGGGAGGAAGCCAGCACTAAGAAGGCGGAAGAATTAAAAGCCCTGAAGGAACATGACGTTGCCTGGGAGGGAAGAAGAAAAATCTTGATGGAGCATCTCAACGGGGAGAGGGAAATGAATGCCCACCTTCGGTGCAAAAATGATCAGTTATCTGCAGTCAACCTGGAAGCGCAAAGCCAGCTTGACAAAATCAAACAGGAAACTGCAGAGCTGGACCAATTAAGGGCAGAACAGGTGCGAAGGATGCAAGTGAAGTTGGACCAGCTCAATGCGCAGATCGCAGATGAACGCCAGGAGCAGTCCCGCCTACACCGTGAGCTCGAGGCCCAGCAGCCAGCAACAACTCATGGCAATGACCCTCCATCAGGGGGAGAGCCTGGAAGATATGGAAAGAAGGGCAAAAGAATGGTCTGATCACAATGAGCAGAGAGTACGAGACTTAGCATGCCGACTAGCCAAGGCCGAAGGAGACAGGGTGCTAGCTGAGAATCAGGCAGAGGTGGCCCAACTCTCCATGATAGCCCAACAGCACACCTTTCTCAATACGCTGCTCCATGCCACAAGACCAGAAGGAGATGAAGCCAATGATCAGCTGCAAAGGAAACCAACCATTGCGCGCAGAGCTCTCACAGCAGGCCTGCACGTTCCACTGCAGCTAGGAGGCCCACCGCAGAGCCTAGAGGAGCAGAGGAGATATCTTGCATAGGTAGGCCTGATGGCGCAGGAGATAGATGACCTCGATTTCATAGAGGAAAAAACACAAGAAGACGAGCAAGCAGATATTGAGAAACATGTGGGATCTAGAGCATGGCAGTGAGTTATGGTGGATGGAAGGAGAAGTGTGGACTCATGATGGAGAAGACAAAGACATTGTTTGTTACACAAGTGAATTAGGTTCCAAGATTGAGACTTGGACTCATAAACACAATCTTGTGTATGTGGACAATGACATTGACACTTCACTGAAAAGAAAAGAGTACTATCATTGCATTAAGAAAAGGAAGCAAGTACAATGCTTTATAGGAAAGTAGGAAAATGCAGTAGGCACCACTGTGCATATGGGATAGGTAAGCCTGCATGTCCTTGGCTCTGAAGCTCCATACAAAGAGGCTGTTTAGTGAGTGTGATTGCTGAATCTCAACACCCCTCCTCAATCACAACTAGAAAGGCACAAAGTGTGTAGAGGCTGTAATGAGAACCACCTGCAAAGTGTGGGCACACCACAAACATGGTAGACACCAGAGGCTGTCGCAGAAAAGGCTAAGTGTGGGCACCAAAACATGATGGACATCCAGAGGCTGTAACAGGGGCCTCACGAAGTGTACAGGGACTGTAATGCCAAGTTACATGAGGAGTTTACAAAGCTTATGGCAAGAAGCATTAGGGCAAGGAAATACAAGGCTTTTAAAACAGTCTATCAGAGAAATGAGAGTAGAAGGACTGATGAGTCTTGTCCTTCTGATCCTCGTGGTCTTCATCTTCATCTTTTAGTCCATGGTCTTCTTCTTCTTTCACAGCTGCAAGATAGGCCTTTTGGGACCTCTTCCTAGCATGATAGAACTTCTCAGTGTGTCCGGTCCTTTTGCAGAAGTCACAGAAGAGCGGTTCCTTTTTACCTTTGTATCTGTTGTTTACATATAACATTTGCTCATCCTTTGAAGTGCTAGGCTCTTCTTTGCTTTTAAGTTTCTTTTCTTCTTCTAACAGAGAGGCTTTAATATCAACAAGTTGAGGATCAGGCATATTGGTTAGAGTGGTTGATACATTATCATAGGCAGGAGGCAGACTTTTTAGCAAGACACCAATACAAACATCTTCATCCATTTTTAGCTTTATTCCTGCAAGTTGAGTAAGCAGGCTTTCCAAGTAGTTCAGATGGGATGCCAGGGATGTATGAGGCTTCATATCAAGTCGGAAAAATTCAATTAATAGACCATACTTAGACGACTTTGACTGTGCACCAAATAGGGTATCCAATTTATCCCAAGTGTCATGGGACGTGTCACAGGCATCCACATGATGGATGTAGCTGTCGTCCAATTCCAGTTTGATGATGGCTTGTGCCTCGTCGTCATTCTTCTGCCAAGTAACTGCAAGGTCCGCATCTCGAGGTTTCTTCTCTTTGCCATTTGTGATGGCCCAAAGACCCTTCTTCATCAAGATGAGCTTGATGCGGGTTTGCCAAGTGTGGAACCCGACTCCTTTGAATCGAGCATTTGGAGAGTCTTTTTCCATGTTGAGGTTGCAAGATCAGCAGCAACAAATCAACACCAGAATTTTGAGATTTTATCAGTAGAAGAGCAGATTGCAATGTGTCAAGAGACACAGTTAATGACAGTGTGAAAACACACTATGTCAGTGTTGATGTTGAGCTTGATTCTTCTTGTTCGGGATCGTTCGGTCATTCTTCAATCTTCTCAGGTCCTTCCCCTCCTTGATTTGGTGCTGGAATAGTAGATCAGAGTGGCAGTGGGTTTCTCTAGGTGGCAGGAGAGAAAAAAATATTGAGATTTTTGAGCTTTGATGAAACTGGCTATGGCTGACAGTTTAGGGTTTCAGATAGGGGCCTGTTTTTTGCAGATTGCAGGAGCTATGGTTGATCATTTCCAAATTTTTTTTAATGGAAATGAAGCTTACTTCAAGCTCTTCAAAAGCCCTATCCTCCTCGTCAAGATCGCAGCATGTATGGCGCGCGCAGACTAGATGAACAGATCAGGCACAGATTTCGTCAGCAGCCACAAATTTCTACAATGCCAGGGCTGTAGATCACCAATGTGGTCGATTTTTGTACCAGGAGGGAGCACCCTAAGTAGAGGAAGATATATCTAGAAGAGAGTTCATGAAGATATGCTCTACAGAGAGAGATACGACGGCTCCATGGAGGGTATGTCTTGCAGGTCATAGTTGAAGACTATGGCAGTGACTAGGAATTTTCACAATGCTGAGCTTCAGATAGCTAAATGTCATGGATTGATGTGATACGAGGAAGTTTTATGAGTTGGGGAACAATTTTCCAGAAGGAAGCTCCAAGATATTTGACCTGTGGAGTGAGATATAAGCGGCTCAATCTGACAGGGTGCTTCTGCCTATGGCTGCCATGGAAGCTTAAGTGAAGGTAGAGTTGGGAGATGAAGTCATGGGATGAAACCAAGCTGACTAGAGATTAACATGAGCTAAGAGAGGGCAGAGGAGAACTAATCCAAGCTGAGCCATGCCCTACTGGGCTCTGATACCATGTTGAGAAACATGCAGGATCTAGAGCATGGCAGTGAGTTATGGTGGATGGAAGGAGAAGTGTGGACTCATGATGGAGAAGACAAAGACACTGTTTGTTACACAAGTGAATTAGGTTCCAAGATTGAGACTTGGACTCATAAACACAATCTTGTGTATGTGGACAATGACATTGATACTTCATTGAAAAGAAAAGAGTACTATCATTGCATTAAGAAAAGGAAGCAAGTACAATGCTTTATAGGAAAGTAGGAAAATGCAGTAGGCACCACTGTGCATATGGGATAGGTAAGCCTGCATGTCCTTGGCCCTGAAACTCCATACAAAGAGGCTATTTAGTGAGTGTGATTGCTGAATCTCAATAGCAGAAGGGGGTGAACCAGAGCTCGATCTGGGACCTCAGGAGGAGGAATACGTCCCACCACCCCCTCAGCCACAACAAGCCAAAGTGCAGCCCTCTAATACATCTGTCAAGAGAAGAGCGGGCCAAACCAACCGCAGGAAAGAGATGGTGGAGAAGGCAAGAAGAAAGCTGAATGCCAGACCCGTTCCAAGACAGCCTGCCCCTCTCCTATTGCGCACCCAAGATTCCCCTGTTGAATTCCGTGCCGAATTGATTATCTGGGAACAGCAGGAGTATAACCGCGACCCCTTCGACTTGCACTTTGAGTTTCCCACTGCCTTGAACAGGGTACTGCCCATTCAACTGGTGGAGGATGTCATTGCCATGGGGGCAAGGCTCAAAGCCAAGTGGTTAGCGGAGTGTGAGGCTCACCCAACAAGAGAATCTCACTAGCCAAAAAAATAGCTATCAAAGCAGTCACGAAGGCTTTCATCAAGGATATTTGCGATGAAAAGATCTATGAAGCACTAGCTAGAAATTTTGTGCTAGATTGAACAAATCTCAATGGAGTATTAGATGAAGCAATTTGCATAGAAGACCTGGCGTTTAATTGTACCTAATGCAAATATGATGGTTAAAGATGGCACAAAGACACTTGGGGAATGGAAATTGCCTAGCTTGGGGAGCCAAGGACCGCGAGTTTTGGCAAGATAAAGTCCTCCAGGTGCCTAGATCAGTGGAAGGCTATAATTACCAACCCACCTGGAGGAGACGAATTTTTTATGTCAGCCTGGAAGCATGGATGGCATTTTGCAACACCCTCCCTTCAGAGAGAAACGACCCCACTTTTATGCCGTATCCTCGAAGGGTAGGGGTAGACTTCAATCCGTCCATCCACGGCAGGTTCGATTTCCCCATCATCTATAATACCAATAGCACCTCCCATAGGGACGCCCTTCTCTTCACCCTCCCCGACTTGTATAGCTCTATAGATAAATTCCTTAGCGAGTTCACCTCTTGTCCCCACCCCACATTCGTCACCACTTGTAATTATCTTAGGTTAATTAGGATCCTAGTCCACCAAGAACCCGCACCCCAAGAACGCCACCTCCCACCCCTCTATTTTGACCCCAATGCCATAGACAGCAACACCATGACTCGCCTCATGATGCATGCTTCTCTTTTGCCATCTTTCTATGGTGCACTGCTCGAAGACATGAACGACAGCAAATTCACCCAATGTAACCACCCCTTCCTTTCTACCACCACCCTCAAAACCCGCCTTCACATCAAAGGCTACTTGTTGAGTCGAAAATTCCTTAACAAGGCCCCCAGCCCTCCGCCAACCCCTACCCACCATTTAGATGACGAGGAGTAAACTCCTGTCATGCCCTTGTACTGCTTGCCTCCATGTATACGCCTCCTCATGCTATTATTAAAAAAAAAGAAGAAGACAGAAAGACGTACCACAATCACCGCACCTAGGATCCTCCCTAGCCCCCCCCCACTTCACACTTAGGGCACATCAAGGGCAGGACATTCAGACCTGTCACCCTAAACGTGCACCACACCGCCAACAAAGCACGGACTGGGTCCTCAAGTGTGGGACGTTACCAAGTGCTTAGACCCATCTCCCAGTTCCACTACCACACGCACCACGCACTACACAGCAAGACAGACACACCCCTTAGGGAGTGCATAACTTTTCTTGCAGGTTATGTTCGCACTTCAAGACAGGGCCACCCACAGAGGAGGATCGCCCACGGCTTCCCTTAATGATCAACACTTCTTTTCCTGTATCGGCACCTGGCCACCTGCCTGTTGATGGCCACCCTGAGTGAATCACTTCAAGGCAAAGCTGCCATTGGCATAGATCTTGGAACTGCCTCATCTAATGATCCATGCCCAATGCCTCAAGATCCACGAATCGCTTATTGATTCCACAAGCATGAAGACTTTCAACTCAAAACTGAAGACCTTCACCTCAAAGACAAGGATCTTCAATCAAAGCCACGGGTTTGCAAGCCAAACCGCATTTGAGGGGTTTCTTCAGAATAAATCCCTCCAATACCATCATCCTAAGGGATTTCTTATTGCTTCAAGTGTTTCTCATACTACCGGCTACTTAACCAGCTTCATGGAGCCTAAAGCACGCCGGAATCCCTCCTGATCATCATCCCCAACCTCCATCACCTCTCAATCCTCCCAACCCCGGCCTACCTGTTCCGCCTAAAGGCCGACGTAACTAGCCACTACGGCCCACCACAGTGCCATGGGACTGGCACTCGTCTAGGAGGGGGGTAATGTTAACCCCAACACGAAGAAAGCAAAAGAAAGTGGGAAAGACGCAAGGCAAAGGCGGAAAAAAGGTAGCCCGATGGAAGAAAGAAGAGGAAAGAAGACCAAAAGCGCAAGGGAAACCTTAAAAGTCCAAGGCAAATGCAAAAGGGGAAAAAGGCACATTTTAAAATGAAAAGACGCACCCTGAAATCTTGTAAAAGAGCACCGGGCTCTCATCCGTGCAATTTGTAAATGTAGACAGGCGACGGAAAGGAAGCTAGGAAGATAGAAGGACAATGAGAAAAGGGGCCTAGGCTAATGGCCGGCCATGTAAAAAAGAGGGATGACCGCCCGTGGAAATTAGGGCATGTATATAAAGTTGAAAAGTGAATGAGAAGCTTATTCTTTGGTGTGTGGCAAAAAGAGTCTTTTTCTTCCTCTCTTCTTCTCTCCTCCTTGCTTGTGTGTGCTCTTGAGAGAGGGAGTGTGAGAGTGTGAGGGAGTGAGTGTGTGTGAGAGTGAGGGATCAAGAGGGTGAAGCTCTTCACCATCTCCTCTCCTCTTCTTCTCTTCTCTTCTCTCTTTTTCTCTTGTGCGCGAGGCTATGGAGGATAGAGCTTGGAGATGGAGGAGGCTTGAGGATGCTTGAGCTAGCATCAAGAGTCGTGGAGCTACCAGAGTGCGAGAGAGAGGAGGGTACTCGATCGGGCATCAAGGTAAACTCACAACACTTGTAGGATCGACGGCGTGTCGGCTAGGTGAGACATAGCCATTAGAGCTCACTTGGAACGCTTAAAACAATAAGCGGTCCGTGGGTCTTGGCGGTTGAGTGAAAGCTCCCACAACAGCCTCTCGCGCATGAAATGACTGACTGTAGAGAGAGAGAGAGGAAATCAGTCTTTCTCTCTCCTCCCTCTCTCTCCTCTAAGGGGTGATGCACGCGGGAAGAAGAAAGAAGAAGGAATGGCAGATGCTCATCCGGATTGCTCCGTGGATGAAGAGGGGCTGGAGACGGCAATGAGGGGTGATGCTGGACATTGAATGAGGGCTGACACGTAGTCCCATAGAAAAATGGAGATCCCGAGATACAAAGCCTAAGCGGTAATTCAATTTTTATGAAGAAAAAATGAGTTTTTATGCTATTTGGGTGATGAAATATTGTTCCCATGGGCTGATTATGCATTATATTGTTGTTTGCTATGAGTTTGATCAATTTATGCTCAGAAAATCAGAAAATCATAAGTGTTATGATTGAAATTAATGGTATAAAACCCGTAAAACACGCGTTTAAGAGGCAAAATGGGGTTTTTTTGCAAAATAAAGGGGAAACATGAGATATAACATCAATAAAACCTGAAATTTTGCTGTCAAAGAACCTAAGGGCCACTGCCCACAATCAATCTCAATTTCTAGTTATTTTTTATTGAAAATAATAGAGGAAAAATACCAAAAAATGGTGAAAAATTGGGTTTTAAATGGGAGAAAATTAGGAAACGATAAAAGAAAAATTTCAGAAAATTACATAAGTGTTTGTGCAATGTATAATGAAGGTAGAGCACGAGGTTAGCCTCGGTTTACCCTCATTTCTATGTTTTTGTCCGTATTTATTGCTTTCTCTACAAAGAAATACACATAAAACGACTCTTACACCTATCAACGATTGCAAAATATTAAATGGTAGGGTGAGAGGGGAGTTTGAGCGTCAAAGTACAATCTTAAATCTGATTTATGTGTTGCATCATGGCTATAGGACGTTGTTTTAAAATAAAGGAAAAGGCAGCATGAGCATAAGGCTCGGTGTCTCTCCTCGTTTCAATACATAAGCGTTAGCATGGAAATCATGAAAAGATTGGTTGCACACGATACACAATGCTGATTTTCTATTGCTTTTGCACTAAACCATTCACATTATGCACTATGCATGGTTCATGGTATCGAAGGAAAAATCTCCTGGACTGCATAGCAATTGTTTTCTTAGGACTTTGACCCACGATTGAGAGTGTGAGGTTGTCCCTTGCCGTAGGGTAGAGGGTCGGTTTCCTAAGGAACTGTGAAGTGAGGAAGCATGGTATATCTCCTAGAAATATGAGAAATATAAAAGAGAGGAGTTTGTGCTCGTATGTGTTATATGTTTAGCAGCGCATCAAAGGGCCAATCCCTGAGATGTAGGAGAGCTGCAGTGGGGCTCCGACTATTAGTCGGTGGAGTGCCTCCTATGTGTGTGTGATCGTGGCATTGCCAATGTATAAGGGTTCTTCCTCTGAGGAGTTTAAGGGAATGTTGGACTATAAACTATAAATGCATGGATTAAGCTTTAGGACAGTTTGTCCTTTAGCATTAGATTGACACTCCTGGTCCGTGAGGCCGTGAGGATGTTTGTGTGTCATGAGTGAGAGGTCCGGCTAGTGCTATAGTCAATGCCGGCCCATTTTAGGTCCCATCAGTGGTGTGGTGGCCAACATTTCCCTAGGAATTGCCTGAATGTCAAATGCAATATTTGTGGAAAGTCTGGCCACTTAGCTACTACATGTTGGAGTAAGATCAGTTCTCTCCAACAAGGGAGTAGACAATCAGGTCCAATTAACCATCACACACAAGGGAATAATCTCCAACAAGATGAGGGACCAAGACAAATACTGCAACGTGGAAAGGCTACTGTAGAGGAGTTGCCTCATGACAGTGGAGTCAGCCTTATTGAGGCCGTATGTGTTAATGATGTTGAAACTTCTAATCTATGAGTTGTAATAAGAGGTCAAAAGATTAAAGAGGGTGACAAAGGAATTATAAAACCTGTCGAGGGAAGCCCTAAGCAAGATGCTAGGGAAAAGCAAGTCCTGAATCCTCATATGGAAGGTGGACCTTTAAGACCTATTGGTAGTAAAGTTGATCCCAAGAAGGATAAAGGATTGCCAAGAAAGAAGGTAAAGGCTAAAAAAGAGGCATCAAAGCCGATTGAAAGACCAAAGGAGAGAATGGTTTGGTGCGAGAAGAGAACTTTGGCTAACTACCACGACTTTGACCTAGTAAGTTCTCTTTGCGAAGTTAAACCAGACGTAAATCTCCTACAATTGATTAAACTTTCTCGAAGAGTATGCAAGGAATTCAAGAAAATCCTGCATATAGGGTATATTGTAGAACCTTTGGGCATAGCTAGAGTGAGAGAAGATTGGTTTGATCATGCTGAAAAGCATTGCCCTAGGGTTCCAGCATATGTGGATGGAATATTAGTGGAGCACGCTATCGCAGACACTGGATCCTCCATCAATATCATGAGTTCAGATTTGATGGAGAGGTTAGGTCTAGAGATCCAAAAAGATGGCTCCACACTTCTTAGGATGGCTGATGATAGTCTAAGACAACCGGAAGGTTGCATCACTAAAGTCCACGTTACAGTTGCAAGTGTGGAATGCTATCTAGACTTTAGGGTGATAAGGTTTGCAAGGCGTCCTAGCTATCGAGTTTTGCTAGGTAGGCCATGGATTCTACGGACAGACTATCAAGTTGATATACCTGCTAATTGAGTGATTCTAGGTTGAGGTGCCCATCGTGTAATAGTGGATGCTTACCCTGAGTCTCCTCAGAGGAGTGAGATGTCATCAAGCGATGGATCTAAAGAAGGGTCCACTACAGAGGATATTTATCAAGTAACCTTGAATGAGCCGATAGAACCTCAAGATCAAATAAGAGATGCGGATGTTATTGAGTTGGACCTTGGCACGCCTAATGATTCGCGGCCAATCAAATTAGGTTCCATGCTCAGTTCAAAAGAGAGAGAGGACTATGTGTCCCTAATTTAGGAGTTTCACGATATCTTTGCTTGGAGCTATGACAAACTTAGGGATATTCCTCCCAGTCTGGCTATGCATACCAGTTGTACATACCATTCCTCTAAAGGAAGGTACCCGCCTTGTACGTCAAAAAGTAAGGCGTATGCCTTTTGAACTAAGGGACGGGCTGTTTGAAGAGTTTCAAAAGTTGCGGAAGGCGGGTTTGATTTTCCATGTTTAGCATACTGAATGGTGTTCACCAGTTGTGATTAGAAAGAAGAGGAATAATCAAATACGTCTTTGTGTAGACTTTAGAGAGCTAAATAAGAGACTATTAAAGATTACTACCCGTTGCCATTTATTAACCAAATTTTGGATCAATTGGCGGGTAGGGAAATATATTCATTCATGGATTGCTTTGTAGGGTATAACCAAATGGCGATTGCTGAGCAAGACAAGCTGAAAACGACATTTATCATTGTCTTCGGTACTTTTCCATACCATGTGATGGCATTTGAGTTATGTAATGTACCTAGTTCGTGGCAAAGAACAGTCGACAAGACCTTTGGTGACATCTCCCCAAAGGAGTTGAAAGTATTCATTGATGACCTGGGGGCAGCCATCATAAGAGAAAGGCAGTTAATTATTTTGGGGAAGTGTTTCGAGTGTTGCAGACAATTTTGCATAGCTCTCAACCCATGGAAGTGCATCTTTGGAGTCCCTTATGGGCTAATGTTAGGCCATGTGGTCAGTTCGGTAGGAATTGCGACTGATCCTGAAAAGATCAAGGTCATAGTCGCCATGAGTTCACCACATACTCCAAAGGAAGTGCATATCTTTCTGTCATCGATAGGATATTATCGGAGGTTTATGGCCGAAAGAACGTTGCCATTGACAAACCTATTGTCCTTTAATTGTCACTTTGCATGGAGTGATGCTTGCAAAGTATCTTTTGATGATGTGAAGCAGGAGCTTGCCAAAGAACATGTTTTAAAAGCACCTAAAAGGGACGAAATGTTCTATATATTTTCAACAACAACCATGTATAGTATTAGCTGCTGCTTATCCCAAATTTGGGAGGAGAAGTGGTACCATCCAATAGATTTTTCTAGTCGTAAGTTGGGCATATCGGAAATTAACTACACCTATATGGAGAAGTTGTGCTTTGCGATGATATTTGTGACCAAAAAGTTTAGGCACTACATTCTTTATGAGAAGGTGGTTTTTTATACAAAGGTGGAAGGGCTTTGATTATTGTTGAATAAGTTACAGCCACATGACCATTTAGCAAAGTGGTTAATCACTTTGTAGGAGTTTGATTACGAGATTAAGAGCAAGGCACCAAAGATTTAGGGCATTGTAGAGTGTCTTGTGGATTTCGGAGGTCCAAAAGAGGTCTCAGTTGAAGGAAGTGATATGGAAACTTTGTTCAAGTTTGATATGGCGTCTATTCCCTCCTAGTATGCTGCTATAATGCACTATCTTTCTACGGGAGAAATTGGAGCTACTTTATCAAAATCGGAGAAGAGGAAAATTAAGCAGTATGCATTGAAATTTTCCTTGATCGCAAGAACACTATATCGGCAGGGTGTTGATGATATCTATCACCGATGTGTGATGCCTGACGAGGTTCCATTTATACTGGAAGAGTGCCATGACTCTGCTTGTGGAGGGCACTTTTTTGGGCGGTTGATGGCACAGAAGGCTGTAAAAGCTGGGTATTGGTGGACGTCCATCTTCCAAGATTCATTTGGCTATGTCAAGAGATGTGATACATGTCAAAGACATGCCAGTAGAGAGAATAGGAAGAAAGAAGTGGGACTGGGATACAAAATTATATGTAGCGGTTTGGGTGTATACCACGACATTTAAGCGAGCTACTGGCCACACCCTATTCAAATTAGTTCATGGGGAGGAGTGTGACTTGCCCTTAGAAATTGAGTTGTCGACCATAAGATTTGCAATTAATCATTCTTTTTGGGTGATAAAGATTCCCTATTTGAGCATTTTATGACTATAGCCCAGCTGGATGAACTTAAATTGTAGAGTCTATTGCACCAGGAGTTGGCTAAACGTCAGATGAAGCAGTTTCATGATCTAAAAGCAAAGAAATGTACCTTTAAGAAAGGGCTGTTAGTTCTATACTACGATGCGCGTAGGGAGCTATTTCCAAGAAAGTTGAAACCTAGATGGGACAGCCCTTACAAGATAGTTCCATTAGGTAAAAATAAGTCAACGGCTTTATTAGCTGATCTAGAGGGAGTGAAATTTAAGAATAAGGTTAATCTTAATAAGATTAAACCTTATTATTTCTGAATATGCTAACATGCTAAATGCATTGCAAGTCTATGTTGGGGTTGATTTGAGACATGCAGGAGAGCTTAAACTAGTTGATGGGATGGTTAATCCCTTATTTGGAGTACCCATATCTCGAGCAAAGATATCATCGAGGGAAGCTTATTTGGTGGAGCAAAGGATACCACATGATTGAGCAAGAAGACGGTGCCTTTGTGTGGGAGATCAAAGTTTTCTACCATCACTGTTTACAAATTTTGACAAGCATCCCTGTTGAGTTTAATGAAGAAGGTGGGATGGAGCCATCAGTTCATCCTCTCAATATGTTGAATTTTGACTATCACAATTACGAATAGGGGAGTTCTTGATGGCTGGCTGTGTAAACCCATTATGGACGTACACGTTATACATTGATGGAGCATCTTGAGGGCCTAATAAAAAAGGGAGTGTTGGAGTAGTTATTCGAGATCCCCAACGTAGGGTTACAATGAAATTAGTTGTTTATCTCGGGGTAGAATTCACTAACAACATGGCAAAGTATAAAGCCTTGATCATGGGACTGAATATTGCCAAGAAAGGTGGTATTTAGCGGTTGTTGGTAAAGGGGGATTCCCAGCTGATCTTAAATTAACTCAATGGGACATATACAGTCCGGAATCCCATCCTTTGTATGTATCATCACACTGCTATAACCCTACTTGATGAATTTGAGAGCGTATCTCTTCAGCTCATTCCACGTTATTGGAATCAATTTGTGGATTCCTTAGCTAATTTTGCTTATGAAGAGGACCTCTTCTTCAACTGTGGTCCTAGTCCAAATGTCGCTCTTGATAACGAGATGGGACCTAGTCGCTTGTGGATAATGTTTTTATACCACGCGTTATATGGTAGGCGATGGTTGATATGGGTAATGCGAAGAGTGGTCGAGACCCATCTACCATTATTATCCTAGACCCATAGGTTGATCAAACGACATGTTATGCGTATGCCTCTTGCTATATATGCAGGAGGTATGGGTTGCAACTTGATGCATTTAGTTTAGGGCTGAGAGCCCTATTTTTCCCCTTGGAATGGAGCGTATATCTGCCTTCTTCCAAGGAGGGATCTATATGAGCTAGTTTCCTTGATTTCTTTAGGCCAAGAGGGCTAGTTGTTTTAAGGTTTTAATTATCTATTTCCTTAGGCCAGGAGGGCCAATTAGTTTGTCGTGTCATGTTTGATTTCTTTAGGCCAAGAGGGCCAACTAGTTTGCAATGAAATATGCCATTTCTTTGGGCCAAGAGGTCCCCATGTCTGTTTGGTGCGGGTACAATTAATGGTTTTTTGTTGTAGTGATGCATCATACAGGTTGATGAAGTCGCTGGAGGGAGCCTTTGCTATGAAAGAGCTTCTTGTGGCCATTTTGTGTGGTTTCGTCCCTTTTCGAGTCTTTTCCCTTAAGCAATTAATGATATATGTGCATGTAAGGGTTACTTTTTTTTGTTTGTTGGGGACCGGAACTCGAGGCATGAAGTCCCAGGTTTAGGCTCTATATGTCTGGGGGAGGTCTGAGTAGTCATTGCCTCCTGCAAAGGCATTGTCAGGCATTGAAAGACCTATTTTAGAAGGCAATTCTAGTGACCCTGTTCTGCTGACCTGCTAGGCGACCGTTCTAGGAGTTTGTGTTAGTTGTGAGGTAGTTAGAGAAGCCTACTACAATAATGATGGAAAGAGGCAAAACCATAAATATCTGAAAGACAATATATGAATATATGGAGGTGTGTAAAAAGGGGTTCTAACCCCTCTAAAATATAGAAAAGGAAAGAAAAAAAAATCCTTAAGCTATTGTTCATCACATTGGGAAGGGCTTGGTAGGTTCATGAGGACGAGTTAGCAGACCCGGGGCTGATGTCTTGTCTTCCTCGGGGTGGCATCTAGCTGGAACCATAAGAATAAAAGACGGTTGGAGTGAAAATAAAAGTGAGTATTAGAAAAGGATATAGTGTCGCCTTGCGAGCGCTTGGTAGGTTCTTGGGTTCGAGACAAGACCTAAGACTGATATCCTATCCGCCTTGGGTCACTATGCTCAGCTCTCTCCTTTTTACACAATCGAGTATGGAAAATAATAGGCTCAAAGAGCAATGTTCTAAAAGAAACTATTTCTTGATCAGGCTACAGGAGTTCTTGCCTAGTAGAAGCTCCTAGTTGAGTTGTCCTTAGTTAGATAGGTAGTTCAGACCACCACTTAGGATGACCTCTTTGATTGTTCTTTTTAGCTTGGTTGTGTTGGAGTAGTTGGTTAGTGACTAGCTTTAGACTTTTTGTCAGATTATGCTAGACCTACTCCTTGTGGAATCATGCCTTGGTTTTGACAGGGGAAAGGGTGAGAGTTGTGATGTGTTTTGTTGTGTATCTTTATGTATCAACTTGATGCTTTCTTTGGTTGTTTTTGTGGAGATCTGTTCGTGGGATTCAACAGGCTAAGTCACCCTATCCTGTGGTCGCATAGGCTAATTTCAAACACCCTATCCTGTTGAAGTCCTACAATGCCTCAGTACAGTGCACCAACTCCACAATGGCAACAGAGATAGTGCCTCCCATGATGGCTCCACAACTACCCCAATGGCCTCAGACAATCCCTCCAATGGTGAATCAACCTCAACAGTGGAACCCTACCAACTAGAATCAACAGCAACCAATTGTCTAGACAAGAGCCCTGAATTAGAACCTGAACAGAGGACTCTCTGCATCAACTCAACCAGTCTATGCAGTGATAATAGAGATACCTCAAAACTCCACTAGCAACATAGCGGGAGGCGAAAGATTGAAGGAGTACTTATCTAACTCAGTTGCAAATATCAAGAAGGAACTCATGGATGTGTTGACAGAGCAACTCCAGACTCTGAAGGTAAACACTGCCAGTGTGTCTAACCCCACAGGAGTAGCGCGAGATGCCCTCAGACCAAATACATGGTGTGGAAAATGCCATCAACTGGGACATTTAGCCACTGAATGTACCCGTAAACCTACTATCCCAGGAGCTTTCTATTCATACTGCTTGAGGAAGAACCATACAGAAGATATCTACTCTCTGAAAGAGATGCATGAAAAAAGAAAAAGAGATGAAGACACAAGGTTCAACCTACTGGAGTCAAAGATGACAACCCAAGATATCGGGCCAAAACCCAGAGAGTTTTGATCTAATTTCAGATGAGGAGGTTTCCATCCCAGACTTATAGAGGAAGACATTTTGGCAGTGGCCAAAGATTAGAAGGGGAATACTATAGATGTGGAGAAAAGGGGCATACTTCTGATCTTTGGTAGTGGCCAAAGATCAGAAGTGGAATGCTATAGATGTGGAGAAAAGGGGCATATTTCACCAAACTGTCCAAATCCTAGAAGGTCAATGGACTATAAACCCCTTTGTAGTAGATGCAAAGGAGAAGGCCACACTGCAAAGGAGTGTCCCAGTCCTGCCGGTCAAGGCCAATGCCCCTGATAGCCAGCAAAAGGCATAGGAGCCTACCTCCAATTTCGTAGAGTTAGAAGTTGCTGCCATCACACGCACCAAGAATAAGGAACCACTCATCCAAAAAGAGAACAATCCTCGGCCAAGATTGTGAAGTTCAACCTTCCAACAAAGGGACAGAGCAGTATAGGATAGAATAATGCAGAACACAAAGCATTATAGTGCCACAGAGAGTCCCAGAGATAGTCCCAGAAACAGAACCAAAGATGTAAGAGGTAGATGATACAGAGGTACCTCTAGAAACAGAAGAAGTGCCGATGCTGCCAAAGCTGGAAGAAAAATGAAAGATAAAAATGGGTGTAGCTCTATTCCCAAACAAGCTAGAGAAGCCTCTGGATCCCATCAAGGAATATGACTTGGTAAAAGACCTAGACACTTTTAAACCAAACTTAACATTCCGACAATTGCTGATGCTCTCTCCTAGCTTGTCGAAAGAGATTCAAAAGTATATTGACTCGAAGACGTGGATTAAGGATTGCTCCTTCAACAGCAATTAAGACAAATAAGGCCCCAGAGCCTGTAAAAGAAGTGGATGTAGCCAACACTTTCCTAGATCCTAGTACCCCAGAGACCAGCGTGTGGATTGAAGGTTGCTTCATTGCAAATGCACTAATTGATGGAGACTCATCAATTAATATCATGACAGACGTGACAATGAAGAACCTAGGCCTACAAGGTATGCAACCTACACAGTGGCTTATCAGACTGGCAAATCAGAGAAGAATCAAGCCTTTGGGCCTTCTCTCATATGTGAAGACAACAGTGGTAGGAAATGATTACTGGCTGACCTATCTGGTGGTGAAACCAAATTCCTATGGGACCTCATACCCTCTACTACTGGGGAGACCATGGCTTTTTGAAGCTAGAGTAAAGACGGATTGGTTCAAAGGAACCCTGACCCTCGGAAGAGGACCCAACAAAGTGGTGTTGAAGTTGTATGGCTCGCAGAAAGGTAATGAATCTACCTCTATCGAAGTCTTATTAGACTCCTCCAATGAAGGTATAGATGGTACATCAGCAGAAGAAGAAGCTATCAAACAGATCTTTCCCAAGAAAATAGAGGCAGAGTCCCTAATAGTGGGCACTGTAAGCCAACTCCCAAACGATGCAAAGTCCTTGTCAATGGGTGAATACTTCCTGCCTGAACCAAGAGGAATGACCTCTGACATTACCTCTGATAGTGAGATAAAGGCACGGATGTACTTCTCTCCCTGCTACATGGCTGAAGCAGAGCCAGAGACAGAGGTAGAAGATGAAGCAAAGAAGCTGTTCTTCTCTTACAAAGCTCCTATAGAGACAAAGATAGAGACAGAGTCTGAAGAGGATGGAGATGATACTGAAGAAAAAGGTTACGAAAATGAGATGGAAGAATCTATCCCACCCAAAGAGGATACATATGAAGAGGGCGTCCTAGAAGCCTCAAAAGCAGAAGATCCCATGTTGCTAGACACAATGGTGATGGTACCGTTTGGTCTGGTAAATGGATCCTTTCATATGCAAAATCTTTATAAGAAATGGATTAAGAAGAATAAGTCGTCCTTTAGAAGTGGCTCTTGTTGCCCTCAACCACTCTTGCCAAAGAAAAATGATGATGATGCCCCTTTCCAACAAGCACCAGTCCCACGACTCCAGTAGACATCAGAGGGTCCCTCTTACGTGCAATTCCTGGATGCGTCATCAGAAGATGAGTCTTCAAGCCAAGAGATAACAAATTTTCAAATCAAACTCGAAATGGCTCTAATCCCATGTCAACATCCCAAAGAGAAATCCAAGTCTCCACCAAAAAAAGAAGTCGGCTCTAGTGGAACATCAGATGAGGACACCACTCCCTTGAAGGAGTCAGCAGAAGCGGTTTGTGGGACCTTCATCCATGAAGTAGAAGGAGAAAGACAATTCACTTTTGTGGATGCAGATGGATTTGAATGCCACCTGAAGGTGGGTAGCAGCCTGCCAGAAGAGGAACTCTCAATCCTGAATAACTTATTGAAAGAGAATCTGGACGTGTTTGCATGGTCATACAAGGACCTAAAGGGGATTGATCCCACAATATGTCAACATCACATTGATCTAGAGCCTGATGCCAAGCCAGTACGGTAACCACAGAGGTGAATGAATCCAAATTATTCGACCTTGGGGAAAGCAGAGCTGTTGAAGCTTATGGGAGCCAAGTTCATCTATCCAGTGGCCAATAGTGAATGGGTCTCACCCATCGTGGTCGTACCCAAGAAGAGTGGAAAATTGTGAATCTGTGTGGATTTCCACAAGTTGAATTCCAAGACAAAGAAGGACCACTTTCCTATCCCTTTCACACACCAACTGTTGGACACAGAGGCAGGCCATGAGCTTTATTCCCTTCTAGATGGATTCAGTGGATATAACCAAGTACAGATAGCAGAAGATCAGTCCAAGACAACCTTAACCACAGAGTGGGGGACCTATGCTTATTACAGGGTGATGTCGTTTGGGCTCTATAATGCCCTTGATAAGAGTCATGATGGCCGTATTCCAAAATCATCTGCACGACTTCATTGAGGTATACTTGGATGATTTCTGTGTTTATAGTTTGATCCTTAAACATTGGGGACATTTGGAGCAATGCTTTGACCGATGCTAAGAGTATGGGATCTCCCTCAACCCTGATAAATGTATATTTGGAGTCTCTTCTAGTGTTCTATTGGGCCACATTGTCTCTGCACAAGGGATAGCAAAACAGACCCTGCAAAGATTGAGAAGATTGCAGCTTTGACAGCACCAAACAACCTCAAAAATTTGCAAGGATTTCTTGGCCATGTAGGATACTACAGAAGGTTCATAGCACACTTCGCAACAAAGGAAGCCCCCCTGCATAAGCTTCTAAGAAAGGATGCGGAGTTTGTTTGGATAGAAGATTGTGACCAGGCCTTCAACACTCTAAAGTAGTGCCTGGTAGAGGCCCCCATTTTGCAACCTCCTAATTGGATGAAGAAGTTCCATGTGCACATTGATGCATCAATTGAAGGCTTAGGCACAGTCCTATGCCAGAAGGGCTCCTCGAAGCTAGATCAGCCCATTTACTATGCAAGCCGAAAAGTCACTAATAGAGAGTGGAACTACATAGAGATAGAGCTGGAGTGCTTGGCAATGGTCCTAGGGGGTCCACTAGGGTTTATCGTATGGTACCACGTGAGTGTAAAGGAGGGGGGTTATTTAAGGGAAGGAAGGTACATTTTATACGGTAAGGTCCCATAAATAGGGGATAGACAAGGGGTATTTTTATATATTTCTTGCACGCAAGTGACGTCTCCTTACTACTACTAGTGAATCCCCTGTGGCAATGGTGTTTTCCCTAGAGAAGTTCCACCGCTACCTGCTATCTACTCACTTCAAATTTTATGTGGATCATGAGGCCTATCCTTCCTGATGAACAAAGCGGATGTGAAGGGAAGAATGATGAGATGACTCCTTCTATTCGAGGAGTTTGACTTCGAGGTAATCACCAAACCTGGTTGCTCCCATGTTTTGGTGGATCATCTGTCACGTATCCCGTAGACTGTAGAAGAGGAGCAGGATGATTCGGACCTCCTAGATGCTTCTCTGTTTCTGGTCGATACTATAACTCCCTGGTATGCAAACATCACTAATCTGCTAGCAACCCAACATTACCCTCGTAGCATCTCTAGTCGGGAAAGGAAGAAGCTTCTATTAGAATCAGCCCCCTACACCCTGTTAGGCGGCGCACTGTACAAGAAGGGCAAAGATGAAGTGCTAAGAAGATGTGTTGCAGGAGATGAGATTGGGATTGTTCTGAAGGCTTGCCATGATGAGCCACGTGGAGGCCATTTTGCAGGAGAAGCCATAGCCAGGAAGGCTCTCCTCATAGGATACTAGTGGCCGACCCTCCACAAGGATTCCTATGACTACTGCAAACGATGTGATGCTTGTCAGAGGATGGGGAAACCCACCAAGACTAGCCCCATGCCACTACAACCTATTCTCCCTTTGAAGCCGTTCGAGAAGTGGGGCATTAACTTCGTGGGCCCGATCGATCCTCCCACCAAAAGGAAGCAAAATAGGTACATTCTGGTATGTATGGATTATGTCACAAAGTGGTGTGAAGCCAAAGCTCTGAAGCGGGATGATGGTAACAGTGTGGCCCTGTTCCTGTACAAGAATATCATCACCTGTTTTGGTAGTCCCCTAGAGCTTGTAAGTGATCGAGACACTCATTTCATTAATAAAGTCATGGAAGAGCTGACAGAGTTGTATAAGATCCATCATCGTAAGTCCACTCCTTACTACCCTAAAGCCAACAGCCAAGTCAAAGTCACCAATCGCATCCTCTGCTCAAACCTGACAAGGACGATTGCCGCACATCGCCGTGATTGGGATGATCGACTTACAAAGGTCCTCTGAGCATACAGAACCTCCCATAAAGCAACTATAGGACAAACACCCTTCCAGCTGGTGTATGGTAGAGAAGCCATTTTCCCTATTGAATTAGAGTTGCCCTCTCTGCGACGAGTGGCTATCAAAGAGCACTTGGGAGATGAAGAGTCCCTGCAATGCCATCTTCTGCACTTGGAATGTTTAGATGAGACTCGCAAAATGGCTCTTTGGTGCATGGAAGCCATGCAAGCCCGACGCAAGGCCTATCGTGACAGCTTCATCAAGCACAAGGAGTTTAAGGAAGGTGATTTGGTCCTGGCAAGCTCCAGCAATGCTTGATGGGCCCTTATAAAGTACTTGCTGTCAACCCTAATGGTTCTATCCAGGTTTAGACCGTTGATGCCTCTGATGATCCCTTCCTGATCAATCAATGGCTATCGCTTGAAGAAGTACTTCCCTCCCTGGGGATCATGACAATCACAGTCGACCCATCCTTTTCCTTTTGGGTGTCGTACTGTCCTTCTCTTCCTGCTCTTGATAGCCCTTATAATCTTCCTCACAAGGCGGTTTTGTTCTGCTAGCCCCTCACAGACACCTGTCACCCTTACTCTATTCTCTTCTCGTCTGATCTAGCAATAGTGGCGAGGATGGTTTTGACACATGGTATTTCTACCATTCTCTTTATTTTAAAAAAAAGAAAAGAAAAAGAAAAAAATAAAACAAAACAAATAAACTGTTATGGGAGAAAAGGAAGAAATTCCCTGTCATAGCAGGCCTTGTTCTAAGAAAAGGTGGAAACACCCTTGGGCGGGAAGCTGGCTGTGGAAAAGGTGGTAACACCCCGCAATCCAGAATAATGGAATCACTAGCCGAACTTTTCAAGATGTACTTTCAAAGCCATCTCCCTTGGCGCACTATTTGTGTAACTTTATCAATCCATCTTACCCCTACAACAAACGATATCTTCTGCAAACAATTGAAGTATCAGACATGTTAGCTACCTCTCTGGGTACGCCTCATCTTCAACACCCTGATGTCAACAGATGACACGATCTTCATCAACAACCCCTTGAGTGAGATGAGCTTTCATCCTAACTAGATGGGGATGTGAGTATGGGCTGCCCTCTGTATTTATCAAATGCGAGTGAGACAAAGGGTGGAATGAGTGACCAATCCTTGCCCTTTACATTCAACAAAGAGGTGTGATGTGTGAATGGAGTGTTGCACGCACGGGCTAGGCCTCTCAATGCACAAAGCATGATCTATTCCTGTGCACTGCACTATAAGGCTCCTTGGCCTTCCTACTTGCACCGTATGTTGGCAGAGGGCGGGATGCACACTTGCACCATCAAATCCACACAAGGCATACAACCTTTGCACAAGTGACATTGAGGATTATATCAATGGGTTTCGGGAACGGGTTGCCCTCCTGTATCCTTCAACAGAGCGTGAGACAAAGGGGGGTTGAGTGTGACTGGTGTTTCCTCAATCAATTATCGAGAGGTGAGGATTGATGGACGTTACGACACTTGGAGTCAGGTACGTTCTCATTTCCATATGCACACATGAGATGGGTCTCTGCCATCAGCACAAGACACGTCACTCTATTCTATACACTGCACTACAAGGCTCCCTAGCCTTCCTGCTTGCATCTATGCCAGACGGGTTGGACACACTAATGCACCATCAACTACAAACCCCTGTTCCGACCGACGGTTCTTGACTTATTACTTTTTGAAGCATTTCCTGTAAATTGGACGGTTTTCCATGTGAATGCACCTTTATTATTTCGGAACAATAATCTGACATAAACACCCCCCTCCCCCTTGACATTTTTACTTTTTACTCCCTGACATTCCGATGCACGGTTCATCCAATATTAATTTTTGCAGGTTTTCAGGACCTTTTCGTGTGTATTTTTCACATTTTTTTCATGTGAAGATGTCCATTTTCACCGAAATTCCAGTTTAATTTGACAGCCCTATCCAACCAACCTTTCCCCACCTAAATCCTTTTTTTTCCCCCTATTCTGCCTGTTGAATTTTGAATTATTAATTTTTCCATGTGTTTTCGAGTGTCTTTTTTGTGTTTTTGGCATGTGAACCCCTCCTAGTTCCCCCGGAATTGCATATTGATGTGATAGCCCTGTGAATCCCCTTCCACAAAAATTTTTTCTTTTTATTTCCCTTCATTCTAGCAATCATTTCTTCTTGTATTAATTTTTGAGCCCATTTTCGGGGCTGATTTTGCCATTTTTTCCATGTGAACAAGTCCTATCTCAGTCGGAATTGTGTGTTGACACGATCGTTTGTTGGGCACGTTATTTTGCACATGTTTCCTTTTTCCGCCCTTCATTCTGGTGAGCAGATTTTTTGATATTAATCCCCGTATGTATTTTTAGAGCCATTTTTCGCATTTTTCCCATGTGACCATCCTGATTTCACCCCGAAACCCGTATCACATTTTTCCTTCATCTTCCCCTTGTTTTTTGGCTTTTTTGTTTTAAACAGAGTTTCATTCCAATACACGGTTTGCATGTTATTAATTTTTCTTTGTTTTGTCATATTCTTACACACCTCACCTCGCACGTGAACGCGCGCGGTTTCGATTTTACGCGCCTCGCAACGCCCCGTTGCGTCCGTGAATCCCGTGCTGACGTCTCGGTCCCGTCTGATCCCCCTGATGCAAAATTTTTTTACCCCCGCCCTGCGCAAGCGTGCGGGACGAGGGCACGTCCACCTTTAAAAATACAAAAGCCACAAAATATTACCCCCTTATTTTTTTATTTTTTTAAAAAAGAAAATTTTTAAAAGAAAAAACAAAACCCTCGATCCTAGCTGCCTTTCCCCCATTTCCCTCCCTTTCCTCTCTCTTCTTCTTTCTCTTTCTTCTTTCTTTCTTTCTTTCTTTTTCTCTCTTTCTCTTTCTTTCTCTCTTCCCGACCTCTCCCTCTCCCTACCTCCCTCTACCCTCACCCTCTCTCCCTGCAACGCCCCCATTCTCCCTCCCTTCCTCCACCTTCTTCCTTCTTCCCTCCTCCCCATCGCCTCTCTCCACCTTGCCGCCCTCCTCCAACCCCTCCTCCCCATCGCCTTCCACCTCGCCACTCTCCTCCAACCCCTCCTCCCCATTGCCTTCCTCCACCTCGCCGCCCTCCTCCAACCCCTCCTCCCCATCGCCTTCCTCCACCTCACCCCCACCTCCCTATCACGGCCACCAGCCAGCCCCCCTCATTTTTTTTGGAAAAAAAAAGCAATACATTTTTTCCCTTTCTATTACTTTATTTAAAAAAAAAACCACCTCCCACAAGCCCCCTGTCTCACCACAGCTCCTTCCCGCAACCCGCACCAATTTCCCCCGTCCCACCGTGTGCCTTCACCCTACACGTGTGCGTGCGCGGTGATTCGTGTGCAGACACGCATGGCCGTGCTTGCTGGATCGTAGTGGCTATTCACACACAGTCGTGTGTGCGTGGTTGGTGTGTCCGTGGTCTTTGCAAGTGTTCACACGGGGGGACGCGTGTCCGACTTGTTCGTGCCGTGGGGTGTTGCAGCCGTTCATATGCAATCACAGTCATTAGCAGTCGTTCACATGCAGTCACGGGTACTTCAAACTCGAAACCTCTAAAAACACATTAAAGAAATTCAAAAATTCATTAAAATTCCATTAAATTTTTAAAAAACTACAAAAAAATTCTTGACAAATCTCTAATATTTTTTCCAACAATTCAAACATTTTTTCCAACTAGAAATCTTAGAAAAAATTTGCAAAAAAATTTGAAAATTGAAAAATCTTTTCAAAAACATTTAAAAATGGCCAAAATTCATCAAAATTTGATAAAAATACTGACATAATTTCAAAAAAATTTCAAAAAATTCTACAAACTTCATTGTCCCTTTTGCCAATAATTTATCAATTGAAAATTCTTTCCTAATTGGCAAAAGTATTATTTGAACACAAAACCTCTTTTTTTGCCAACTTGTTTTTCCGTTTTTTTGTATGACAAGACAACTAGTTTTAGTCGATCTTTTGTTCGTTGTGTGGAATATTTGCGGATTGCGCCTTTCCTTTTTCGAGAACGTCGTCTCAGACTTTACAAATAGACCCACATATTGCCATGTTTTTTCTCTTTTCCCCTCTCTCACGTTGCGCCATAACACACATTTCATTGTAATAAAAATCAACTGACCGTTGCACACACCAAATTAACAGAATGCACATCACAACATTGTAAATAAAATGAACCGGATGTTAATTGTAAAAGGAACCCTGCCGTTGCACGAGCACTTTGGCACAATAACCCACCTAATTTTCTAAAAAATAATTCACAAGTGCACATGCACACACGCTACAGACACATTTAAATTGTAATTATAATGAACCCCCTAAAGTCATGCATGCATGCACTCAAGTGCCACAGTCCACACCATGCTCCTGCTTAAAACCCTTTGGTACCAGTCTAGCCTTGTATGCCGGCTTGGGGTATCCAGGTGTACTTTTCAGCTTGTACACCCACTTGCATGGCAAAGCCTTCTTGCCCTCGAGCATAGAAACTAAATCCCAACTCTCATTCTTATGCAAGGAGTCTATCTCAAACTGCATAGCCCTCTCCCAGGAGTGACTATCACCCCTGTGCATAGCCTCATCATAGGTGAAAGGCTCTCCTGCATCTGTAACCAAGACATAATGCATCAAGGGCTGACATCTATCAGGTGGACGTCTATCTCTAGTAGACCGGGCTCTGCTGCCTGCCCAGCTACATGTGATACCCTTTACCTTCTTCATGGATCATGAGGCATTGTTTTATCTTGTGAACAAACCTTGCGCAACAGGACACATTGCTTGATGGTTACTTCTGCTTTTGGATTCAACTTCTTTGTGATAGTACCCAAGGGAAAATAACACTATACAATAGATCATATGTCTTGCATATCCACAGGTGATGCAGCTGGATAGGGCATCATTAATGACCTATCAAATGCACATCTTTTTAAAATGTCTAGTGCGAATGAGATTTGTTTAGAGAAGACCTCACACCATATTGAGCAGATGATACGGTCCATATCCTCCTAAACAATGGATTTCCTAAACAACCCATAGAAAAAGCTAGGTTAAAGAGACTAATTTTGAAGATCCAACCCTATTAGTTGATTGTTGGTCAATTATATTGGTTAGGATAGGATGGAGTCTTAAGGAGATGTGTCTGCAAACACGAAATGCACAATGTGCTCACTAAAGCACATGATGAGATTACTAAAGGACATTTCAGTGGAGACACCACAGCACGCAAGGTGCTCTAGTCTCAATTATGGTGGCCTACACTGTTCCACAATGCGGCTAAGTTTGTGAAGCACTATGATGAGTGCCAAGGGACCAAAGTCAATATTCATAAGGACAAAATGGAGTTGACCCCAGTGATCGCATGCCAACCATTTGAGAAATGGGGAATTGACTTCATTGGTCCAATCAGCCCAAATACTCACAAGCTAAGTACATAATGTTGCCATAGATTATCTCACCAAGTAGGTGGAAGCTCAAGCAACTCGCAAAAATTACGCTAGATCCATGGCCAAGTTACTTAGGGAGCATGTAATATCACGGTTTGGTTGTCCCATGGAGTTGGCACACACTTCATCGATGAAGTGATCGCTCACTTGTTATCCTCCTTGATAATCTATAGAAAATCCTCACCATATTATCCTCATTCTAATGATCAAGCTGAATCCATGAACAAGATCTTAGTGAATGTCCTAACAAGGGTAGTCTCTACTTCACGCCAAAACAGCCATAGCAGACCCCATTCAAATCGACCTATAGAACTGAAGCAATTCTATCGATGAAATTCTTTGTTCCAAGCTTGAGAATAGTAGTCCAAGAGAGATGGGAGGGCAAAGCAACATGGACCAATTATTTGGTAGAGCTAGAATGCCTATTTGAGACTCATCTCATTGCAGCCCATGCCTTAATTTGTGAGAAGCCGTGATGCAAGAGCTAGTTTGACAAGCACATCAAACAACAAGACTTCGAGCAAGGAGACCTATTCTTGTTGTACTCTGTTAAGGGACTTAAGAAGAGGATGAAATTCAAGGGATTGGGACCTTTCAAGGTTTGCAACATCAGTAGAACATGCACTATAGAACTCAAAACCTTAGAGGGGAAGGACATAGTATTTTTTAACAGAAATCACATAAAAAGGTATTACCCTCCGTTGCATCCACTCCATGAACCTCCAATCATAGAACCACCAATGAATGTGAGAGTTGCACCTACCGTTGAAATCGAGGATGAGGATGAGGAAGCACTAGCACTAGCCTACCTATGTATAAGAGTGACCGCACAAAAGGCATACATCTTTGTCATGCTAATTGATGAGGGAGTTGACTATAATATCTTAACGTATGATCACTGGACCACTATTGGTCAACCCCAATTACAACCAACCAATGAAAAACGCAGCCCATTTGGGGGGTTAGTCACTATTGGATCGTATGCCCAAAAAAAAAGTTTAGAATAGTAATAGCTTTTAGCAATAGTAATAGCTTTTTTGGACAATGTTAGAATAGTAACAGCTTTTAGCAAGGGCACCACAGTTACCCAAAATCCTAAGGTGCCACCGGTAACCCTAGTGTCAACCCTAAGGAGGGGGGTAATGCACCACAATATACACCCATAGTGAAGTCCCCACCAGCATCTAGAAACAATGCCCAAAGCTATGAATCAAATAATCAAGTGGGTCCCAAGCATAGACCACCACCTCACAAAAGCTAATCATTAGGAACTCATAGTTTTTATTCCTTGCACTCTAGACCTAAATGGAGGAGTTGGTGCTGCTATGGCATACATGTGACTAGGCCACGTTGGGTCTCAATAGCCCTATTGCATGCCCAAGGTTACTATGAAGGGGACACCTGGGTGTGTCTACCCAAACTCACAAGTTTCAATCCTAGGCTCTAAAAAATAATGCCCAGAAATGTAAATCAAAATAGGCTAAGAGAAAAGCCAAGAGGACATGTTCTCAATCCATGAGTGCTCCAATGATTTATCAACCGAAAGCTCAACCAATTGTCAATAAGTATCTCAAACCATGCTCACCAAACCCGATAAGAATCCTAACGTAGAAACACCACATATTGACCTGTCTAGTCCAATTAAACCAAAGCCACCAGCAGGACTTAAGCCATCACAGCAAGGATGATCCATTCTTGAATTGGCTTTTAACATGGCCATAAACACAAGGGATGACTTAGTAAGGTGCATTAGATGATTGGACTCAACTTTCACATAGAAGTTATGAACGCTTGGACCTAGGCCTACTTGATGACCACATAGAAAATGAGGTACATTCCTTGTCACGTTCTTAGGAAGAATAGAAATTTATCTTCACAAAGGCCTCCATCATTGTAGAAGAGTGGATTCCCAATGAGATTTCAAAATAACAGGCCTTAAGTCAACACTTAATCACATCCTTCAAGAAGAGAAAATTTTCCATGCCACCATAAGAACTTGCTGAGCTTCAACAATTAGTTGAATTTGACTCCAATTTCTTAAGCAAGTGGTGTACTCTGTGCATTCAATGGGCATGAGAGGATTATCAAATCATGACCAATACAGAGCAATGATGTGCCATCAAGAATTTTGAGTATGACCAAACATATGTGGTCCCTAATTCATTTAGGGTATTAGCAATGACTAGAAATTGGCCATTGGGAGAAAATATCATACTACATCCATACTTGGATAGGATCCTAATGGAGAAGGAACTCCACATTGCAAGCTGAATCAACTCAAATGACCTCTTGACTACAATATTGTCTTATATCACACAAGTGGGAATTCATCCACATCATATGGATTGTCATGCAACATTAGAGTATAATGCAACCTTTTATGATTGGCTCTTGAAACACTAAGGCACAACAAGGATGTACTGAAGGCCTTTACACCTTTACTTCCATGTGGGAGGGGGTAAAGTGGAAGGTGAATGAAAAATTAAAATAGGAGTTGAATTTTAAAAGAAAATGATAAATTGAAATTTCTTATTCTTTTAGTAAAAAATTCTCCATGAAGTTCTTGCATGGAATGTATGGATTGATTGATGTGAAAATTCTCATTTTGTGATTTATACATTTCACCATTTGATAATGTTCTTTCTAATCACTTTATCTTTTATGCAAGAAATGTCATTTAAGGAAAACTCATTGTGGGCTATTGTGTGGTGACAGGAACCTAAATGGAAGGGTAGTAGGATAAAACCTATTAAGCTTCCATTCTCAGAGGAAGAACACAAAAAATACGACTTAGCCATGGAGACATGCACCTTCAACCAGCTAAAATACCACATCATCCATAATCTGGGGAGCTAGTACATTAGAAGAGGCAATCAAGTGGATAATAGAAAATTGAAATCTTGCTAAGTACCTGGAGAAGGTGGGCCATGACATAGATCATAGAAAATGCATTGAGTTTTTGAAAACATTTGACGTCCAAAAAAATAGTGGCATGGTGACAATCAGACAAGGAGATGCCACTAGAAGGGTGGAAGTCAAACTTAGCCCAGAGATCATGGAGAAGGCCTTGGGGTTGGTGGACAAGCTAGAGAAGAGGCTGAAGGTAGATGTCTATGGGATGTTGGGAATGGATAAGCAGAAACTCTACACGAATGACAAAATCAACTTAGCTAATATTTTTGAGCCCACCATCAAACTGCAAGCAAATATGGTTCACACCCTCTTCCCAAGGCAAAGATATAATGCCCTCATGAACAAAATAGGAGTGCCCTTACTTGAAAGCCTTGTAACAAATGCACTAGATGAGGTGAACTAGAATGCTTATGCCCGAGAAACAATCTAGGCATCGGCAAAGGTACTAGCAATAGCTCCAAGGGCAACAAGAGGAGAGTCTCCGACTACGACAGCAGAGTCTGAGAGGAAAAAACCAACGTCCAAGGCATCGATCATAGGGTTCGGAGGGGTGCTGATAGCCATAATCTAGGAAGCCTTGGGGGAGGTTGAAAGAGAAGAGGTAGTAGAAGAAACTCTTGAATGATCACCAACCCAAGAAGAGCATCGCTCTTCCACTCTAGTGAGCCCTCCTGCTTCATTCTCAATAGGGAATTTGGGGGAGGAAGAATTCAATAGAGTTCAGCAGAGTAGGAGGAGACAAAACAAGCCACTAAGAAGAGAGAAGTCAACCACCCCACTTAGCAACAAGAAACCTCAAGTGAAAGTACGGTCAACAAATAGGGGGGCTCAGTGCCATCAAGCTAAGGAGAAAAAAGAAGAATCGCCTTGAAAATTCCTATTAGGAGAACTAGGTCCACCACCAAAGAAAACAAAGAATTGTAGAGGGCTAAAGAAGAATCCAAGAAACACAAAGAGCAGTTCAAAAAGAGACAAGGGAAAGAGAAAGAAAGACTAAGATAAGAGGAGGAGGAGCAAATAGCTCTTGTCATTAGAAGATCAGTGGAGCAACCCTCCCGATCTCAAGAATTAGCCATGATGATCCCCACATGTGAGGACGTGCCAAGCACAAGTGCTGCTGGTGGAGAAGAGGCTTGACAAAGACCAGGGGTGGAAGGCAAAGGGAAATTCTCCCTTACATGCAATCCCACTAGTCATTGCCTTGATGACTAGTTCAACACAAGGAATCCCAAAAGGGGCAGTCAATGAAAGCAACATCATAGCTTGGGTGTAGTATATTGTAAGAAAAGTGCAAGAGCTTGCACCTACACCAAGAGAAGGAGCTCCACTCACTACAAGAACCAAAAGGCTAGTAGACGGACCATGTAGAATCACATCAAGGGTCAAATGTACCCCGCCCTAAAGTATCAACTACTTTGGTGCCCCCAACAGTAATGTTCAACACAGAAGAATACAATGAGCTAGTAATAGAACTTCAAAGCCAACATGACAAGATGAATGAAGAAAGGAAGACTGCACTTGCCAAGATGGATGAAGAAAGGAATGCCTTTGCAACCTATTGGCTAGAGAAAACTAGGAAAATGACCATAGTAACTAGGGAGGTGATGGCATTAAAAGAGGCCTTAAAGGCAAGGTAGGGCAAAGAAAGTCTAGAAACCTGTATAATGAAGAAAGGGAGATCCGCATTGCCCTAGAGGCACAATGCACTCTCATATCTCAGGATAGAGGCAACGCCTTGAGGAAGAGGTTAGTAGCTTGAAGCAACAAAGAGAACAACTATCCAAAGAGCTACAAGAGGCAAAGGCACAAGGTGAGCAAGAAGCAAGGAGAAAGATGGCAGAACTACTTAACCAACTTCACACAGCACTCCACAAGCAGGCATTCTAAGGAAACAGGTAGAGCGCCAAAACCAAGAGAAGGAATATATGAATACATTGTGGTGAGAGAAAGAGCAAGTAATCACTACCCTAGACCAATACTAGAACCAAGGACTAGAGCTGATAAAAGGGAAGGCAAAAGAATGGGTAGCTAAGAATGAGGGCAAGATTAAAGACTTGGCTTACCACATGGCCCATTTAGAGAGTGAACATATTATGGTAGAAAGAAAAAATAAAGTCATGGAGATAGGGATGTTGGAGCAGTAGAAAGCCTTCTTGAACACAATACTGAATGTTACCTAGTCAAGAGAGGAAGAAACAATTGAGGAACTCAAAAGGAAATTAGGACTAGCAAGGAGAGCACTTAAACATGGACTCCATGCCAAGACACCCAAATCTAGCATGAGCCTAGGAGTGGAGGAACAAAGAGCCCATTTAATCACGGCTGGATTAACCATGCAAGGACTTGAATGGCTAGGGTTTGGGGAGCCAAAGCAATGAGCATAGCCTCTCCTTGAAGGGCTAAGAGAGCCAATAAATGAATAAGGGCTGAACTTTGAGCATGACCACATTGAGGAAGAGTAGTTTGAACCAACCCCCCCACTGCAAATACAAGCACAAACAAAAGAGCATGGTGAGGAAGCCATACCCCCCGAGAGAATGGCTGAGATGAGGCACAAGCGGAGGGATCAGGTAGAGCTAGCACAAAGAAAACTCCAAGCCAAGCCATTGTAAGTTCCTCATGTGGTCATCCCTCAAGGAGAGAAGCATGATCCTGTGAACTAAAGCTAGGAACTTTTATTATGGGAGTAATGGGAGAACCACAGCTGACCTTTGAATTCACCTTCACCTTCCTTTGAAAAGTGGATAGAGTATTATCTCCAAGGGTAGTGGAGGAAGTGATAAAGCTCTTGATGAGGCTAGGGAAGAGATGATCAGAGGAGAGAATTAGATACCCCACAAGTTGGCAACATGAGCTTGCAAATTATTGGGAGAACAAGGTGGTGGAGGTACCCAGGAAAGTGGAGGGGTATGAAGCACAACCTAAGTGGTGCAGAAACATTTGGGACTCTAACTTATATGCCTAGATGGCATTATGTAGCACACTACCATATGAGAGGAATGATCCTACCTACATGCCCTACCTGTGGAGAATTGGAGTTGATTTCAACCAGGAGTTGCATGGTAGGTATGATTCCCTAAGATCTACAATGTGAATGACACATCTCCAAAGGAATGCTTAACCTTCATAGAGAGGGACCTCCACCCATCCATAGCAAGCTTCCTTAGGGAATTCTCTTCTTGCCCTGATCCTACCTTCATCACCATTTGTAATTATCTTTGTCTCTTGCGAATATTACTAAAACAAAAGCCTCACAGAGAAAAGTGGTTATTGCCCCTCTTTTTTGACATTAATGTAGGGATAGATTGCTATGCAATAGCCCACCCATGATGAAAGCCACCCTCTTGTCAACATTTTGTATGATCTTATTAGAAAATGTGAGTGATAGTAGGTTTATTGGGTGCAACCACCCATTTTTGTCCACCACACCCCTGAATGTAAGAATCAACTTCAAGGGCTATATGCAGAGCAGAACTTTTCTAAGCAAATCCCTCAAGTCTCACCATAGCTTGGCCCCTGCCCATGAATGGGATATCACTTAATGTGCTCCCTTGTAATTTTATAAAAAAGAAAAGAAAATAAAATAAGTGAAAATAAGTGAAAAATCAAAGAAAAGAAAAAATCAAATCCCTCCATTCGTCCTCTATGAGTGTCACAACCACTACACCTAGGGATCACCCTAGCCCCTCCCCCACTTCACAACTTAGGGCACATCAAGGGTAGGACATTTTGATAGATCTATCTCCCTAAGTTATGCATAGCACCTCCCTTTACATGAACTAGGTCCTCAAGTGTGGGACAACACCATAGGCTTATCTATGGTTCAACCCATCTCGCAGTTCCACCATCACTTGCACAATGCACTGCACGGTAAGGTAGACACACCCCCTAGGAAGTGCACTCTTTTTCTTTTTAGGTACATTGTGTAGTAGCATGGAAAGCCAATAACTATGGAGGCCTTGTTCAACCCCCAATATATCCTTGAAATTAGTAATCTTAAAACTTGCTTCACATAGCATCTCCAAATCTAGTAACAGGATATTTGACCCTACTAGACTTGCATACCTCTGGATCACTCATTAAGGCCTTTACATTGATGTGTGATTTCTACGCACTAGTTTCCTGACAGTATATCAAGCTCATCATCCAAAAACTTTGGACCACTAGAATCTCCATCAAGAAATGAATGACCAGTAGATGCATCATTATCATTAGAAACTTTCTTCTTCTATTTGTCCATAGTAGTTTTCCTTTCACATTTCCAAGTGCAATAGAAGATATAGGACTTTTTCTTAGTCTTCTATACCAAAGATTGATTATAGATCCACTAGATGATATCTTTGGTCCATTAAGAGTGCATCATACCTACTTTTTTAGTCTTCTATACCAAAGATTGATTATAGATCCACTAGATGATATCTTTGGTCCATTAAGAGTGCATCATACCTACTTTCCTATTTTCAAGTGACTAATATCATTATCATCATCATCGAATATGCATCATCATTAGGTGCATACTAATTGC
Source organism: Lygodium microphyllum (assembly GCF_053477565.2). NCBI lineage: Eukaryota > Viridiplantae > Streptophyta > Polypodiopsida > Schizaeales > Lygodiaceae > Lygodium > Lygodium microphyllum. The sequence goes on from NC_141148.1 coordinate 86,340,320, forward strand.
TTCTCTCATTAAAAATGACATCCTTACTCACTATAATAGCATTATAAGTTATAACAACATACTCTTTTTTATGTGCCAGACTATCTAAGAAATATGCATTTCTTGACATTCGGGTCAAGTTTATTTCTCAACTCATCAAGCATATGAAGATTTGAAATGCTACCAAAGACTTTGAAATGTGATACATTGAGATTCGTACTTGTAAAACATTCTTCAGGAGTCATACTTGTGGGAGTTCTTTTCATCATATGAAAATTGCTTTTGCCCAAGAATACTTTGGTACATCTTTCTCATCCATCAATGTATGTGCCACTTTTTGAATATGATAATTTTTTCTTTTAGAATTTCATTTTGTTACTATGGGGTGTATCTACAAGTTAACTATAATTTTATGCCATGCACCCTCAAGAAATGAATAAATCAATCAAAAAAGTATTCTCCCTCTCTATCTGACTTCAAACACTTTCATAGAGTGGTTCATTAATAAGAGTCGCATAGTACTTGCCACCATGCAATGAGGAATTCTATGTAGACCCCATACATTATTATTAATGACATCTAATATGTTGCTACTAACATTCTTTTCATGTGGAAAAGAATATCTTACTTGCTTGCCAAATTAATGTATTGCCCAAACCTTTTACATTTTTGCAACTTTAAAAATAGGTAAATTGTTAATCACACCTTTAGACTGCATTGATTTCAGTCTTTGTATATTTGCATAACTATCACAATTATGCCAAATTTCAATAGTTGCAACTACAACTTTTCCTTTAGCATATACAACATCATTAATGGAAGGAATTCCAACATCCAAAATAAACATATGGCCAACTTTGCTTCCTTTTACAACTAGATTGCACGTCATTAAAGTCTTCTATATATAGCAACCTTTGAGTGAAATATAACTTGCAACCCTTAAGTGTTTTCCTGATAGAAACCAAATTCTTCATGATACTCATCAATACATACATACAAGACACTTATCAAACACATAGTGTGTCCATCATGCAAAGATAATGTAACTTTGTAAATATGAGCAATAGGGTAGAATGAATCATTTCTAGTTTCAACATAGCCTTGGTTTTCCAAATTCTACTTCTCTTCAAACTAATATTCGTGGGTGGCTAGTCATATGGTTAGATGCATCTCAATCAATGCACCACACATCATCAAAAGTACATTTTCTTGAAATAGAATTCATCATATGCTACATGATAATCATATATGCATAGTTATCATCATTTTACCTTAATGATAATGTGCATAATTTCCTAACTATAGTTTATCACTTTTGATGTCATGTTTCTTGTCATAATAGTGGGCTAAAATATGACCTTTTATTCCACAATGATTCCATACAATGCTAAACTTACAAAGACTTCTATTTTTTCATCCACATCTTTCTATAGAGTTTCCCATGCCTCTAGAATCACCACAACATCTTGAAATTTGTATATCACCAAACATATGACTTAACCTCTTTTTCTCACTACTATTAGCATGCCCCATGCGATGCCCTCCTTGAAGAGGACCTAGCTTGCTCTATTTATAACCTAAAGTAGAAGATAAAGACCTATTCATTGCTTCTTTCTAAATATCCACACTGCATGTTGATCTTCTAGTGATCATGGGAGAGACCAACTCATAAAAACTATGAAATGGGTTCTGTGCATATATAGAAGTAACAAAGGATCTCCGAGCCTTATCATAATAATTAAGGCCTCCCAAAGTAGATGAAACTAAGTTATCATCGAGCATTGCATCAATGGTTGCCAAATCATTTGGAATGTTCATTACTTTCAATACATATTCAATAATTGATATCTTTTCTTTCTTCAAAGTACTTAGCTCTTGCTTGAGCTAAGTGTTTCTCATCCTTTTATTATTGGAAAAAAATATCTTCTCGGCGAATGAGGTCCAAGATACATGTGATTTCTTTGCATTTTTATATGCCGAAACCTCAGGGGGGGTCACCTTATAAAACATGTAACATACCACGTGAGTTCAAAAGAAAGGGTATTTTTATTATGTTGACTTACAGTTTTCCAAAAACAGAAGGGGTATATAAATGTACCTGATGCAAAATTCACATTAGGGGTCTTTTTATTCAAAAAATTTGAGAAGCACACTTTTTTAGGGAGGCGGGGGAGGGAGGGGGAGGGGGGGTTGGGAAGGGGATGGGTAGGGGGAGGAGAATACTTTTTGTTTTGATTTCAGACCAACTTTGTGGCATTTTGATCTTTTGGGATTCTCAAGCAGCATAATGCATGGAGATGGCCAGTCATGGAAGCAATGAAGTCAACATACTTATGTATTATTCTTTTTTATAGTATATAGCCTTTATCATACTACACCATCCAAATGTACAAGACATGCTTTGGACATGTGGATCTTTGAGTATTTTGCATATAGCTCTATGTTACAATGTTATTGTAAAAGTTTCATAATATTAACATCATGTGCAGATATCCATCTTGGATCACTCTAAGAATTACCTGGCTAAAATACTGTAGTATCATGTTTTAATTTGAATTTTATAGAAGGGGCCATGAAAATGCACATTTGATTCAAATTTTAGATTTACAGAGGGGATATAACTATTTCCTTCAAAATTCACAAAAGGGGTATAAAATGGTGAAAAAAAAAATTTAAGGGGTTTTTAAAGTATCCTTTGAACACATGTTATATAGAGGGCTTCTATAAGGTGACCCTCCCGAGGCCAAAACATACTATTTTCAATTATCATACGTAACCCATACATCATTTTTCATTCTTTTTGTATTTGTAAGTCATTTGTAGTAGGATGCTCACTTAGCTTTGGCTCCTTTTCTTTACCTATAACAAACTTGGAAGTCTTCTAACACCTTGTACAAGAATTCTAGTAACAAATTAGATAGATGTTTTCACTAAATTCTCTAATAATACATATACTCTACAAACTCTATGCAAATAAACCTTTGTTTCCTTCTTGAAAAACATGTTCAACTAATAGATTTAAAATCTACAACTTGTATATCAAAACTATTAAGAATGCAAGATACTCCCAAAACCTAATGTGCATAACCATAGGAGGAAAAAGGGGGCCCAAAATGGCCTCAGATACTGAAGAGACCCATGCTAAGCCCTTTTGAATCTTTTTGTCATACTCCTTGCACACCAAATCTCACAACAATTTGAGATTCTTGTTATATCCCACTTTAGATGTCTCCACGACAATATCCAAAGCTAGGAATGCAAAATTAGAGGAAGTTCTTACCCATTACTTGATTTCTTTGATCCTTGACACTTCTCCTTTACTTTAATCTCCAAAAATATCATCTAACAATGGTAAGGCTATGATATGATGAAAAAACTCGCATGCCAGGAGGACTTGTTTGAACCACTACATCAAAGATACATACAAAAGATGCATGGAAAGATCATTCAAACATATAATAAGAGAGATGGAGTCCAAAACATTTTCTTGCTATTCTTCTTTCTTAGTTAGTAAAATGTACATTGTGTAGATAAGGTACACCATAAACAAAATATGCATACTAAGTCAATCAATGCGTAATGGATAATAGTAATTAGCTAGCACTATAACCTTGCTGGTTCTAGGTAGATGTAAATAACTAAATATAAAAAATGATGAGGCATTAGTTATGTGAGGGTCATGATGATCATCAACATCCTAAATGTGAGACTAAGTGTAGACATGCAAGTACATCTAGTTAAGTGTATATACTAAGCTTACCATCTCAACACTCCATACCATTCATTGATGCTAATAGAAACTTCAAAGAGTTAATCAACATGAGTTAACATGTATCATTTTTAGAGTAGCAACTAGCTTTTGGAAGAAACAACAATATTCAAAATAGATGATTTGCATATACCAGACTCCTTCTACCCAAATATCACCTTGGAGAATGCAATTTTCCACTCTTCTTTTCATTTGTTCATGGTCCATATGAAGGCATAATGTATCTCAGTGAATATGTCAAAATGCCTATAGTTTGCTACAACATACCTACTTCGTTACAAATTCTCCATCATGGCACTAATGAAACTTGAAGTACTTAATCACAATGGTCAATGTATAGGGTATTTTCATAGTTCTTCATCATATTCACTAAAAATGAGGTCATAATTATAAGATGGGTCTAGATAAATAGATTGGAATCAATATCAAAGGATTTCAATCCAGAATTCTCATGGAAAATTTACCCTATCAAGTGCACTATCTTCTTTCATACCAGTTTCACATTTTTTCAATCAATATATCCTACAGAAAGCCTTTAGCCTTTAGCCTAGTCGTACAAGTCCAACACTACATTGTCATGTATTAGCCTAGTCTTCTTTCATACCAAATTTCACATTTTTTCAATCAATATATCCTACATAAAGCCTTTAGCCTAGTCGTACAAGTCCAACACTACATTATCATGTATTAGATTCAATATAGGGGCTGATTGCATGCACATGTCATCCTATGGTATGAGAGGTAGACATTAGCAATAGAATAAACGAGATTTTCACACATGCTTTGACCAATAATGAGCAGTGGAGATTGAACTTGATAGGACTAAACTTGGCAATATAGATTCATATGTGTGGTCAAGCATGCTATATTACATGTAGTACAAGGAAAATGCAATGAGTTTCCATTTCCACCATGCTACAATCTAGAACAAATAATAAATGTTGAAATGCAATAGTATTATTACAATCACACGGATAATTAGCACAAAAATGATACCATGTAACATTGCTATTCCTATGGGGAGCCCACATGAACATTCAATGATTAACAAACCCATCTATCTCATTTTACTTGGTCAAGCATGCAATAAAGTCTAAGACAATGGGGAAGATGAACTTTCAAATAGAAGATGCAAAAAGACAATATTTGCGGCAAACTCTCAAAGCTATTACCATACCAAAACAAACTTAAGCTACATGCAAAAGTTCCAATAGTGACAAGAAGTGATGTTGTCGAGTACATAAAAACATCCACAATAGAGATACGATAACATGAGCTAATAAGTTTAGGGAATATTTTCATGCACTTAGTCAATGTATACTATTCCAAGCCGCAAGAATTAGACAACATTATATTCTATGAGTGCCACTAAAACTATAGCATAACCAAAATTACCCCTAAATTGCAACTCAAAATTGTTGTACATGAAGCTTATGGAAATGTCATGAAAGAGCATAAAGGGTAAGTAAGATTCACTAATTTTCATATAGGCCACCAAATCAAATGAACCTTCTTCAACATGTTGCTACGACAACTTAGCTTCAAACTAGAGTGCAAACTAATTAAGCAACAACAACATGATGCAATATTATATGAGTGCTAGCTTTGTTGCCTCATAGTGAACCAAGAAGATCTCAAAATGTACATTACTAAATACACATAAATAAATTGTTGGACTTGGACTAATCTAATGAATATGATCATCCAAGAAAACTTGTTTATCAAATATAACCTAGCAACATGCACAATAACTCCAACAACCAATGAGTGCTACAATAGCATGGTATCAACCCTTTTAAAGGTCAACTAACAAAAAGTAAAAAATAGTAGGTGTGGAAGGGTCCAAATAAAAAAGCAAAGGTCAAAGTGTGCCATAGAGGTGCCAAAAGTACATAACCACATCCAAGCAATGAAAAGTGAAGCGAAAAGTGAAACAACACTTAAAAATATAAAAATCAAAAGTGGTTCAAAGGCATTAGCCATCCCAAAATCATTTTGGAGATTATGTTTGATGTTCGGGACCCCAAACATTTATTGTAATAGTACTTTAGAGTTTTGGACTCACTCTTGAGCTAGTTATAACTAAAATAAAATCTAGACACACCTACTAGGTCAAAACCTCTAAATTTTTATGAAACAAAGTATCATACCACATACCTAAGTAAGTGGCCTCCCCCACATATAAAAAGCGCACTCTATATTTAAGGTGGGAAAAATTTAAAGGAAACATTCTAGTGTGACTGTAAATTGGATTGATATCTATCTCCCTACTCATTATAGGTTCTAGTGTGACTATAAATTGAATTGCTACTTATCTCCCTACTCATTGTAGGTTCTTTGTTGCATCTCTTGTGCATCCATGATCTGTGAACAAAGGGTGCCTTCATCTCCTACACCTATTGGGAGAAGAAGGGTAGTGTTTTCTCCATTGGTTGTTTGCTTCTTCACTGTCTTGTCTTTTTTTTTTCATCACGATGTGTGTGTGTGTGGGTGGAGAGAGTGAGTGAGAGAGAGAGAGAGAGAGAGAGAGAGAGAGAGAGAGAGAGAGAGAGAGAGAGAGAGAGAGAGAGAGAGAGAGAGAGTGTGTGTGTGTGTGTGTGTGTGTGTCCTTCTTAGCTTAGAGGAACTAACTAAAGAGTTGGATCTTTTACATGATGCAATGTTCATGGTGATTGAGGAGGATGGAGCTTGATTCAAGAGCCCACTTGACCATAGATTAGTTTCTTGGTTAGGCTAGGCTCATGAAATGTTGAGAAATAAGACATAGGCTAAGTCTATATCCTATAAATAAAGTAAAAGTTGTATGTGGAGTGACTTAAAGGTCAAAAGGTATCTATCGTTTTTGAAGATGCTTTGTGTGTACTCTATTGAGAATGGGAGTAAGAGAAGCATTAAGATAAAGATGATGAAGATTGATTGAGCCTCCATATCTTGTGCCATTGCTCCTTCCATTACACATCCACTTCTATTGCCATTAAAATAGGTACAAATCCTCATCTTTCCACCTAAAACTGGTACATCAAATTGTAGAGCCATTGAAGCTTGGATTTTGGGCATTAATGCTTACTTGGAATGTATTTTGGAAAGTCAAAAGAGGCTAGAAATGACGTATGGTAGAAGGTTTTGATGGTCTTCGGGTTCAAATTGAGTCATGTATTGATTGCCAGAAGCAAGGGGGATGCTTACGCTTAGGGCATGCCTTACCACTAGGCCTACTTATGATTAACAAGCTCAAGGGTTGCTTTCGAGAAACATAGGGTTTGCTTGTGTGAGAAGAAAGGGTCTTATCCACCATGTATATCATAGAGGAAAGAGAGAGAATAGTTTTTTTGTCTTGATTGCTCAAAGGTTATAGAGCTTAAAGCTCTAGATCTCATCATGTGCTATGTGAGGATGTGCCCACCTAGCTCAAAATGATGTAGTCTGCTTGGAATACCATAATTAATCTTTTTTTAAAGCTTACCTAAAGGCTAACAGTTCTCAAAATTAACCTCCTTTCACACCATGACAGACTAAACTAGTTAACCTTAGAGGTGTTCACACTAGCAAAAGAAGAACTAGTTATTTTCACAACTCTATTCACATTAGAAAAAGCTTGAGCTAGTTAGTTTGCAAACTAGTTCACAATTGCATGTGTTCACACTACATAAGATTGATCTAATTATTTTGTGGGTTAAATGCCAGTTTTATGTAATTTTTAGGTGCCAATTTGAAGGGAAAGAGTGTCAAAAAAATCCAAGAAAATTATTGTGGATTGAGCTTGTCTGGAATTTCATTATTAGTAAGAGAAACTACATAAAAACAATAGGAAAATTGGTCAAGTTTAGACCCTTATTTTGATGCTTTTTGGATCGTGGGGGCACTATTTGAGCTCTATTTTCACTATTTATTGTTGGATAGCTAATGTTTGACATACACGCATGATGTATGGATGCATGTGATAGTAGTTGGACAACCATAGTACTTTTTTAGTCTTGGTTTTGACTAGTTGATGCTCAATCTTATTCACATGCTTGCATATTGGTTTGGCACATTAGATACTACTGGTATTTCTGAGCTTATAGCTGTCATAATGTCAAAGGCTGCACAAATTACACAAATTGTGGGTGACAAATTGACTAAGGACAACTACAGTAGTGTATGGTCTTATCGTATGGAGAATTTATTGATGGGGAGAGGTCTATGGGACCTCATGATGAGTCCACTCAAGAATAGAAGGCATACAAGAATTAGACACAAAAAATAGAAAGGTCTTGCATTTGATATCTATATGTATCTCAAAGACATTGATTCCGCACATTAAAAAGGCTATTGCATGCAAAGATGCTTGGAAAATCATTGATGAGATATATGGCGCTTGCATAGAGGCCAAAAAGATATAGCTAAAGCAAAGATTACATGGTGTATGGCAAGGTAGTAGAAGCAACAATGAGTATGTGGTAGAAATAAAACAAGTTGCTAAGGATCTTGGTTCAATAAATGCACCAGTTGATAGTGATGATTTGGTATCTGTCACTTTAAATAGACTTGGACCTACATATAACTCCATTAACACCTCCATTTCTATGTGAGAGGAGGATCTATGCATAATTTTGAAGATTTGATTTCTTTGCTACTTACGGAAGAGACTAAATTGGGCCTCAATGCATGTTAGTAGTGGGAAGAATGCAAATCAAGATAGTGTGTTATATCATCAAAGAGGCCATGGTAGCTCATCTAAAGCTGGTAGAGGATCATTATCTAGCCATGAAGATAGCTTTTCATGTGGCTATAGTACCTTTGGACATGCTGATTTTCTATCTAGAGGAAAGGGGAGATCATACTATAGAGGCAAAGAATTCTCTAGTCCACAGAGAGATGGTGCATGTCATTACTATGGGCAGTTTGGTCACTTTGAGAGGGAGTACTTTCATAAGCAAAATATTATGCTTGGGGGTCAAGGAAGGATCTAGTTTGGGCACTATATGCAAGTGGATATAGTGGTGATAGCTATGGTTCTAGAGGTGGATCATCACACCTAGAGGTCATGTCTTTGCTATGGAGCATTTAGTTGGCAATATGATACATCCTCCTAGAGAGGATGATTGGTTTTTGGATTCAGGAGCAAAAAACCACACACCATGAACAATGGTTTGGTGGAAAGTAGCAAATGCAAACTGAAGAGTATATGGCTATAGGAGATGACACATTGCACAAGATAAATCATATTGGGAGTGTTCCTTGTTGAGATATTTGCAATCACACCTAATGTAGCCTCCTTGTATGAGGCAGTCTAGACTTAGGACATGCAGGCTGCAATAATCCCATATGCAAAGAGAGGGAAGATTGCTACCCATCCAACAACTATAAAGCATTGTACTTGACTACCACTTTTCATATGGAATGAATACAATGTCATGATGCTTTGTACTTTCAGTTAAGTGTCATGTCATTGTCAGTCATACACAAGATTGTGTTTATGAGTCCAAGTCTCAATCTTGGAACCTAATTCACTTGTGTAACAAACAGTGTCTTTGTCTCTATCATCATGAGTTCATTCTTCTTCTTCCATCCACCATAGCTCACTGCCATGTCCTAGATCCCACTCATTTCGACATGGTATCAGAGCCTAGTCAGGCATGGCATTGCTTCTCCATCCTCTCTTGATTCCTCTCAAAAAATCGGGAACCCCTCCAGGCCACACACACCACCTTGAAACCGGGTTACGCCATAGCCTCCACTCTCTCTCTCTCCCATTTGTCTCTTCGTCATTCATAGTTTTTTGCTGGTCGAGAGCAATCGTCCTCCTCCTGTGGACTCAAACATCTACAACATCGTCCTGCTGATTTTTGGAGCTTGCACGACTGCATCCTGGATCTCAAAACTGACCTCCTTCACCAAGGTGACCATCGCAGATAACAGAGACAGATCTACCGCAGCCTGTGTGTCTCGTGAATTCACTGCTTGCACCACTCACAGCATTGGCAGTGTGGTCTCTCCAAGAGTCAATCACCAAGGATTCCAGCTATCAGGCCTTTCGCAGATTGCATCGCACCATCAATATCTCCTACTCAGGCCTATTTCCGAACAAATTTTAGATGGATTGTTTGAATTGCAACACCTGAGTTCTCCCTTTGTCCCCGTCTTCTCTTCTTCTTCCAAGAGAGCAGCTGCCTGTCCTTCCTCAGAAGACAAGAAAATCTGCATGGATCGAAGGTCTCTCCTTGATCCTCCATTCCACCATATCAACTGGCTACACATCGTGTGCATCCGTAGGACTTGTTTCAAAGGCGGGTTTTCTCTGCTTGGCATAGCAGGACTCATTCCAAATGGGTTCTCAAGAAAGCTGGTTATGCAGCTTCTAGTAGAAAGCCGGCAGATGCATAGCTAACAGGAAATCAGTGCCAGAGTGATTGATAAATCTAATTTTGAAGCCTTCAACAATCATTTCACTCCGGGCTTGTGATTTGCAGTGGCTTGATTGATACTCAGTTCCCTTGGCAGTCACATCTATGCACATATAAGTGCCTATATACAGAGTAGAAGTGATGAAGGTTCCCGTGCTGCAAGCCCTCAACCTTAGTCACACCAAGGTTTCAAACATTGATGCTCCAATGCACTCTGGTTCAAAGACATTTGTGAGGCTTCACAGCAGAAAGAACGTTGAAATAGTAGCAGATGAGCTTCTGGATGAGGACCCTTGTCAGCACACCCACATTTGGAGCAAGGACACTAGCTAGGCTAAGGCTGTCTGTGGGAAAAAATCAAGCGCCAGATTCAAAGACTGGTGACCAAGTGGATCTAGGAGACGATGTGGAGATGATGAGTGAGTGCAGGCGCTCCTTGTTTGAACCTCTGGGTCCCAAGAGGGGTCGTGAGAGGTCGCCAGAGAGTTTGCTACCACCTCCAGATTTTGAAGCAGCTTCATACCCTTGCGGGTGGGTTTCTAGAAAGAAAAGGAAACTTGTGAGTGTAGACATTGTTGAGAGTATGAGGTGTATTGCAGTTCATGAGATGCATCGCAAGGATCAGGAGATTGAAGGGTTGGACATGGACATGAAGACTACCAATGCAATCAAAGACCAAGAGACTAAAGAGGACCATGAAGAAGAGAACCAAATGACCAATTCAAGAAAAACGGTGGAGAAAAAGAAGAAGAAGAAGACCTACATCAAGATGAAGAAGGATAAGAAGATTTGTTATGCTCATAATGCCATACCTAAAAAGACTAAAAACCACAAGGGCCTGCCGGTCCTTGATCCAAATTTTTACTGATTTCTTTAGCCTTGTAATTGTTGAGATATCGAGCTCCACTCGTGATATGCCAGGGTGACCATTGTGCATTTATGTCACGACTTGTTAGCTGTAGATGCGGTTGGTACACCGCCCATGAATAATAGCTAGATGACAGCTATCCTTATCTACTCTAGTTCGTGGCTCAGTTAGTATGCCACCTTAGTTAGTTGAGTTTGGTTTGAAACCCATATATAGGGTTCTTCTATTTCTATGTACTAGAGTTCTTTTGGCTTATATAACTAAGAAGAGGAAAACTGTTTTCAGCCTCCACCTATGTGTGTATTCCCCCATTGTGCAAGCAAGAAAGCTACAAGTGAGACTCCTTTCTTCTCTCCCACAATCTTGACATGGTATCAGAGCCTTGTTTGTGGTAAGGAACTCAAGAAAGCAAACCAAGTTCGCGGTGTTCTGGTAAGAGGACCAGTGTTGCTTTCATTTTTCTATTTTGGGAGCAAGTCTCTATAGGTAGCACAACCGGAAAGTGCAAGAGTGCATTGTCTCAGATTGAGAGACCCTTCCCGGTGTAGCAAGAGGGCAGTATATGCTGCGGGAGAAGGCTTTAGCCCTTGGTTTCCCTATTTTTTTTATTTGAGGCCATTTCTGTGCCTGTTTTGGAGGTGAAAGTTTTCCGCGCGCACTCAGGAAAAGGTCCTGTTTTATGCTGTGCGACCACTATTCTACAGGTCGGTGAAAAGTTAATGTAGAAATTTCATCGTATGCCTGTGCGTAGAGACATTGGGAGTTACAGAATCATCCTTGTTGCCTGTTGATGCAAAATCGTCACTAGGAAGTGACTGTGTGGTCAAATACCACTTTCGTCAGTTTTGCAGATTTGCCCTTGTGAGGCTGAAGCTGTGTTTTTTGCAGTGACAGAATTTTTTGCAGTGTTCTGTAATGGCGTCTGATTCTCTTTCACATATTGTCACTGAAAAACTTGACAAGAACAACTTCCAAGCATGGAAGTTTAGAATGATGAATTTCCTTATGGGAAAAGGATATTGGGAATTCATTGCAGGAAATGAAGAAGAACCACTTCTTCCTAATGTTCCCAATCAACAGCAAATGCAGGCATTTAAAGGATGGCATGAGAGAGCCAAAAAAGTTATGTACTGGCTGTCTATCAGTATTTCAGACTCTATGATTGTGCATATTCAGGATGCAAGTATGCCAAAGGAGGCTTGGGATACTTTGTCAAAAATGTATAGCACAAATATGCAAGCCAGGAAAATGCAGCTCAAGCAAGAGTTGCACAATGTGCAAAGAGAAAGTATAAGCATCAATGACTACCACATGAAGGTGAAGAAGATTGCAGATGCACTTGCTTCCATTGGGTCACCAGTGGAAGATGATGATTTAGTTTCTGTGACCTTGAATGGTCTAGGAAAGGATTATGCACAGTTCCGACCATCCATTTCTGTCCGAAAGATTTCCTGATTTTGAGGAGTTGATTACTCTTCTAATTTCTGAGGAGCAGAGAAATGGTGGTGCATCTTCTTCAGGAGGAACTTCAAAAGAAGCTATCTTCTACTCAAATGCTGGAAGAGGTAGAGGCAGAGGTAGAGGAGGCCGATCTGGAGGCCGTGGTAGAAATCAGAATATGCAGCAAACTCAAGAAAACCAGTCCTATGGAGGAGGAGGTGGTAACTCTAGAGGCAGAGGGAGCCAAAGAGGTCGTGGTGGATGGCAAAGAGGCCAAAATGCAAACAAAAATGTTGAATGCTACTACTGCGGTAAAATGGGTTATATGGCTAAAGACTGCTATAAAAAGCAGAATGACATCATGAATGGAAAATTGCAACAAAGGAATTATGCATCTTCTAGTAGACAGGGTGATGACAGAAATGAGCATTTGTTTATGGTGCAGCACATTACCAATTCTGTGACAAGTGCAGAAGAAAGAAACGATGTGTGGTATGTTGACTCAGGTGCATCAAACCACATGACAGGTCATGCAGAATGGATGCAGGATGCAAGGAAAATGGAAAGGCTAGGATTTTGGAGACTGGTGATGATACTGCACATCCTATTGTGCAGATTGGAAAAATTCCTTTGTCTATGCAGGATGGAAAAAAGAAATACCTATCGGATGTATTTCATGTCCCGAATATCACCAAGAACTTGGTTTCTGTTGGTCAAATGGTTGAGCAGGGCTTGCAGGTCAGATTTAATTCTCATAGATGCTTTGTTGAGGATATGAAAAATAAAGGTCACTTGATAGCAAAAGGAAAGAAGAAGGGCAGAATGTTTATGTTGGATGCAGACATGCCTGAATTGAGTGCAGCAATGTTTGCACATGGGACCGCATAGTTGCAGATATTGATATCTGGCATAAACGCATTGGTCATGTTAATGTACAACGACTTAAATCAATGCAAGCCCAAAATATTGTTGCAGGATTTCCTAAATTCAAGGTTGCAGAAATGCATAAGGTATGTGAAGCCTGTCAGTTTGGAAAACAGGCAAGGAAACCATTTTCTAGACATGTTCAAGAGAGTAAGAAGCCATTGGAATTAATCCACGCTGATGTGTGGACTACTAAAGCTGCATCTATTGGAAGCTGTCATTATTTTGTCACTTTTATTGATGACTATAGCAGAAAAGTTTGGGTGTATTTTATGAAGAAGAAAAGTGAAGTTTTTGGGCATTTCAAAACTATTAAAGTCAGATGGAGGGGGAGAGTACCTCTCAAATGAGTTTGCAAGGTTCTTGCAGGAGCATGGTATAAAGCAGCAATATTCATGCAGTCATACCCCACAACAAAATGGAATTGCAGAAAGGAAAAACAGGCATATTGGAGAGGTATCTCGTACCATTATCAATGAAAAAGACTTGCCAGATTTTTACTGGGCTGAAGCAGTTGCTATAGTAGTCTACATAATGAACAGGACTCCCACTGCAGCAATACATGGGATGACTCCAGAGGAGAGGTATACTGGTAGGAAACCAGATATTTCTCATTTGAAGATTTTTGGTTGCATTGCCTATGTTCATGTACCAGATGAGTTGAGATCCAAGTTGGATCCAAAAGTTGAGAAGTGCATCTTTATTGGTTACTCTCTGTAGCAAAAAGGGTATAGATGCTATAACCCTTCTACTCGTAAGTTTAAGTGAGTAGAGATGTTGTTTTTTATGAGATGAGTAGCTGGTATAAACCAGTAAATGTGATTGATGATGTAGATGTACAAAATGGTAATGCTGCACAGAATTCACAGCAGCAGTCACAAAATATTACTGGACCTGGAGTGTCCACTAGCAGTGGTTCACATTCTTCGCCATGGACAGGAAGATTGGGATCAGGAGAATCTCCTCAAAACAATGCAGATAGTGGTATCCAGGTTTCACGAAAAGGAAAAGAGAAGGTAGATCAGCCCATGTTTGATGTGAATGCAGGTCACTCTTATGTGGATGGTGAATCCAGTGGCTCAAAACAGAGCATTGATGATGAGTTGGGTATTCCTTCTATTGTTACACCTGGAGTAAGGAAAACCAGGGATGTTTTGAGAGCACCTGGGAGTGAACCTACTTTGTGCAGGTCTACCAGAGCTAGGTATCCTGTGGATAGGCTGAAATATGATGGATTTACAGCCATTCACTATGCCTATATGGTCAAAGTGATACAGGAACCAGAACCCACTTCTTTTGAGCAAGCCATGGGAAAAGAAAAATGGGAGAAAGCCATGGATGAAGAAATGGATGCCTTGGAAGCAAATGCTACATGGGAATTGGTACCTTTGCCTAAAGATAAGAATGCAATTGGTTGTAAGTGGGTTTATAAGGTGAAGCACAATGCAGATGGTTCTGTGAACAGATACAAGGCAAGATTAGTAGTCAAGGGGTATGCACAAACATATGGCATTGATTATGAAGAAATATTTAGTTCGGTTGCAAGGATGGCAACCGTAAGAGCAGTCATTGCTATGGCTGCATCAAAGGAATGGTCTTTACATCAAATGGATGTAAAGAATGCCTTCTTGCATGGTGATTTGCAAGAAGAGGTCTATATGGAGCAGCCACCAGGTTATGTGCATGCTATTCATCCTGAGTTTGTTTGTAGGTTGAAGAAAGCCTTGTATGGCTTGAAGCAAGCACCTAGAGCATGGTCTGACAAGATAGGACAATATCTTGTCACTATTGGCTTTCAGATTTCCAAGGTAGAATTCTCACTTTATGTGAGAAAAACAAAGAAAGGTATTATGCTGCTTGTCATTTATGTTGATGATTTGATTATCACAGGTGATAGTGATGAAGATATCCTTCATGTGAAAATGCTATTGAAGGAAAAGTTTGAGATGAAGGATTTGGGAGAGTTGCGTTATTTCTTGGGCATTGAGGTGATTAGATCACCAAGTGGGATATGGCTCTTGCAGAGGCAGTATGGATTGGACATGCTGTCCAAATATGGGATGACAGGCTGTAAGCCTATTTCAATTCCTTTGGAGCAGAATGTGAAGCTGAGCACAAATGCAGGTGAGCTTCTGGAAGACCCTACTATGTACAGACGCATAGAAGGAAGTTTGATTTATATGACTATTACCAAGCCAGATTTGAGCTATGCTGTTGGATTGGTAAGTCAGTTTATGCAGGCTCCAAGGAAACTGCATTTGGATGCGGCTAGACGCATACTCAGGTATGTGAAGTCCACATTGCAATATGGACTACTTTATGAGACTGGGGTTCAAATACAGTTGCATGGATACACTGATGCTGATTGGGCTGGTAGCATTTATGATAGACGATCTACCAGTGGATATGTGTTCTCTTTTGGGAGTGCTGCAGTCACTTGGAGCAGCAAGAAACAGCCTACAGTTGCCTTGTCGAGCACAGAGGCTGAGTACAGGGGTACAGCAATGGCTGCATGTGAGGTAGCTTGGTTGCATAAGCTACTTTATGATATGCATCAGCCTACAGATGGGCCAGTTGTCATTTATTATGACAACATGAGCAGTATACACTTGGCAAATAACCCAGTCTATCATGCTAGAACAAAGCACATTGAGGTGCATTATCACTATGTGAGGGAGAGGGTTTTACTAGGTCTTATTGATCTAGTTTATGTTAGCACAGAGGATCACGTAGCTGACATATTTACGAAGGCATTGGGCGCAAAGAAGCTGCGCAAGTTCAGAGACCTGCTTTGTGTGCAGGAATTGGGATTGAGCTCGAGGGGGAGTGTTGAGATATCGAGCTCCACTCGTGATATGATAGGGTGACCGTTGTGCATTTATGTCACCGACTTGTTAGCTGTAGATGCGGTTGGTACACCACCCATGAATAATAGCTAGATGACATCTATCCTTATCTACTCTAGTTCATGGCTCAGTTAGTATGTCACCTTAGTTAGTTGAGTTTGGTTTGAGACCCATATATAGGGTTCTTCTATTTCTATGTACTAGAGTTCTTTTGGCTTATATAACTAAGAAGAGGAAAACTGTTTTCAGCCTCCACCTGTGTGTGTATTCCCCCATTGTACAAGCAAGAAAGCTACAAGTGAGACTCCTTTTTTCTCTCCCACAATCTTGACAGTAATGTCTAGCCTAAATATCTTTATCATAAGCTTGTAAAACTCCTCATGTAGCCTTGTACTACAGCCTCTATAAGGCCCCTGCTACAGCCTCTGGATGACCATCATGTTTGTGGTACCCACACTTAGCCTTTTCTGCGACAGCCTTTGGTGTTTTGCCATGTTTATGGTGTGCCCACACTTTGTAGGTGTTACTTTCACTAAAGTCTCTACACACTTTGTACTTTCTGGTTGTGATTGAGGAGGGGTGTTGAGATATTTGCAATCACACCTAATGTAGCCTCTTTGTATGAGGCAGTCTGGGCTTAGGACATGCAGGCTGCAGTAATCCCATATGCACAGAGAAGGAAGATTGCTACCCATCCAACAACTATAAAGCATTGTACTTGACTACCACTTTTCATATGGAATGAATACAATGTCATGATGCTTTGCACTTTCAGTTAAGTGTCGTGTCATTGTCAGTCATACACAAGATTGTGTTTATGAGTCCAAATCTCAATCTTGGAACCTAATTCACTTGTGTAACAAACAATGTCTTTGACTCTATCATCATGAGTTCATTCTTCTTCTTCCATCCACCATAGCTCATTGCCATGTCCTAGATCCCGCTCATTTCGACATTCCTTTGGTGACTAAAGATGGGACCAAAGAATAAACTTGGGGATGTTTTATATGTGCCTACTATCACTAAACTTTTGGCTTCAATTAGTCAAATTTCTTATCAAGGTCTACAATGTTCAACAAGTATGGTTGCTTCATTAAGGAGTTCAAGAATGGAAAACTTAACTAGGTTATAGCTCATGGTGGTCAAAAGAAAGGTAGATTATTTACTTTGGATGAAGTAACTTATTAGATATTCTCAATGCCCCACCCTCATAAGGTTCCACCGATGGTCCATATGGTGCTCCAAGTTGTAAGGCTTCCATTATGAGAAGAAGCCATGTGTGAGCACGGGAACATTGGTTGGGTCCTGACTTGTATGTCAGATGAAATCTATGTGACCAAATGGAAAAAGGTGACCTTTATGGATTAGCCTATGGGTTAGTGAGAGTAGTTTTGCTAGTAGCAACTTGAGGCACAATAAATCAATTTGCGGGGTGTGGAAGTTATCATGGATCCCTATTTCAAGGTTTGGGGGCCACAAAATTAGCCCTTGGTTGGGGGGGTCTCAAGGGGGACTAGTAGTCTCTGAGGGCAATGCTCTTGGATGACCCCTAGAATATTTCATGGCCAACTAGGGAAGGTTCATAATATGGTCAGATAGACCAAGTAGGCTACCTTTTCTGGCTATAAAAGGAATAGACCTCCAAATCCATCGTCAATCTATCTTTCACCCAGTTAGAGTTCTTCCAACTATTACCTTCACTATATAAGCATAATGGTGACCTGCATAACCTTCAAAACCAAATCTTTTAATAGGGTATTTGACCCTACTAGACCTACGTACCACACTGGATCACTCACTAGAGCCTTTACATTACTATATGTACTATCTGTGCACATGGTGTCCTAATTGAAGGAATACCAAGCACATCATCCAATATCTCTGAACCACTAGAATCTCCATCAAATCCCAACTGACCAGTAGATACATCATTACAATCCAACACTTTCTTCTTTCCTTTGTCTTTACCTGCAATACGTGTAGATCGACCTGAAGATATGGGGCTACTCCTTAATTTCCCAGACTAAGGGCTAACTCTAGGTTTAGTACAAAATGATGGTTCTGATGCACTAATGCTCTGTGATTCTTATTTTTCTTTTTGCACATAGCTATCATGATTATTATCACCATCTAGTCCTTCACCAGTAGATGCATACCACAATTGCTCATCTCATAAAAAATAACATCCTTGCTTACTCTAAACCCACCTAGGGCAAGGTTATAACAACAATACCCATTCTACTCTTAAGAGTATCCAATAAAAATACATTTTTCAACCTTTGGATCAAGCTTCTTTCATAGCTCATCTGGCACATGAACATATGCAATACAGCCAAACACTTTCAAGTGGGTCATCCCATGAACAACAGCGGTGGGAGTTCTGTTTATAATATACACAATAGTATGAACATCTTCAAACCAAAAATGTTTTGGCATTTTCTTTTCAGCCAATAATGCCAGTGCAACTTCTACAATATGCCTATTTTTCTTTCTGCAATCCCATTTTGCTATGGGATATACCTGGAAGTAAACTGTCTCTTTATCCCATGAGACCTCAAGAAGTCACTAAACTCATTAGAGAGGTACTCTCCCCTCCATCTGATCTCAAGCAATTAAATTTCAAGCTTGTTTCTATTTCAACAGCCATCTTGAAATATTTGAAGTGTTCAAATACATCACTCTTTTCCTTCATGAAATATACCCATAGCTTCCTTGAGCAATCATCAATAAAGTGACAAAGTATTTGATGCCACACCAAGAGATACATTCTATGTAGGCCCCCAAACATTTGTATGCACAACATTAAGTATATTTCTGCTCACATCTCTATTATGCAAAAAAGGTTGTCTTGCCTGCTTACCAAACTGGCACGCTTCATACTCTTTATGAAATTCTGCAACTCTAAAAGTAGGCAACCCTATAACCAATCCTTTGAACTGCATTAATTTCAGTCTTTGCACATTTTGCGTGTATCCAATACATTTATGCCATATTTCAATGTCTACAACTCACTCTTTTTCCTTTAGCATATATAGCAGCATTCATTGTAGGAATTCCATCTAACGTGAATATATAGCCAACTCTACTTTCTTTTGCAACCAACCTGCACTTATCATTCAAGTTTTCTACAAAACAAAATTTTGCATTAAATTGAACCTGCAACCCTTGCTCTACCATTTGACCAATAAATACTAAATTCTTTGTGATTGATGGCATGTGTAATACATATGATAGAGTCTTTGTCTAGCTATCATGCAAGGACAAGGGAACATTATGTGAAATTGGGTGGCATGAATCATCACCCATTTGCACATAACCTGGATTTTCTAAGCCTTGTATCTCTCCAAACCATTCAATATGACCAGTCACATGATTAGATGCACATGAATTGACATATCGTACATCAACATCATGTGTCCCCTTTTCTATAACATCATTCATCATATGTTACATAACAAACAAATGCTCATTTTTTTCTTCATTTTGTCATGAAGACGATGCATAGTTTCCTTACTACAATTTACCATTATGGACATCATCCTTCTTAGCATAAAATGGACTACAATATGACCTATTTTACCACAATAATGGAAAACAATAGTAGAATTTCCAGAACCTCTGTTCTACCATCTACCTCTTCCTCTAAAGCTATTGTGTTTATCACTAGTACATCCCATGCCATGGCCTCTCAAAGAGGATCTACCACGTCTCCTTCCTGAACTTGAGTAAAATGCTTGGACCTGTTTATTATCATTTCTTTCAGATGATTCACCTTGCATATTGATCTCTTCAGTAATCATGAAAGAGACCAACTCATCAAAATTTGAAAATGATTTTCTCATATATATAAAAGTGACAAATGATTTTCTGAGCCTTCTCATTATTAAGGCCACCCAAAGTAGATAAAACCAAATCATCATCATTAGGCATTGCAACAGTCATTGTTAAAGCATCTGCAATACTCCTCACCTTCAAAGCATACTCACTGATAGAAATTTTTCTTTCTTCAAGGTATTCAACGCTTACTTGAGTTGAATCTTTTATGCCTTTGTATTTACAAAAAATGTGTTCTCAAAAATGATCCAAGCTACATATGAAGTTTCTGTATTCCTAATATGTCCCAACATAGTATTATTAATAACTATAGATAACCAATACATCACCTTCTTGTATTTTACATTCCATTCTTTCCACGCCTTTAATTCATCTACAGTTTGCAGGGATGCTTAACTATGGCTCCTTTTCTTCACCTAAAATGAACTCATAAAAACCCTTTTCAATGATAAAGTTCGTCACAAAAACTTCCATGAAGGGTAGTTGTCCTTATCCAGCTTCTCAATGATGGGATTTTCATTGTTCTCCGCTATTATCGCAAAAATAATACAAAATAGCAAGCAAATCTTCTACAACCTTTCACAACAAGTGCACAGCAATACACTAAGCAATCTTTTTCACTAATTTCTCAACAATATATATAATCTACAACATGTTTGTAGATCAAACTTATTTTTGCCTCCTAGGTGGCAAACACCTTAAAATTTACAGATTTGAAATTTGCAATCTGTGTATCTAATTTTGGTTGATACAATCGAAATCGTAGTATACCCTGAAACTAATGTTTATAACCTTGCAGCTCTAAAATGAGGCCTGAAAATGATCCTTAGATACCCAAAAAAATAGCGGAAAAACCCTTAAGGCCTATCTACAAAATATATAGTGCTTTTCTTGCATACCAAATCTCACAACAATCTGAGATTTTCACTATGTCCTGCTTTCGGTGTCTCAACAGGCACACTATACAAGAGGAATGGGAGAGCTTCTTACCGGTTGCTTTCTTGCTCAATTTCTTGCTTCTTTTCCTTCACTTCAGCCTTCAAAACTAGCCTCTCTTAGTGGCGCTGCTCTAGTACCATGTCAAGAATCATGTGGTGGGGGGACTTGCTTGAGCTACTACGCTAAACACACATCGTACACATAAGAAGAAGCTCACTCAAGAACACAATAAGAGAAATGGAGACCAAAATGTTTCCTTTCTGATTTTTTTCTTCTTCTTTCACACACAATACAATACCCACAAAGTATAGATAAGATATAACATAAAGGAAAGTGGCCTACTAAGTCAAACAATGCATAACTGACTATACGACCGATGCTATACCTATGCCAGTTTTAGGTAGGTGCAACAACCTAAATATAATAAGTGATAAGTCAATGGTCGTGTAAGGATCATAATGACCACCGATGTGCTAAGTGTACGTGCAAACCCATCTAGCCAGGCTGTCCATCATTAACGTCCACACGTGTTGAGCTTGCCATCTCAACAAGGTTCATAATATAATCAGACAAGTTGACCAAACTACATTCCTAAGATATAAAAGGAAGATCCCTCCAATGCCATCATAAATCTATAGTCAGAGTTCTTCCAACTATCCTTAAGCTCTTCACCTATCTTCTGTCTAGATCGCCATCTAAGCTTCACAGGGAAGCGCCTAGGTGGATAGAGCCAGCTTTATATCAATGCGTTTGAAATTAAAGAAGCTTCTATTCTTCTCATATTTATTTTGTGTTCTCTACTCCTTGCTCAGATTCTATCCGTTGTGCCATGTAACTTCTACAAATTTTCCATTATAGAGAGCTCTATGTATGTTGAGACAAGACATGGACAAGATAAATATGTAGAACTATGGCATAGAAGGATTGGGCATGTGAATTTGCAAAGGCTTAAACAAATGTGGTCTAGACAAGTTGTTCGTGGACTTCCACAATGTGGTTATGTAAATTATGATCATGTATGCGAGACTTGTGAGCTTGGCAAGCACTCTAGACTCCCATTTCTAAAGAGGGGGAGAGTGATAGTTATCCTTTGAAAATGGTACACTAAGATATTTAGGATCCATGTCAAAACATCTCTTTGAGTGGGAAATGTAGATTCTATATCACTTTTATTGATCATTTAAGCAAGATGACATAGGTGTACTTTTTTCAATATAAGAGTGAAGCATTTAAAATGTTTTTGGAATTTAAATCTGTGGCAAAAAAACAACTTGGGGATTATATAATGTTAACCTCAATACAAGAAGAAAGCGAAAAAAGTGAAAAAGTGCAAGTTGGGAGCTAAAAGAGGTGGCCCATAAGAAAATCAGACACAACGGAAGAAGCAGGAAGGGAAACGATCGAAAGCACAAGGGTGATCTCAAAAGCTAAGGCAAAGGAAAAAGAAAAATTTTAAATGCGAGGCGCCCCTAAAAAATTTTGTAAAAGAGAGCCAAGCTCCCTCCTATGCAAATTGTAAAGGTAGATGAGGAGTAGAAAGAAATCTAGGAAGATAGGAGGACAATGGTAAAAAGGGCCTAGGCCACGGCCATAGTGCCATGGCCATGTAAAAAAGGGGATAAGGGGATGAGTGCCCAAAAGGGATTTAGGGTTTTGTATATAAAGTTGCAAAGTGAATGAGGAGCTCATTCTTTAGTGTGTGGCAAAGTGGACTCATCTTCTTCTCTTCTTGTCTCTTTCTTGGCTGCTCGTGTGTGCTTGAGAGAGTGAGTGTGAGAGTGTGAGGGAGTGAGTGTGTGAGGGTAAGGGATTAAGGAGAAGAAGCTCTCCATCATCATCTCCTCTCTTCTTCTCTTCTCTTCTCTTCTCTTCTCTTCTCTTCTCTTCTCTTCTCTTATCTTATCTTATCTTGCACGTGGCTATGGAGGATGGAGCTTGAAGGTGGAGGCTTGAGGATGCTTGAGCTCCCATCATGAACTGGTGTGCTTTGACGGGAGCCAACTTGCTTAAGCATCAAGGTAAGCTCACTAGACCCTATTAGGATTGAAGATGCATCAGCTAGGTGGGAGATAGCCATAGATATTCTCTTGAAATGCTTGAAAAAATAAGTGGTCCGTGGGTCTTGACGATTGAGCATGAGCTCACCTCTACATTTTAGTTAGGAGGTTTTGGGCTTTTAATCTCTGCAACAAGTAAGGATTTTGGTATTTTGATGATTAGACAAGTAGGAGGAAGCATTTCAATTTTTTGTTTTTTATTTTTGTTTAGAGTAGGATAGGACCAATAAATTGAAGGAAAAAGCTTTAGGGTTTCTACTATTGAACATGCCCAAACACGACACAAACAGGAAGAAAAATGGAAAAAATGACTCCTTGGAGGTGTTGAAATTGCACGGGGAGGGATCAATTAGATTAACATTGAGTCCAACAAGGGTTTATGACCCTGCGAGGCAAAGGGAGACCTCATTTTCAGGTTCTATAGTAGAGAGAAAGAGAGAGAGAGAGAGAGAGAGAGAGAGAGAGAGAGAGAGAGAGAGAGAGAGAGAGAGAGAGAGAGAGAGAGAGAGAGAGAGAGAGAGAGAGAGAGAGAGAGAGAGAGAGAGAGAGAGAGAGAGAGAGAGAGAGAGAGAGAGAGAGAGAGAGAGAGAGAAAGAGAGAGAGAGAGAGAGAGGTTGAGAGTTTGTGCAAGACTTGGTGCTTCCAACGAATCAATCAAAGGCCACAAGAGTTTATTGTTTGGATCAGGTGTGTAGAAACCTTTCTATGCATCTAACCTTTGATCTCTTGGTGAATCTTACTAGCATGCATGGCCAAAATTTGGTGGCACGAAGCGATTTTTGTTTCCAGAATTTATGTGTTGACAGAAGCAGACGCAATCCATAAGTCTTCCATTCCCAGAATCGAACACTCGGGTGCTCGGACGCCCTAGGTTCATTTGTCTGATTCCTAGAATTGGATGGCCCACAATCAGGGGACCCAACCAAAATTGAACCACTCGGTCCGATCGACTGATCGGACCAACCAAAATCTTATACCCCAATAATCAAACCACTACCATGCATACAATCCTAAGGGTTGGACACTCAAACTTGACCTTGTCTGACTTTTGGATTCGAACATACTCAAATTAGACCAGCCGCTTGACCCGTCCGATTAGACACACCCTGTCCAATTCCCAGAATCGAACATCCCAGAATCAGACAAGAAAATCAAACCATACAAAATCAAACACTTGTCAAATCAGATGTCTGATTCCTAAAATTGGACACTGCAGAATTGATACATCAAAATTGAAAAAATTAGCACATCCGGAATGACAAAAATATAACCCGCAAGAGGGAAATTCACCGAAGGCCTTACAAGCAAATTTAACCTTAGAAATTGCAACCAAATGGCCAGGCACAATGCTGACACTCATATCAACATATTCAACACACTTAGAGCAGTATGCTAACCAGTAGACCCCATTTGACCCCAAGCAAGCTGAACCATGCAGCACAAACCTTAGAGACTAGAGGAAGTGGCAAGGAATCAAGTCTAGAGCCCCATTAGGCCAAGAATTGAGACAAGAGTGTGAGAGTTGAAATTGCTACCTTGTATTCGCACTCACATTGTTTTCCAACGCTTGAAGTGCACATAAGAAAAACTGAAAGCCTGATTTCGCACAGCGCACGGAAGTGAGCATGCACACACACACCGAGTGAGTTTAATTGAGGAGGCTGTTTGTAAATAATAAGAAACTCACTCAGACCTAGTAATCAAAACAAACCAACTAGTAGGAGAAGACCCTAAAACATAGTAGGGTGATCGGGAACCCCAAGTATAGGACCCATCATGAATGTGACCCATGAGTTAGACACTGCAAGTATAGGACCAAGCACGAACGTGACCCAGGAGTCAAACACTAAAAGGACCGATACCATTGGAGGAGTGGATCTACCCAACTTTATCAATCTCATCCACAATCTAGTGGAGCATGAGACTGCAAGTATGGAAAAATCAAGCACTAACCATAGACATGGCAAAGAGCTTGACCTAGGCGGTTTCTTGACAAAAATCCAATGGCTGGTCACCAATTACAACCTACAAGCCTAGACAGACCACCATGGTAGGACATCCAAGGATATCATAGTGGATCTCGAAGAGGAAAAGAGACTAGCGTGAGAAGCTTTGCAGGGCATAGTTACCTACAATCAAGAAAAGCAAGCCAAAAGCTTGCGACAGAGCATAGAAATGCGCGAGATTCAATGTGAGTGCAAGCCCTAGTAAGAAAAAATAGGACATGCCCTGATGCAGAGAGGGAAAGAGCACTGGAAGGCGATATCACCTTGAGTGAGCTTCTTACCAAGCAACTGCTAGATAACACATCCGTCGACAGAGTAGAGCGCCACTACAATGGCAACCTCATTGCTTGTAGGATTAGGAGTTAACTAAGGCTCAAAGAGCCAATCAAGAATCCTTATCATGGTTCAACAACTAGAAAAGTACCACCCAAACGATGATCCATATAGTTTTGTAGAGCACTTCAAGCAAGTCTACGAGGCCAATGGCGTCACAGATCTTACTCAGTGCTCTCAAGCTTTTGGTCTATGCTTAGGAGATAAGGGTAGGACCTGGTACACAAGTCTAGACACTGCTAAGTGGACTAACTTCAACAACCTCAAGAGTCTCTTCATTAAGAGATTCTCTGAGCCTAGCTACTCTGACAACCTTCTAGTGCAGCTAATGAACATCAAGCAAAAGGACAAGGAGGACATAAGAGACTATTTTACCCATGTGCGAAGTCTCTTCAAGAGGATCCCAGTTGGTGAGCAACCCATCGAAAAAGTGGTCTCCACAGTCTTCATTAATGGGATAAGAAGTGAGGAACTCTACAAGGCCTTGGTAGGCAATTCAAGCTTTTAGCGAGACATGCTAGCTAGGGTCTTTGACATGCTAGCGAGACATGCTAGCTAGGGTCCTTGGAATATTCCCTGGTCGACTAGTGGAGGCTCATATGGTAGGTCGATCAGGCCGACCTAATGGCCTTCATGGGCTATAAAAGCTAAACCCCTTCACAGCTATCTATCATTCATCTTTCACCCAGTTAGAGTTGTTGTTCCAGCTAGCCTTAAGCTCTTCACCTATCTTCTATCTAGATCGCCAACTAAGCTTCACACAGTGGAAGTGCACAGGTGGACAGAGCCATCTTTGTATTAGTTGTTTGGAGCTAAAGAATTTACTAATTCTCCTCTTATCTGTTGTGTACTCTCTATCTCTTTCTCAGATTCTGTTCGCTGCACTGTGTAAATTTTTTTACATGGTGTCAAAGCCCAGGGGGCTCTAAAGATCAGAGAGTGTGCAAGAGGCAAAGGCTTCAATAGCAAAGAGAAACTATGTCGACTTTTGAAATGTAGGAGGTGGTGCTACTGTACCGGCTATTCAGACACTGAGGATTCGTCCACCAACCTTCAGCGAAGGCAAGTTAGATGGTACAAACTACACCTTGTGGAAGTTCAAAATTACAACTATCCTTGATTCTTATGAGCTTCTAGAGACTGTGTTGGGGACTGACGCAGAACCATAGCCTACCCCCGACCCATCAAATTCTAGTGTGATGATTCCTCCGAATGCAGGTCTTCTACGAGCTTGGAAACAAAGGAATGCAGATGCATTGTGTGCCTTAGTTACAAGCTATTTTGATAATTTTTTGACCTTGATTCAGCATACAACCAAAGCATTAGAGGCTTGGAATGTACTAAGGAGTCAGTATGAAACACGAAACCAAACAAGGATTCAAAACTTGGAGAATCAACTAGCAGCAGAGAAGTTTACTAAAGGAGAGACAGTTGAAGCATTCATCACTCGAATTAAGAATCTGCGCGACCAGATGACTGGCGCTGGGATACAAAAGACTAGCGAAGAGCTAGCTCAGAGGTGTCTTCGGATTTGTCCACAAAAGTTTGATGGACTAGTAACTGCCCTTAATACTCAGGTAAGACCTCAAGCTTTGACTTTTGAGGAGTTTTGTGCATTATTGATGGAGGAGGAGTTGAGGCTGAAAGCCCGAGAAGGAAGCAACAATGGAGATGCTGCATTCTCTGCCAATGCAAAAGGCAAAGGTGGTTCCTCCACCAAAAATGATGGTGACAAAAAGAAGAAGGGTGGCAAGAAGAAGTTTCAAGGAGAGTGCTTCTACTGCAAGAAGAAAGGACATGCAATTGCAGATTGTCGTGTCAAGAAGGCAGATGAAAAGAATGGTACCCTTAAAAGTAAAGGGAAAGAGACAGCCAATACGGCTGAAGCAGAGTTGGAATTATTCATGGTGACCATTGAGGTAGTGTGCTCCTCGGCGCAAGAAGAATCTACCACTAACTCATGGGTGTTGGATAGTGGGGCCTCCCGTCACATGACCAACAAGAAAGGTCTATACAGTTCTATGCAGCCTCTACAAGAATCCATCACTATGACAGTTGGAAATGATGCTAAATGCCCTGCTGCAGGCACATGTACTATTTCTTTTGTTGCTACAAATGGTGAAGTCAAAAAGCTTTCAAATGTGTTGTATGTTCCCAAAATCAGAAGAAATCTGTTATCAGCTGCCATAACTGATCTTGGTCATGAAGTGAGGTTCAAGAAGACAGTTGCAGAAATTCTTGATAGTGCTAGCACAATTGTTGGCAAAGGAGAAAGAAGAAACAACCTGTATGAGCTAAGTGCTCTTACAGCCACCGCTAGAGTGGGTACAAGTAAGCTTTGGCATGAAAAGTTTGGACACATCGGATTTGCAGTATTGAAGGAGATGCAAAAGCAAGGTATGGTTGCTCACCTACCTACAATAATTGAATTGAAGGAACCATGTGAAGCTTGTATAATAGGCAAGCAACAAAGAAAGGCATTTCCACAAGAAAGCAAGAATAGAGCATAGGCTCCTCTAGAGTTGGTGCATGCTGACTTGTGTGGTAAGATGCCTACACAGGCCTTGGGGAGATCTTATTATTTTATGTTGATTGTCGACAACTACAGTAGGAAGATGTGGGTGTACTTCCTTTGTGATAAGGCTCAAGCTTTTGGCAAGTTTAAAGAATGGCTAAAACTTGTTGAGAATGAAACAGGGAAAAGTGTGAAGAAATTTAGAACAGATGGTGGTGGTGAGTTCAACTCAAAGGAGTTTGAAAACTTTTGCAAGAGCAAAGGGATCAAGTGTCAATTGATGACGCCTCACACACCTCAGCAGAATAGTGTTGTGGAATGCAGGAATCGCACCATTGTGGAGATGGCAAGATGCATGCTAAAGGGCAGGGGATTGCCTAACCATTTTTGGGCTGAAGCTGTTAATACTGCAGTCTACATTCTAAATCGGAGCTACACAAAGGCTCTCAAGGGAAAAACACCTCATGAGGCTTACACTGGTAAGAAACCATCTGTCTCACATTTCAAAATTTTTGGATGTGAATGTTATGCACATGTTCCAAATGAGAAGAGAAACAAGTTAAAACCAAAAAGCAGAAAATGTATCTTCTTGGGTTATAGTGATGAGGAGAAGGCTTACAAATTATATGATCAAGAGGCGAAGAAGATCATCGCGAGCCATGATGTGGTGTTCAAGGAGGAGCCACATACAGTGGAGGAGGAGAAGGCAAGTTCTTCCACTTTATCATCAAGCGAAGAATTAGTCCACTATGAACCTATCCCGAGAGCTGTCACTATCCTTAAGGAGGAGGAACCATCATCTTCAAATGATGAGGAAAAAGTTCACCAACCTGACATCACCCCACCGGAAAAGCCATTTCCGCGCTGGGTGAAGCAGCTCTATGACCACAATAATCCTATGCCTACATCTGTTGAGGAGAAGGCAGACAGACCAAGGAGGTCTCAGAGAATAGAGGAGCAAAGGAGGGCTTTTGCTCACATAGCCAATATGGCCTTGATGGTTGAGATTATGAGAGAAGTAAAGGAGCCAACTGACTTAGAAGAAGCACTTGCAGATCCATCATGGAAGGCTGCTATGCAAGCGGAGTATGACATCATAATGAAGAATGACACTTGGGAGCTAGTGGATCAACCAGCAAAGCGGAAGGTTATTGGCACCAAGTGGATCTAGAAGGTAAAGTACAAGGCTGATGGTACCTTAGAAAAGTACAAAGCTAGATTGGTTGCCCAAGGATTTTCACAAGTTAAAGGGTTTGATTTTCAAGAGTCATTTTCCCCAACTGCTAGAATGACCACTATTCGCACGGTACTTGCAATGGTTGCCCGAAAGAAGTGACTACTGTACCAAATGGATGTTAAGTCAGCATTCTTAAATGGTGACCTCAAGGAGAAGGTGTACATGGCTCAACCACCAGGGTCTGAGGCCCCCCATTCTGAGAACAAAGTGTGTAAGCTGAAGAAGGCATTGTATGGGCTCAAACAAGCCCCCAGAGCATGGTACCAGCGGCGGATAGATAAGTTCTTTTTAAACCTAAACTTCAAAAGATGTGCCTCAGATGCTAACTGGTATGTTTACAGGGATGGTGAAAAGTCTGTAGTGATTGTCCTATATGTGGACGACCTTCTTATGGTGAAAAGTCTGTAGTGATTGTCCTATATGTGGACGACCTTCTTATTACATGTGACTATGAAGATATGATCAACCAAACTCGAAAGGCTTTGAGTTCTGAGTTTGAAATGACATACTTGGGCTTGCTGCACTATTGTTTGGGGATTGAAGTCTGGAAAGATCTTCACCTCTCAGAAGAAGTATGCATGGGAGATCTTGAAGGTATCTGGCATGACAGAGTGCAAGGAGATAGCTACACCTATGGAGGTGAATGCAAAGTTATCCGTCGAGGATACATCAGCACTAGCAGACATTGGGAGGTATAGGAGGTTGATCTACTTGTGCAACACCAGACCAGATATCAGTTTTGCTGTTGGTGTTTTGAGCAGGTTCTCAAACAAACCTCATGAGAGTCATTGGAAGGCTGGGATGCGGGTGCTCAGATACTTGAAGAAAACTCTTGACTATGGTATCACATACAGTTTCGGAACTTCTCTTGTGGGGAACTGTGACTCAGATTGGGCAGGAGACATTGATTCCAGGAAATCAGTTTCTGGTTATTGTTTCTCTTTGGGTTCAGGAATTTTCTCTCGGATTAGTAAGAAGCAGCCAACAGTGGCATTGTCTTCTACCAAAGCAGAGTACAAGGCAGCTTGTTTTGCTGCATGTGAAGCAGTATGGTTGAGAAGGATTCTATAGCATATGGGAGTGCAGGATGAAAAACCAACTATGCTGAGATGTGACAATCCGAGTTGCATCGCCATTGCAAAAAATCCAGTGTTTCATGCACGTACCAAATATATAGAGATCCAGTATCACTATGTGCATGATTTGATGGAGGATGGGATAGTGGAACTAGTCTACTGTCCAACAGAGGAGAATGGAGCAGATATCTTCACCAAAGCACTTACGAAGGATCTTCTTCAAGTTCATCTTCAGAGACTCGGCATTGGGCTCGGCATTGGGCCAAGGAGATAGTTCACCTATGGGTGGAGATTGAGGGGGGGTGTTAGATATGATCAATGCCCACCCTCATTAGGTGCCAGCAATGATCCATGGTGCTCAAAGTTGTAAGGCCCCCATTATGAGCAGAAGCCAAATGTGAGCCCGAACTTGTATATCAAATGAGGTCTATGTGACCGGATGGCAAAAAGGTGACCGTTGTGGGTCTAGTCTTTGGGTTAGAGGGAGTTGCCCCCGGCCCGATGGTAAAGGGAATATTCCCTGGCCAACTAGTGGAGGCTCATATGGTAGGTCGGTCAGGCCGACCTAACGGCCTTTGCGGGCTATAAAAGCTAAACCCCTTCACAGCCATCTATCATTCATCTTTCACCTAGTCAGAATTGTTGTTCCAACTAGCCTTAAGCTCTTCACCTATCTTCTATCTAGATCACCATCTAAGCTTTACACAGTGGAAGCGCACAGGTGGACAGAGCCATCTTTGTATCAGTTGTTTGGAGCTAAAGAATTTACTAATTCTCCTCTTATCTGTTGTGTACTCTCTATCTCTTTCTCAGATTCTGTTCGCTGCGCCGTGTAAATTTTTTACATATATTTATTTGCCGACGCTCGTACACAAGGTGGATTTTTGTGCAAAAAGTTGACGAGGATGCCTGTCCTTTTCAGGTGTCATGTTAATTTAATGTGCAAGCGGGTGATTCCATAGTGGGTGATTCTGCAAAATACATATTTAAATTAATGGACGTTTATGAGTTTAGAGTGCGCACTCGTATTAAATTAAGGTTAGGACAGAGTTCCAACCTATTTAATTATTTTGTAGCTAAGACTGCTAGGTATTCACTTTTTTCGGTTTAATTTTATTATTTTCTAACAATTATGAATACTTCAGTTGATGTGTAGAGCAGCCAGTGTTGGCATTGGAAAGCACTAGGCGATAGCGTGTATTCAAGTTACCTAGAAGAAATTATCATGGGCGCGCATCTATTATTAAAGGTATGGCACTAATATTTATTTAGGCGTGCTTATTTATTGAAGCCCTTGACATATATCTATTATTTTGTATGCGCATGGGCGCATGGTTTAAATATTCATTATTGGACATTGTATTTGGGCATTGCCCAACACCCAAGCGCTTTATACTTTATTTGGACAAAAGCAAACACAAAAGCTAAAGCATGCTAATTGTAAAATTGGGCTATTTTTTAGCTTTGAGATGAATAAATCTATAAATACATGCTTTGTGGAGCACTCACACAAGGCACGGGGGAGATTGTACCTAATTAGTCTTTTTGTCTCATGTCATGCAAGTCTATTTGCTTAATTTTTGAGCTTAAAGTAGAGTTTTTTGTTCTTGGGGACCTTCCAGTGCTTACTACATATGCATACAACATCCAATTTGCGCATCAGTGGTATTAGAGTGAAGCTGAGATCAAGGGCTTCCAAAATCGCTTACCATCTTATGCGAAGGCGAAGCTCCTGGAATGAACGGCCTCTACAGTCAGTCTCGCGACAATCCGTAGTACCCGCGTGTTCTTGGCGGTGAAGAACCCCCTGCTGTGTTGTTGGATCATGAAGGACCAATCTCTGCTAATGGAGGACCACCCAGGAAGATCCTTTGTAAGTCTCTTGGACATAACAAAGAACAGAGAAGAAACTTCGTTAAGTTTAAGTTGACTAAAGCTTAAAAAGCTTAAGAAAAGCTTAAGCTTTTCAAAAATTTGACATCGACGACTTTAGCATGCACTCTCGATGGCAGCGACGTCGATGTCAACATCCTCTCGTCCTATCGCAGACCAAATGATTAGTTAAATCTTTTTCTTTAAAAAGCTAAAGCTTAAGGTTTTAAGCTATTACTAAAGTTTCAAATTTTCAAGATTAAATCTTCTCCATAGCTAGCGTTCACAATGAGTCAATCCCGAACTCATTTTCAACCTCCCTACAAGTCTTTGTTCGCACCCATGCTGTGACAGAGATAATTTACAACAAAAGCAGATTGTTATATGCAGTCTTCACAGGCAAAGTATTCATTGAAGAAGGATTTCATCAACTTCCGCATCTGCAAAGAAGAAAGATCGCAAAAAGCTTTTTTTTAAAAAAAGAGCAAGTCTTGTAAACCCGACTTTGAGATACACTCATCTCGCTAACAAGATTTTGAGTGCGTGAAGTTGTTTGAAATTTTGCAAGATGACCGATAAAAGTATGGAAGATTTTATGGCCGAAGATGATTTATCAGAACCAACAATGGAGCAAAAATTGGACCTAATTATGATGTAGCTTCAAGAGGAACGAAGAGCACGTCAAACTTTGCAAGCTCAACTGGCCACTCTTCAATGATCTACTACCTATCAAGATGGACCGCAACCCGAAGATGTTATACGACGCACAATCGATGCGACACTCGAAGCACAATCTATCTGGAAAGAAGCCAAGCTAAGTAAAAGAAATTTTAAATTTTGTACTTTTAATGGGTTACCCGATGGAAAAACTATTCTCGCTTTTATCAGTCAATTTGATGATTATTTCCATGAAGAACAGTATGCCAAAAAAGAAAAACTCGTGTGTCACTAATCATTTAGTGGATAGAGCATCGCTATGGTGGACTGTTGTCCGCAAAAGCATTGATTTTTCTACTACTTGGGAGACTTTTCAAAAGGAATTTTTGCAAAATTTTCTTCCACCTCAATTCCATGAAAAAGCAATCAAACAGTGGGATCTTCTGCAACAAAGAGATCATGAGCCTATCTCACAATATACCAAGTGTTTCTGGAATGCCTTATTGCAACTTCAAATGCTCGAAGATGTACCTAAGGTGACCCATAAGCGCAAATTTATGTATGGTTTACTTGGTCACTTCTATGCGAAAGTGAACATGTTCAAGCCAACGACTCTCGAGGATGCGATTTCCTTGGCCCATGATGCTGAAGACAAAATTTGAGGACGAGAGAAGCGACCACAACAATTCCCAACTAACAGTAACTTTGGTACAAAGCAAGTCAATTCTAACTTTCGAAGATTCAATCAAAACCGCTTTGTTTTATCTTCATTCCATAAATCTTGGACACGGCCCCCTGCTTTACTAACAAACACAAATCCAAATCCTAAGCCATCTTTCCAGCCAAATCCGAACATTCCTAAACTTCCCACTATTACCAATAATGTTTCCAAAGCCAAATCCATAGTCTACTATAAGTGCCATCAACCTAGACATCTAGCACTAAATTGTCAATCCAAAATGCCAACTGTTCACATCAAGTACTTGGGAGCGAGTGAAGATGAAGACCATGAAGAAATGCCAGATCTCACAGAAGACAATAACAATATCGGTACTACTTTAGATACTTTACCAGGTATGCCAAATCCCCATTCTTTATTAACGATGAAATGTCTTGTGCATGGTAGAGAAAAGATTGTTTTACATTATGACAGGAGCACACATGATTTTATTTCTTCAAAATTGGTCAAAGAATTGAATTTACATATTATTTCGACTCATTATCGCATCAGGCTACATTCTTAGGCACTAGATACAATGGAACACAAGAAGTGCATGACTTAGAAATTAAAATTGGTGATTATATTAAATGCAAAAATTTCTTAGTTGTGCCTTTGCAATCTAGTGACATAATTTTAAGAATTCCTTGGCATCATCATTATAATCCGATATAGATTATTCCACGCATTCAATGAAGATTCATTCTAATGGAAAACAAATCACATTGCATGGTATGCACACCCTTGATAATTTTACATTGCTTAGTCATACACATGCTAAAAGTGCATTAAGAAAAGGTAGAAAATCTTACTTAACATGGGTGAATTAAATTAAAGCTAAGGAAAATCAGATGCATCCTAGGCACGCACAATTTCTTTCACATTTTAAAGATTGTTTTGCTACTGACTTACCACCTGGCTTACCACCTACACGTCTTGAAGATCATAAAATAGACTTAATACCAAGTTCTCAACCACCATGTAAAGCTCCTTATAGACATAATCAAATTGAACAAAAAGAAATTCAAACCCAAGTTGAAGAATTGTTAAACCGAGGACTCATTAGGCCCAGTAGTTCTCCTTTTGGTGCACCTGTCCTATTAGTTAAAAAGAAAAATAACACCTATAGGATGTGCATTGATTATCATGCCTTAAATAAGATCACTGTCAAGAATAGATATCTGATCCCTAGGGTGGACGACCTCATGGATAATCTACAAGGGGCTACAATATTTAGCAAAATATATCTTAAATTTGGATACCATCAAGTATGACTGGACACATCTGATATTTTCAAAACCGCATTTAGGACTCAATTTGGACATTATGAATTCTTTTTTATGCCTTTTGGTTTAACTAATGCACTGGCACATTCAGTCGTATGATGAATCATATATTTTTGAAGCATCAGCATTGTGTCATTGTTTTCTTTGATAACATATTGGCTTTCAATAAAAATAAAAACGAGCATTACGAACGTTTATCCTTGGTTTTCAAATTATTGAAAGAGAATCATTTATATGCTAATCCTGAAAAGAGCGAATTTTTCCAAACCCACATTGAATATTTAGGACATATTGTTTCATTTGACGGTATTAAAGTTAATCCTAAAAAGATAGAAGCAATTTTGAATTGGCTGATACATAAAAATGTGCATGAATTATGTTCTTTCTTAGGTCTTGCTAGTTTTTACAGAAAATTTGTGAGAAATTTTACATTGCTTGCATTACCTTTGACAAAATTATTAAAGAAAGGTATTGTGTATCATTGGTCTGAAAATCAGCAAAAGTCTTTTGATTTACTAAAACATGCCTTAACACATGCTCCTGTATTGCAAATACCTTACTTTAATAGAGAGAACACACCCATCCCGTTGCATGTCATGACCTTTACGCAGACAAAGTAGGCTGGCATATCATTGCCACGGCCCAGCAACTTAGATGCAACCTCAATCAGAAAGAAAAGTCATAGGTGAAGGAGAAAGAAAGCTGACACTAAGATCACGCTAAAAACTGAGAGTGCCATTGAGAGCGGAGTTTTGAGCCCGGGATGTGCCTAAAATTTGCCAAAAAATCTAGAATTTAGGGGAAAAATATTTAACATCGAAGGCGGCGGTTGCAGCTAGGACGATTTTAAGCACCAACAAGTGAAAGACGGCTTTTAAAAGGCGCCCGAGTGACACTTGTGGATTTTTGATCATTTTTTCGACTGCAGTGCGGGATGTCAAGACGTACGCTCAAGATTTTTCAGAGGCTGAATCGGAGCCGGACGAGAAAGGGGCCACAAATTGGCCAAGATACGAAAAGGTGGACAACTTTGAGGACCAAAGGGGGGGTGCCCTTTGGAGCCTTGACTCCCCCCCCCCCCCCCCCCCCCCCCAAAAAAAAATTATGCAAGAAGAGGATGAAAAAACGTGGAGAGAGATGGCGACGTGATGCAGTATGGCGGCCGATTTTTGTGCTCCATCCTCATGGATGTTGATTCCTGGCTGTGAGCACCCTATGCAACCGACATGACCCCTCAAATTCTCCCTCTTGGCTGATGCTATCACCGCCCTGCACACAAGGAATGGCTATCCGGATGAAGAGAACAAATTCTAGTCTTTCTCTCTCCTCCCTCTCTCTCTTCCCTATGGGCTGTTCATGTGTACCATCTTGAAGGAGGAATCGGGGAGGGAGAATGAAGGAAATGGTGATGGAGATGGATGGAGATGCTGAAGATTGAAGTACAGCATTGGATTGAGAGCAATGGA
Organism: Lygodium microphyllum; assembly: GCF_053477565.2. NCBI lineage: Eukaryota > Viridiplantae > Streptophyta > Polypodiopsida > Schizaeales > Lygodiaceae > Lygodium > Lygodium microphyllum. The sequence continues at coordinate 86,376,528 of NC_141148.1, forward strand.
GGCTCCATCTACTGGTTATGAAATCATTAAAGGCGTCTCAGGTTACGTAAAAACACGGTATGACCATTTTTATGAAGAAAATGAAGGATTTTTTATAGTTTATGATGATAATTATGTTCTTATTGGATGAAAATTTATTTGTGGGCTATTTGCATATGAGTAAGTGTTGTGTATTAAAAAATCTTGGTTTTGCAATGATTTACATGCTTTATTTAATTCTCATAAACTCGAAATGCGGTCTTTAAGTGGTAAAATGGTAGTTTTTCCATTTCGGGTGGGGGAAAAGGTGATCACATGGAGGGAATATGGAAGATAAATTGAATATCAATATGCTAAAGTGAATGAAACAAGAAAAACTAGAAAATAGTATATTTCATTTCCAAATAAATCAAGAAAATGGAAAAAATAAGGGGAAAAATAGAAATACGTCTTGGAAAAATAAGGAAAAATATAAGAATTGTTTGTGGATGTGTGGTAGTGGTAAAGCATGAGGTTTAGCCTCATTTTGCCCTATCTCTTTGTCAAAGTTTGTTATTGAAAGAAAGAAAGCCTCCTTCATCGGGTATGGAGGAGTCTTGACTGCACTCATCTAGGAGGCAGTGAAGGAAGCACAGGAGGCGGAAGAAGGAGAAGGAGAAACGCAAGAGAGGTCGCCTCCTCACCAGGACAAAGATAGGTTCATTGAACAGAACTGAAATAGAAGAAGAAGGGGAGGGACAGACTAGCAAAAAGACAACCAGGAAACCCAAGAAGAAGACGACGCAGAGGAAGAAGAACGATGACGAAGGCAGAAAGAAGGAGAGAGAAGACTTGGAAAGGGCAAAGAAAGAGTCCCTAAAAGAAGCAAAGAAGAGAGAGAGGACGAAGAGATAGGAGGAGGAGAAGGAAAAAGAAGAATTGCAGAAAGTAAAGAAGGCGTAGAAACAAGAAGCAAAAGAGAAGAAAATGAGGGAAAAAGAAGAAAAAGGGAAAAAGAAGGAAGAGCAGAGAAAAGCGGAGAAGGAAGAGAAAGGCAGAGGAGGAAGAGGAAGAGCTACAAAGGAGGAAGAGGACCTGGTGGAAGCCACCCGCCGGTCCATCGAGCAACAGAGCCGAGCATATGAACTGAGGAGCCTGAGCCCGCGTAGAGAAGAGGGGCGAGGGTCTAGCACGCAAGTGCTAGAGTTTGTGCCACCTCCAATCCCTGAGGGCAAGGGCAAGGCCTCAATTCATCCGATTCCCACCCTCCCGGTGCCTTCCGCTGAACCCACCACCATCACCCCTAGCATCTCGACCAGTGCAGACGTGTCAAACTTCGTGGCGTGGATGCAGTATTTCATCAACAAAGAGATGGGCCAGGGACAGAGCACAGAAACCACGGCCACAGGACAAAAGAGGCCAGCTACGGATGCGGAATCCAGGTAAGAGTCCAAAAGGCAGAAAGTCGAAGCCTCAACCTCACCCATCCACACAACGATGATGCCATTGCCTAATTACGACGAATACGTTGCCGAGCTGCTCTTCCAATTGGAGAAAGTTAAGGAGGAACGCAAGATAGCCATGGTGGCTGAGTTGCAGCCAAGAAGGAATTAGTGGCCGCCTTCCAGCTGGATAAAACGAGAATGATAGCCGTGCAATAGAGGGAGATCGCAGATCTCAGACAAGAAATGAAGGCTAAGGATGAGAGGGAGGAGCACTGGAGGCAGCATCTCGAAAACGAGACACAGGAGCTAGTAAAAATGCAAAGAGAGCACAAGCTCTTGACAGTGCAATACCAGGAGCTTGCTGCAAAATCTGATCGGATTGATGCACTTGTGGCTAAGCTGAATGCCAGGGACGAAGAGAGAAAACAAGGCATGAAGGAACAACAGGAGGAAATCGAGCGCCTGATAGCTAACCTCTGAAAAAGAAGAGCAAGAGAGGCTAGTCAGGGAATTGGAAGACTATGAGCAGAAACTCATGATGCTAACCCTAAAGCAAGGAGAGAGCTTGGATGTGATGAACAAAAGAGCAGAGGAGTGGGCTGCGCACAATGAAAAGAGGGTGAAGACACTGGGGCGGCACCTTGCTCTAGCAGAAAAGGAGAAAATCATCACAGAGAGCAAGGCAGAAGCGGCCCAAGTGGCCTTCAGTACTCAACAGAAGGCCTTCCTCAACACCATCCTAGATGCCACCCACGCAGCGCAAGGAGAGTCATTAGAGGTGACGCAGAGAAAGCTTGGCATAGCACAGAGAGCCCTACACGCTGGATTGCAGATGCCACCCTTACCTGTGGAGGTTAGGCTGAGCTTGGGTGAGCAACGAAAATACCTATTCCTGGCCGGCCTAACCCCCCAGGAAATCGACGCCCTCAGATTCGAGGAAGAAGCAGCGCATGCAGAACGGTAGGGGGAGGAAGCAGAACTGGAAATTGATATGAATCGATTCAGGGAGGATGTAGTCCCACAACCCCCCTCGGCGCAGTCTCAAGAGCCACCACAAGAGGACCCATATGCGGAAAGAAAAGCCGCCTCTAGGGAAAGACGCAAAAAGCTGGTGGAGGAAGCCAGGAAAAAGCTGAGAGCCAAACCAGCCGTGCTACCATCCGCACATCTCCCACCGTGCCCTGATGATCTTCCCACAAGATTCCACACAGAACTGGTGTTGTGGGAGATACAGGAACAAGGAAAGGATCCATTCACCTTTAGTTTCCTCCTACCCAACAGTCTGCGGAGGGTCCTGTTGCTCAAGGTGATGGACGAGGTAATCACGGTCGGTGGCCGGTTGGGGCAAAGATGGCTAGAAGAGCGAGAGAAGACCCCGACCTCTTGGGGCACAGAAGTGGCCGACTACTGGCAAAATAAAGTTTTTGAAGTCCCACACACTGCACAGGGCTACAAAAGCCAACCCCTGTGGAGGAGGCGAGTATGCGACATCAGCATGCTCGCCTGGATGGCATTTTGCAACACCCTGCCATTCGAGCGAAACAACCCTACCTACATGGCGTACCCTCGAAGGGTAGGGGTGGATTTTGATGCCACCCTCCACAGGCGGTACGACTTTGCTATTATTTATAACTCCACTGTAGTATCCTTCAAGCATGCCCTTCTCTTTACCGCCAAAAGCCTAGATGAGTCTATGACACGCTTTCTTGCGGATTTCTCCTCATGTCCTGACCCCGCTTTTGTAACAGCTTGTAATTATCTTAGGTTACTTAGGCTACTTCTTAAGCAGGACCTGACTCCACAAGAGCGCGGCCTACCTCCCCTATTCTTTGATCCTAACGCTATATACAACTGCGCCATGGCTCGTCTTATGATGAGGGCTAGTCTCCTTCCCTCTTTTTGCCTAGCCCTCCTAGAAGATATGAAGATATGAACGACAGCCAATTCACTAGGTGCAATCACCCTTTCCTCTCCACCACTTCTCTTCATGTCCACATGAATCTGAAAGATTATATGCAAAGTCGTCAGTTTTTGAGCAAATCTATCCGACCCCCTTCCCCTCCTCATTCCGATGAAGACAATTAGGCCTATTCATCATTTCAAAAAAAAAAACTGATGGGTTGAACACACTGATGCACCATCAATTGTGCACCCTGGCATACTCCCTCTGCACCATTCCTTTGTCGATTCCTAAACCGGGTGTGAGCTCTGGGTTTCCTCATCATTTTCTCGTGTGATATTAGTCATGGGGTGAGTGATTGCTCTTTCATTCCATTTGAGTGATTGTGAGTTGAGTGTAATATGCCTCGCCATCGACAACTTTCCTGCGATTCCTTCAACCAACTACCTCCCTGGGTGCTACCGCATGATCCCCGCCATGAAAGATGAAGAACGTGTGTTGTGAAGACACTTTGTTACCTCCAGCGCCGACGACGCCTCCAGATGCAACCTCGATAGTCGGCATTTCTTCTCGGCAATATAGACCAAGTTTTTCTAACCCTACACCTTTTGTTTCTCAGTACTGGTCATGTTTTAAGTGTAGGGATATCGTGGTTGGTCTGATGTGATGTACCATGTCCTTGAAGTTTGGTTTACCCTATCCGTTAAGGTTTTAAGTGTGGGGACGCATCCCTGCGCGTCTACATTGCATATCCCTCTTCATTTGCCTTAACCTGATCATGCATCTATGCCTGCCCTGCTTTTACCCTGATGGGGTCCCTTCCCCACCCACTCGTTCATTTTCAACCCACCCTTGGGGCCGTTCCCTTGTAGTTTTCCTTCATTCCCTGATTTTGTTGTCCTTCCATGTGAACATACCCTCCGTTCACCGAAATTCCAATCCAAACTTATAGCCCTGTTCATCCCTTTGCATTAACCATTTTTCCTTTTACCAACCCTTGTTCCAACAAACGGTTCTAAAGTTATTAATTTTTGAAGTATTTTGCATAACTTGGTCGGTTTTCCATATGCACGCACCTTTATTGCTTCGGAACGGTGATCTGACATGATAGTCCTGGCCTATACCTTCCCCCTGCCACTTTTCCTTTTTACTCCCTATCATTCCGATGCCCGGTTCATCCGTTATTAATTTTTACGGGTTTTCGAGGCCATTTTCGTGCTTCTTTTTCATATTTTTCCATGTGAACGTGTTGTATTTTCATCGGAATTCCCATTTGATGTGACAATCGTGTTCCGTCCACCTTTCCTCACATTTTTCCTTCTTTCTCCCCTCTTTTGCCTGCCGAATTTTTCGTTATTACTTTTTCCATGTGTTTTCGGGTCTATTTTTCGTGTTTTTTGCATGTGAACCCCTCCTAATTCTCCCAGAACTCAGTTTTGATGTGACCGCCTTGTGTCCCCCTTCCCTCGCACATTTTTTCTTTTTTCTACCCTCTATTCCGGTGCCTCGATGTTTTGTTATTAATTTTTGACTTCGTTTTCGTGTGCCATTTTTCCGTTTTTCCCATGTGAATGCGTCGTATCTCGATCAACACTGTGTTTGGACATGATAGGTTGTTGGACACGTTCTTTTGCACCTTTTTCCTTCTTTCCACCTTGCATTCCGGTATGCAGATTTTCCGATATTAATCCCCGTATGTGTTTTCAGGCTTATTTTTTTGCATTTTTCCCATGTGAACGCCCTCATTTTCCTCTCGATACCCCGTCCTACTTTTCCATCATTTTCCCCTCCTCTCTCGGCCCATTTTTCCTTTTTACGGATTTTTGTTTCAACGAACGGTTTATGAGTTATTAATTTTTCTTTGTTTTTTTTTCGTGTTCTCGCGTGCCTCGCCTTGCGCGTGAATGCGTGCATTTTCATTTTTCCGTATCTCGAGACGCCCCCGTCATGTCTGCCACTTGCCTGTCGACGTCCCCACCCCGTCAAGTCTCACCACCACAAATTTTTTTACCCCCGCCCTGCGCATGCGCGCGGGACAGGGGCGTGCATCCTTTCCCTCTCTTTTCTTTCTCTCTTAATTAATTAATTTACTTATCAATTTTATTTTTTTATAAAAAAAACCCCACGGGCACCTCCCCGCATCCCAACCAACCCCCTCTCTCTTCTTCTTCTTCTTCTTCTTCTTCTTTCTCTGTCCTACCCCTCTTTCTCTCTCCCTCCACCCTCCCGCATTCAACCTCTCCCTCCACCCTCCCTCATTCACCCTCTCCCTCCACCCTTCCCCCCATTCCTCCTCCTCTTGCGCCCCCACCCTCTCACCTCCTCCCTCCACCCTCCCGCATTCAACCTCTCCCTCCACCCTCCCTCATTCACCCTCTCCCTCCACCCTTCCCCCCATTCCTCCTCCTCCTGCGCCCCCACCATCTCACCTCCTCCCTCCACCCTCCAGCCTTCCCCATTCCTCCTCCTCCTTCTAATCCTCCTGCCCCCCATTCTGCCTCCTCCGACGCCCTCCCTCTTGCCTCCCTGTTGGCGCCCCTCTGCCCGCTCCGCAACGTCCTCTTCCATCGACGCCCTCCCTCTCGCCTCCCTGTCGGCGCCCCTCTCCCCGCTCCGCAACATCCTCTTCCATCGACGCCCTCCTTCTCGCCTCCCTATCGGCACCCGCCTCCCTCTACAGCCGCAGCCCTCCTCCGCGCCGCCGCCCTCGCCACCTCCTCTCCTCGTCCGCGCCGCTGCCCTTGGCGCCATCTTCCCCCCTCTCCCTCCTCCTCCTCCTCCTCTAACTGTTTGTCAGGTTAGTTAGCCTTCATTAACTTAACTACCCTTAATTAAGTTAGTTAACCCTAGTTAGGTCATACTAACCCTAATTAAGTTAGTTAACCTTAGTTAGGTCACACTAACCTTAATTAAGTTAGTTAACCTTAGTTAGGTCACACTAACCCTAATTAAGTTAGTTAACCTTAGTTAGGTCACACTAACATTAATTAAGTTAGTTAACCTTAGTTAGGTCATACTAACCCTAATTAAGTTAGTTAACCTTAGTTAGGTCACACTAACCTTAATTAAGTTAGTTAACCTTAGTTAGGTCACACTAACCCTAATTAAGTTAGTTAACCTTAGTTAGGTCACACTAACCTTAATTAAGTTAGTTAACCTTAGTTAGGTCATACTAACCCTAATTAAGTTAGTTAACCTTAGTTAGGTCACACTAAGCTTAATTAAGTTAGTTAACCTTAGTTAGGTCACACTAACCCTAATTAAGTTAGTTAACCTTAGTTAGGTCATACTAACCCTAATTAAGTTAGTTAACCTTAGTTAGGTCACACTAACCTTAATTAAGTTAGTTAACCTTAGTTAGGTCATAATAACCCTAATTAAGTTAGTTAACCTTAGTTAGGTCACACTAACCTTAATTAAGTTAGTTAACCTTGGTTAGGTCATACTAACCCTAATTCAATTAGTTAACCTTAGTTAGGTCACAATAACCCTAATTAAGTTAGTTAACCCTACTTAGGTTAATCTAACCCTACTTAGGTTAGTTCACCCTAGGTTAGTTCAACAAACCCTACCCTAGTTACACTAACCCTACTTAGGTTAGTTACCCTACCCTAGTTAAACTAACTTTAGCCTAGTTAAACTAACCCCCCTTAGGTTAGTCCCCACCTTAACCCTAACCCTAGGTTAGTTAGTCTACCCTAGGTTAGTTAGAATTTGACTTAGCTTACTTACCTAAATTAGACTAACCCAGACTAACCTAGTCCCCCTTGACTACCCTAACTTGACTTAGTCTAACTTACCTCATTTACCTAGACTAACAGGACTTAGCTGACATTATTTGACCCTACTTACCCAACTAACATGATTTTCCTGATTTAATTGCTTCAATTAATTTATAAATTCATTTCCACTCAGAAAAATTTCTACAAATTCCCTTAGATTTTTGACAATTTTTGAAAATTAAAAATAAAGAAAATTAAATATTTGATAATTTATTCAAAATTACTTACAAAAATACAAAAAAAATTTGAAAAAATCTAGAAATTTCCACCCACTCCTTGAACTTTTTCCATTCATTTTTCACTTTAAAATATTTTCATACAAGGCACCAATCTTTAAATTTAAAAAAAAAAACAAAACAAAAACAAACAAACACAACAGATTAAACATAAAAATCCAAATATTATTTTCCTAACATAAATTGTGGCTATTTCCTTACTGGTTGAAATTTTATTTTTCCTTCATCACATCTCCATATTTAATTATTCCTTTTGAAAAAAAAAACAAACAAACAACAAACAAACAACCAACCACATACAATTTCTTCAAAAAACAAACAAATCCAGAAACACACATAACTCCAACCACCACATATAATACCCCTAAAATATCAAACACACAAAATATAAAATTAAAAACCAAATAAAAAATATTAATAAATCATAATAAAATTGAAATAATAATAATAATAATCCACACATCCACTAAGGTGTTGTCTTTGTTGTTCAGTCAGTGGTCTTTACTTTTCTTTGACTGGATTCATTCCTTTTGGGGGACTCTTCAGTGCGCCTTCAGGCCATTGCATACACACCCCTACCAGGTATTTATTTTTGTGAGCTTTATTTATTTTCATTTCCCCCTTAATCACAAATTAATTGCTAAAATGAACTATTTATTCACCCACATTTTCCACGCGCATTCGCGCTAAACACACCATTTCATAATAAAATTCAATCAGCCGTTCACTTTGCACGCGCTAGGTGCGCCTAAGAGGCACTTTAATTTGTAATAATAATGAACCAACCGTCACAAGAGCACGTGCTGGCAAAAAAGCGCTCCACATCACTCTTAATTTTTAATTAAGGAATTTGCATTTAGAGACCCAGTCTAGACATCGTAGTCCGGGTTGGGCTAAAGCACCGTTGCAACTTAATAATTTGTAATTAAAATTTTAAGAAAGAACCGTCATTTTCTTATTAAGGTTTATAACCTAATAAAATGTCACCCATTGTTAATAATTTATTAAAATGAACCCTTCATTAAAGTAATTCCCCCGCACTGCACTTTTTCCTCCTTTTTAATAAACTCACTTCGTGGAATGGGTACGCAAAAGTCTATTAGTTGACATTGATGGTCCAAGTTATAGTCCAGTCTTGATGTATATTTTTATGGTAGTCTGATTTGTCCTTGTGTTACGATTACAGGTATGGTGTGTAGTTTTTTCTTTACTGCCTGATACGGGGATTCAGGTGCTTGAATGTTGCATTGCATGAAGCTTTCGGTCGCATGTGTAGAGGTCATGCCGAAATTTTTCTAGGCTGTGTATTGTCTGGGATGGTACTTGGGTTAGTTACGTCTATGTTTGTATGAGTGTCCTTCTTTTTGGATTGATTCCTTTTTGATAGCCCTTTGGTTGTTTTGCAGGCATTCTTTATGACTGTCTGTGTTGTGGTGTGTGTGTTTACCATCTGAATGGCGCCTCATGCTCCTCCCCCTATCCAGTATGTCCCACTCGTCAGTAGGGATTACTCTTCCCTACTCACTTTTGATCCTCTCAGGAAGGCGGGACTTGCAACTTTCGTGGCTGCCTCCTTTCCCTTGATTCCAAAGGATCCATCCATGTGTGATGCGTTCCTGGCCTCATACAGCAAGAAGTCGGGACTGGTCCATGGTACTTCCATAACTTTGACACCTCGAGGCTTAGGGAAGGCTCTGTCTCTTCCCTACAAAGGTGAACCCTTTATTACAGCTCGCCAGCTCTTCTCTAACGATGAGATTTTAAAGCTATTACAAAAACGGACCAAGCAAATTCTGGATGTCAAGAAGGTGATCAACACTTCAAGAGTCTCCTTTTCCATGATCACTGATCCTATGTGAAAGTTGGTTTGCTAGTTTCTCCAAGACAGGTTTATGCCTGCAAAAACGCCATCTCATTACTTGTCCAAAGAGCTCTTTACAGCTTCACGGATGGTGTTAAGAGGAGTAGCTATTGATTGGAGCACTTACCTACTCACCAAGATGGATCAACATTTCGTTAAAGTAACCAGGGGCAATGTTACCAATGTCACCTATGGATCCTACCTATCTGCCTTCTTGACCTACTCAGGTTTAAAGAAGAGTGTGCCTCCACCTCCTCCATCTGATCCAGTACCTCCCCCTCCACCTTCAGATGAGTTAGAACCAATTGACATAGAGGATCTGGATTCTCCTCCTCCCCTAGTTATACAGCGCAAACGCTTGAAGCGGGTCGCAGATAAAGCTCCTTCAGTTCTTCCTTCCATTACAATTCCTGCTACATCTGGTAGTGATCTCCCTGCTTATCTCACCTATAACAACCTATTTCGAGCACATCGAGAAGGTTTGTTGGACATATCAGTCCCCTCACTGAACAATCTAGTATCGGGAGATGCCATTCCCTTCCTATGTAAAGACATTCAGAGTTCAATTGAACTGTCAGTGACAGCCTGTGTTCAACAACTGTATGCTTCCTTTTATGAAGAACTGATGCAGTCCAAAGACTAGTTGCACAAGGCAACATCCGAGTTAGCCTCTGCTAAGGACACCCTGGCAGATCTGTTTAAGCAAATGGAGCAACAAACCCAATTGATTGAAACCCAATGAGATGAGATATCTTCTTTGAAGATTCAGTTAACAGAGGCTCAATCAGAGGTCACTAGAATCTCAGAGGAGAAGGAGAGGATGTCCAAAGAAGCGCAAGAGTTTCAAACTCTTTTCGATGTAAAACTTTCAGCCTTACAGACTGCTAATGACACAGTGGAATCACAAGCTTCCCAAATCAAGCAGTTGCAAGACCAGTTGGCAAAGTCACGGTCTGTTCCTCCAAGCCCTCATGTTCCCTTGATTCCTTCTCTCTCACAACAGGACTTGGCAGTTCTTCAAAGATAGGCTACCTTGTGTCCGCTCTTCCAAGATAAAGTGGAACAATTGTAGTGTTGAGATATCGAGCTCCACTCGTGATATGCCAGGGTGACCGTTGTGCATTTATGTCACCGACTTGTCAGTTACACCGCCCATGAATAATAGCTAGATGACAGCTATCCTTATCTACTCTAGTTCGTGGCTCAGTTAGTATGCCACCTTAGTTAGTTGAGTTTGGTTTGAGACCCATATATAGGGTTCTTCTATTTCTATGTACTAGAGTTCTTTTTGGCTTACACAACTAAGAAGAGGAAAACTGTTTTCAGCCTCCACCTGTGTGTGTATTCTCCCATTGTGTAAGCAAGAAAGCTACAAGTGAAACTCCTTCCTTCTCTCCCACAATCTTGACATGGTATCAGAGCCTTGTTCGTGGTAAGGAGCTCAAGAAAGCAAACCAAGTTTGCGGTATTCTGGTAAGAGGACCAATGTTGCTTTCATTTTTCTGTTTTGGGAGCAAGTCTTTGCATAGGTAGCACAGCTGAAAAGTGCAAGAGTGCATTGTCTCAGATTGAGACGCCCTTCGCGGTATAGCAAGAGGGCAGTATATGCTGCGGGCAAGGGCTTTAGCCCTTGATTGCTCTGTTTTTTTTATTTGAGGCCATTTCGAGGCCTGTTTTGGAGGCGGAAGTTTTTTGCACGCACTCAGGAAAAGGCCCTGTTTTATGCTGTGCGACCACTGTTCTACAGATCGGTGAAAAGTTACTGTAGAAATTGCATCATATGCCTGTGCACAAAGACATTGGGAGTTACATAATCATCCTTGTTGCCTGTTGATGCAAAATCATCACTAGGAAGTGACTGTGTGGTCAAATACCACTTTCGTCAGTTTTGCAGATTTGTCCTTGTGAGGCTGAAGCTGTGTTCTTTGCAGTGACAGAACTTTTTGTAGTGTTCTATAATGTCGTCTGATTCTCTTTCACAGATTGTCACTGAAAAACTTGACAAGAACAACTTCCAAGCATGGAAGTTCAGAATGACGAATTTCCTTATGGGAAAAGGATATTGGGAATTCATTGCAAGAAATGAAGAAGAACCAGTTCTTCCTAATGTTCCTAATCAACAGCAAATGCAGGCATTTAAACATGGCATGAGAGAGCTAGGAAAGTTATGTACTGGCTGTCTATCAACATTTTAGACTCTATGATTGTGGATATTCAAGATGCAAGTATGCCAAAGGAGGCATGGGATACTTTGTCAAAAATGTATAGCACAAATGCGCAAGCCAGGAAAATGCAGCTCAAGCAAGAGTTGCACAATGTGCAAAGAGAAAGTATGAGCATCAATGACTACCACATGAAGGTAAAGAAGATTGTAGATGCACTTGCTTCCATTGGGTCGCCAGTGGAAGATGATGATTTAGTTTCTGTGGCCTTGAATGGTCTAGGAAAGGATTATGCACAGTTCCGAACATCCATTTCCGTTCGTGAAAGATTTCCTGATTTTGAGGAGTTGATTGCTCTTCTAATTTCTGAGGAGCAGAGAAATGGTGGTGCATCTTCTTCAGGAGGAAATTCAAAAGAAGCTGTCTTCTACTCAAATCTGGAAGAGGTAGAGGCAGAGGTAGAGGAGGCCGATCTGGAGGCCGTGGTAGAAATCAGAATATGCATCAAACTCAAGAAAACCAGTCCTATGGAGGAGGACGTGGTAACTCTAGAGGCAGGGGGAGCCAAAGAGGTTGTGGTGGATGGCAAAGAGGCCAAAATGCAAACAGCAATGTTGAATGCTACTACTGTGGTAAAATGGGTCATATGGCTAAAGACTGCTATAAAAAGCAGAATGACATCATGAATGGAAAATTGCAACAAGGGAATCATGCATCTTCTAGTAGACAGGGTGATGACAGAAATGAGCACTTGTTTATGGTGCAACACATTACCAATTCTGTGACAAGTGCAGAAGAAAGAAACGATGTGTGGTATGTTGACTCAGGTGCATCAAACCACATGACAGGTCATGTGGAATGGATGCAGGATGCAAGGAAAATGGAAAGACTAGGATTTGTGGAGACTGGTGATGATACTGCACATCCTATTATACAGATTGGAAAAATTCCTTTGTCTATGCAGGATGGAAAAAAGAAATACCTGTCGGATGTATTTCATGTCCTGAATATCACCAAGAACCTGGTTTCTGTTGGCCAAATGGTTGAGCGGGGCTTGCAGGTCAGATTTAATTCTCATGGATGCTTTGTTGAGGATATGAAAAATAAAGGTCGTTTGATAGGAAAAGAAAAGAAGAAGGGCAGAATGTTTACGTTGGATGCAGACATGCCTGAATTGAGTGCAACAATATTTGCACATGGGACTGGTGTAGTTGCAGATATTGATATCTGGCATAAACGCATTGGTCATATTAATGTACAACGACTTAAATCAATGCAAGCCCAAAATCTTGTTGCAGGATTGCCTAAATTCAAGGTTGCAGAAATGCATAAGGTATGTGAAGCTTGTCAATTTGGAAAACAGGCAAGGAAACTATTTCCTAGACATGTTCAAGAGAGTAAGAAGCCATTGGAATTAATCCACTCTGATGTGTGGACTACTAAAGCTGCATCTCTTGGAGGCTGTCATTATTTTGTCACTTTTATTGATGACTATAGCAAAAAAATTTGGGTGTATTTTATGAAAAAGAAAAGTGAAGTTTTTGGGCATTTCAAAACTCTTAAAGCTATGGTTGAAAAAGAAACAGGTCTGCAAATAAAATGCCTAAGGTCAGATGGAGGGGGAGAGTATCTCTCAAATGAGTTTGCAAGGTTCTTGCAGGAGCATGGCATAAAGCAGCAATATTCATGCAGTCATACCCCACAACAAAATGGAATTGCAGAAAGGAAAAATAGGCATATTGGAGAGGTATCTCATGCCATGATCAACGAAAAAGACTTGCCGGATTTTTATTGGGCTGAAGTAGTTGCTACAGCAGTGCACATAATGAACAGGACTCCCACTGCAGCAATACATGGGATGACTCCAGAGGAGAGGTATACTGGTAGGAAACCAGATATTTCTCATTTGAAGTTTTTTTGTTGCATTGCCTATGTTCATGTGCCAGATGAGTTGAGATGCAAGTTGGATCCAAAAGCTGAGAAGTGCATCTTTATTGGTTACTCTCTGTAGCAAAAAGGGTATAGATGCTATAACCCTTCTACTCGTAAGTTTACAGTGAGCAGAGATGTTGTTTTTTATGAGATGAGTAGCTAGTATAAACCAGTAAATGTGATTGATAATGTAGATGCACAAAATGGTAATGCTGCATAGAATTCATAGCAGCAGTCACAATATATTAGTGGACCTGGAGCATCCTCTAGCAGTGGTTCACATTCTTCACCATGGACAGGCAGATTGAGATCAGGAGAATCTTCTCAAAGCAATGCAAATAGTGGTATGCAGGTATCACGAAAAGGAAAAGAGAAGGTAGATCAGCCCATGTTTGATGTGAATGCAGGTCACTCTTATATGGATGGTGAATCCAGTGGCTCAGAACAGAGCATTGATGATGAGTTGGGTATTTCTTCTATTGTTATACCTGGAGTAAGGAAGACCATGGATGTTTTGAGAGCACCTGGGAGTGAACCTACTTTGCGCAGGTCTACCAGAGCTAGGTATCCTGTGGACAGGCTGAAATATGATGGATTTACAGCCATTCACTATGCCTATATGGTCAAAGTGATACAGGAACCAGAACCCACTTCTTTTGAGCAAGCCATGGGAAAAGAAAAATGAGAGAAAGCCATGGATGAAGAAATGGATGCCTTGGAAGCAAATGCTACATGGGAATTGGTACCTTTGCCTAAAGATAAGAATGCAATTGGTTGTAAGTGGGTTTATAAGGTGAAGCACAATGCAGATGGTTCTGTGAACAGATACAAGGCAAGATTAGTAGTCAAGGGGTATGCACAAACATATGGCATTGATTATGAAGAAACATTCAGTCCGGTTGCAAGGATGACAACCGTAAGAGCAGTCATTGCTATGGCTGCATCAAAGGAATGGTCTTTACATCAGATGGATGTAAAGAATGCCTTCTTGTATGGTGATTTGCAAGAAGAGGTATATATGGAGAAACCACCAGGTTACGTGCATGCTGTTCATCCTGAGTTTGTTTGTAGGTTGAAGAAAGCCTTGTATGGCTTGAAGCAAGCACCTAGAGCATGGTCTGACAAGATAGGACAGTATCTTGTCACTATTCGCTTTCAGATTTCCAGGGCAGATTTCTCACTTTATGTGAGAAAAACAAAGAAAGGTGTTATGCTACTTGTCATTTATGTTGATGATTTGATTATGAGAGGTGACAGTGATGAAGATATCCTTCATGTGAAAATGCTATTGAAGCAGAAGTTTGAGATAAAGGATTTGGGAGAGCTGCGTTATTTCTTGGGCATTGAGGTGATTAGATCACCAAGTGGGATACGGCTCTTGTAGAGGCAGTATGGATTGGACATGCTGTCCAAATATGGGATGACAGGCTGTAAGCCTATTTCAATTCCTTTGGAGCAGAATGTGAAGCTGAGCGCAGATGCAGGTGAGCTTCTGGAAGACCCTACTATGTACAGACGCATAGTAGGAAGTTTGATTTATATGACTATTACCAGGCCAGATTTGAGCTATGATGTTGGATTGGTAAGTCAGTTTATGCAGGCTCCAAGGAAACCGCATTTGGATGCGGCTAGACGCATACTCAGGTATGTGAAGTCCACATTGCAGTATGGACTACTTTATGAGACTGGGGTTCAGATACAGTTGTATGGATACACTGATGCTGATTGGTCTGGTAGTATTTCTGATAGACGATCTACCATTGGATATGTGTTCTCTTTTGGGAGTGCTGTAGTCACTTGGAGCAACAAGAAACAGCCTACAGTTGCCTTGTCAAGCACAGAGGCTGAGTACAAGGGCGCAGCAATGGCTGCATGTGAGGTAGCTTGGTTGCATAAGCTACTTTATGATATGCATCAGCCTACAGATGGGCCAGTTGTCATTTATTGTGACAACATGAGTAGTATACACTTGGCAAATAACCCACTCTATCATACTAGAACAAAGCACATTGAGATGCATTATCACTATGTGAGGGAGAGGGTTTTACTAGGTCTTATTGATCTAGTTTATGTCAGCACAGAGGATCAGGTAGCTGACATATTTACGAAGGCATTGGGTGCACAGAAGCTGCGCAGGTTCAGAGACTTGCTTGGTGTGCAGGAATTGGGATTGAGCTCGAGGGGGAGTGTTGAGATATCGAGCTCCACTCGTGATATGCCAGGGTAACCGTTGTGCATTTATGTCACCAACTTGTCAGTTACACCGCCCATGAATAATAGCTAGATGACAGCTATCCTTATCTACTCTAGTTCGTGGCTCAGTTAGTATGCCACCTTAGTTAGTTGAGTTTGGTTTGAGACCCATATATAGGGTTCTTCTATTTCTATGTACTTGAGTTCTTTTTGGCTTACACAACTAAGAAGAGGAAAATTGTTTTCAGCCTCCACCTGTGTGTGTATTCCCCCATTGTGCAAGCAAGAAAGCTACAAATGAGACTCCTTCCTTCTCTCCCACAATCTTGACATGCAGTCCAAGATGGATCTGCTATGGTCTACATTTGAGCAATTCTAGGAATATGTTCCTCTGGACCATTGTCCATTATCAACTACACAAGTTGGCCTTTTATATGAAGCTTTCAACAATGGATCTTCCTCTTCCAGAGGATGGTTGGAGTGGGGCTTGGTCTCCTGAGTTGCTGTGACAGAAGTGGTCCGTATGGTCTTTGAAGATTCTGTCATGACAGATGCCATGTTGCTCTCATATATATATATCTACGGGGAGACTTGTTGATTCCAGATGAAGTGGATATGGCCTGGTATGTGGAAGATTGTGAGGTGCCCGCCCATCGGCGTTCCAGGCACTCTTTTAGCGGTCTATCGAGAAACAAATCTAAGCGTCGTTGCCCGGCACTCCCAAGGAATGTTCCGAGTTTTGTCGCCTAGGGTTTCCCGAATCCGCCTCGCAACGGAATGTTCACGACCGAACCCACTAGGATCGACCTGAAATTCGGGTTCTTAGTTGTCAAGGTCTCCTATTAGCATTCTAGCATCGGGTTTTGGACATCCTACTTTACGCAGAGATACCCAATCTGAAGCAGACCCATGCCGCACTTGGTTCAAAGAGAATGGGAAACGAGAGGGATGCGTTGCTCAACCTCTCTGCCCATAGGGCATAGTTCCATTCCGGTCCCCTAAAACGGCATGAATCGGGTTCTAACCTATCAATACCTAAAGGTCGAATGATGATAAAAACTTGTGAGAAGCCTCCCAGTTCTCTGGGACCACCCTGCCGTAGGACAGACCCGTTGGGGGTTCCGCCCACCCGCTTCCCTTAATAGCTTTAGTTTTCTAATTAGGTCCTACCACGTTTATGTGTGACACTTAAAATCAGCTTCATTAATTAAGCCTTTTAGGGAACAAGGTTCGTTCGCGTAAATTATAGCACAGACACGAAAACAGAGCAAAGCAATCTATTGACAAACAAGATCAAACAAGTTCCTTAACTTATCTTCAAGTTAATCTTTGTCTCCCGCCCATACAGGAGAAATTATGTTTCGCTTCTGTCCAACAGAAGTATCCCTTCTGTGCTGCAGAAGTAACTGGTCCAATTCACATGGCACCAAAAACTCAATCCTTTATCTAGAATAGGATCTCCCAACATGCCCAACTGTCGGGGGCCACGGAGGTCTTCAACTCCATTCTAGACCTAGCAAGGGGTGTCCAGAGCTCCAACTGACCCGCAAGCTGTCTAGGAGCGAAACATCATTCCCGTGGTTGGCCTTTTTACCACTCGACCTTCGGCCCATGAATCGAGTAGTGCCCTCTCGGGTTACTACGCGGTGCGACCATGGAGGTGATCCACCCGTACAATATATTCTTCCTTAATTAAATCCTTTAAGAATCAAGCACAAACAAGGCATTCAGCCCTAATATCATTTTCCAAGAAAACATTCCTTTATTCCCATGGCGACTTGTCATCACAGACCCTTGCCATGCATTTACCATAAATCACAAGCACTTGGAATAATCATCCAAACAACAACTAGCAACCAATTGAATGTAAAAACATTTAGGATGCTGCTCGATCAACCAACAAAACCAATTGCATTCTTTCCAAACAATGCAAGAATAGACGATATAACATTTCCATCGTATATTTGCTCTTCCCCTTTGGGATCTAAGAGCAATACTATGCAAACATGATCTTAACACTTCCTTCCTTTGGCTAGGGCATATGTTAAGGGTTCAAACACTATTCATGATGTAAGTTCTATAGGTCACTTACCTTGCTTGATAACCCAACCCTGGATTGGAAAAAGTCATTGTTATTGGACGGATCTCAAGACATCTTAGTTTTAGTCCTTATGATTAATTTCTTGTACTAGCTCTTAGTCAAGTCATGAGGCAACTAGAAAATTATCCTCATATATCAAACATGTCATAGGCATAACATATAAATACTTGATAAGATAAGTGTGAGATGATCTCAAGCAATTAGACTCCTAGGCTAAGTACTTTTGAAGTATCTAAACTTTAAACTAGTACTTCTCTATTCATGATTCTTAATGTCATATTCTTTTAGCAATTATGCTATTTATAACCCTTGACTATACTTTAATCTAGCACTTGTATGCCCAAATTTTTTATGTCGTTCTTTTGACGACTATGCCATTCATAACGCTTGACTAATTCTTCCTTGTAATTACTCTACTAGCAAATAAATCATATGTAACTAGGTGCAACTATCTTCCCTTGATATATGCACTTCACAAACTCTATCTTCCGAGTAGGTGAGATGAAATTTATCCTTTCCCATGACCTATACTCGTGCAATAGTATGGGCTTAACGTATCTCGTACGAGAATCAAAGCAAGCATCTATCAACTTGAAAAATACATTACTTACAACCGGAACTATAGTTGGATTGACCGTGATGCCTTTGCTCGAAGCCTTGTTGTTGGTTGCGGGATTGTCATCCGCACGCGACATTCTTCGCTTGGAGGCCATCGTCCGCAGGTAGACTCAAGGATTAAGAAGGTGGAGTAGATTCAAGATGGGAGAGCATAAGAGAAGATGGTTAAGTGAAGGATCGAGATAGAGGGAAATTGAGCCAATTCTCTTCCTTGCAGCCTCTCGGGGTGACTCTTCTCTCTCTCTCTCTCTCTCAAGCTCTCTTTCAAGCTTTTCCTCACAATCTCTTGGAGGAGTATCCTCCTCTCTACCTCTCTCTTGCAGCCTCTCGGGGTCTCCTTCTGCTTTCTATGCCTCTCCCATGCCTCATATTTATAGTGAATTAGAGAAGAGGGCTTGTGGTTGAGAAGTAGAGCTCTTTATGGAGGGGGATCTTAGAAAGATCAGTGATCTGATGCTCAGATCATAAATCTGATGGTTCCATTGGCTCCGAAAGGGGGATAAAACCTCAAGTCGCTTGGTTAGAAAGCTCTCAGTTCACTCCTTCTTCTTTTCTATGTTCAAAGTGCTGTCTACTGCTTGTAAACTGCGATCGCGGTGCACGCGATTTCGCAAATCCTCTCTTTATTTTTTTCTTTTTATAAGATCTCCAAACTAACTAAAATATCTTGTCTTTTCTTTTAAATGACATCCAGTTTCTGAAAATCCCCATATCTTTTTTTAGGATAATATCTAAAATATCTAAAATATACTAGCTTTGCCCAAAATCTAATATTTTTGGACCATCTAAACTATACACATCAACCTAGTGATTAATATAACTCATAAGTCTCGTTCACGTTGCAATTTACGTGAAGGGTGACTCTACGGTCCTTTTCAATCCGAGAAAAATATCAGATTTATGACTCTTGATTTTTCTAAATAAAATATTTTAAATTAAATAAAATTATCAATAATTAATGTTAGTTAGTTTTACCTTAGTTAGTCTTTAGTTAGTAACCTTACTAACTTATTAATTGACTAACTAACTTTCGAACTAACCCACTAACTTTTATTGTGCAGAGATATTACAAAGATGTGGTTTTACAAGCTGTTTTGTATGTCAACTATTTGGAGTTGCGAATAGATGACATGTTCCAGAGTTACTCCTCAAAAGTGGCTACTTGCCCTGATAATTCCTGGCACTCCATGATTGATTCTGTGGTCTTGAATCAACGACAGAACATAGCTTCTACATATGTATAGAGCACTAACCAACTGAGGGTGGATCTCTTAGCTCACCTTTCTAAAAAGAATCCATTTGATTCCACCTTTTTTTATATCTATCAGACAAGATCTATCTTAGGCCCCTCTGTTCCTAGCCTACTGTATTACCAACAAATGGCTCACCATTATGATACCTATCTTTCCCTCTATCAAACCAATTCCATAGCAATCTTACCCCTTCTTTTCCAACCTCAATCTTTTCCTCAAATGCCAATATTTACATATTGCTCGTTTATTGAAGTTAGAGTATTTTCCCCTTCTCCACCATGTCCTTCTCCATCCATTCATGTACCTTCTACCTTTCCTATTTATCAATTAACACCCTTCCTAAGTGATTCCCTAAAATTTTCAGCTACTCCTTCTTTAACCTATTCTTCCTTTTATGAATTTTCCTACCCATCTCTTCATCTACTTTTACTTATTCCACTTCCATCTCTTGCCACTTCTATCTCTCAACCCCCTCAGTTGGTTAGTGACTATGAAGGGTTTGATCAGCAGATTTCAAGAAGAAGAGGATGGAGCTCGAGTGATTCTCTTATAGGACCTCAGATAAATTGGCCAATAATTCCAGGAGATTGGACAACTGCCAGTCAAGCATACCGGAACTACCTTCATTTTTCTCACCAATATTCACAATCTCTGGATCCTTTGGTGAGATTGACAGCTCATTTTGCTTGGTATCTAGCATACATGCATAGGCATTCCCATAATGATCAAATGGCAATTCCAAAACTTTGTATGAATGTCAATGTGAACATTGACTCCCACCAGTTGGATGTCCTGTACTTTCATGCCCTATGTCTCCCTAGCAGATACCTTGTCTTGCTAGAAAGGATGTGCTGCTTGCAGTTTTTTTCAAAATCCTCCCAAGATATTTGTAGACGAATCCTTCTCCATGGATCGCTTCTGAAACCACCAAGCCTTCAAAAGGGATCATCTTCATTGATGCCTTTGCAATGTATTTTGGATGATTCTTAATGATATATCTCTTTTTGGAGGTATCATTCAGATGGTTGTGTTAGTGTTTGTGTATGTGTTGTCTTAATTGTATGTGATGAGTTCGTGTTGATTGTGAATACTTGTTTGAGAGCTCTTTTCACAAGATTGCTGGTGGATGGAAAGCCTATGGTGGAAAGCTGAAGAGAATCTCTTATATCCTTTAAAAATTTGTTATGGTTTTTTAAATGATTAATCAGAGGAGTTAATGAATAATAGAAGTTTTCCTTTAGTAGTGTTTTTTCTATCAGATACAGGTGATACGTTGGGGTCGTGTTTTAAGATTATTGAAGATTCTATGGAAGAAAAAATTGAGCTCTTTAGTGAACTTATATTCTTCTTTTCCTTAGGTCGCGAGGACGCTTCCTTTCTAAGTGTGGGGATATGTTGAGAGTGAAAAAATGCTAAATTTTTGACTGATTTTTGTTGTTTTTGAGGTTTGAATGATTGATTTTTGATAGATTTAGAGTGATGTATGATTGTTAGTGGAAGTATTTGAGAGTGTTTTGGATGATATTGATTCTGTTTTGGAAGTTCATGATGCTCAGTGGAGATATGAGGTTCTGTGATGTTCTGATAGGTTCTGTATACCTTTTGTATAGCTTCTGTTTTGTTCTGATTATCTTCTGTATGAAGCATGGATTGATGATTGATAAAGATTGAGATCTTTTGAAAGCGTATTGAATAGTTTTTGATAATATGGAATGGTTTGAGTATGAGTTATGAGGTTTTGATGACCTTCTGTAGACCCTCTGTAGAGCCTCTGTCTCTGCTCTGTCTTTGTACTGTAATTGTATTGTAGCTGTTCTGGTGTTGTACTATGACTGTTCTGTAGACCTTCTGTAAGTGTTCTGTAGAATGTATGTGTGATTTTGGGAAAGTTTTCTAACCTTTGGAAAGGATGAATATAAGTTCAAAAGAGCTAAAACAAGTGGAAGAAGCAGCTGCTGAAGACCGAAGAGAAGACTAAGTGACAATGACAGTAGTGAGCTGTGAAAAGACATTGTAGTGGCTCTGGTGACTCTTCATATTAGACATACCTCTTGGGAGGTGCATCCACGACCTAAGAAGGATTATTGAGGGTTATTATGAGAGCATTTTAGTGAGGATATGATGTATTATTGATAGAGAGAGAGAGAGAGTCAGAGATAGTCAATTCTATCAAAACAATGTAACTGTATATGAGAGATTGAGAGAGAGAACTATGAAGACATTGAAGATGGATAATATGTGATTGATTTCCATTCAAAGATGGTGTATTCCTTTGTGTTATTTGTTATATTGGTGGATTTTATGAAGATGTTAAAGAATATGGTTGATTCTATCAAATTCGTGGGAGATATCTACTATGATGCTGCGTGAAGATTTGCTGTTTTCTTTGTGTTGATGATCAAAAGAATGAAATAGAAGCTTGTTGATATTAGAAGATAGATTTTCTTGCAAGAGAATTCCCTTTTCCTTGGTGTTCCTCTTGGGGCTCCAGGACCAATGGAGCAAGGGGCAGTTGATCCACATGATCATGATGCGGTAACTCAGATACCTAGTTTGACGATGTACTCAATACCCAAGTCCTTGCACGTCAATGCTTTTTGGGAAGGCACCAAAATGCATGCAATCTTACTGGTCTAGCACTAGGAGACACCACGAGAAAGGGAATTGTAGATACAAGGAGCAAGAGTTAGTATGCTGAGCCACAAGGTACTCCAGGACTAGGGTAACCTGCCTATTGAGAATGCTAGGTTCAATGTCACCCTAACCACTAGAATGAAAGTGCGGCCATTTGGAGTGTTAAAGAACTAGCCCTTGAAGATCGCATGAATCCAATTCTCTATTGACTTTATAGTCATGAAGGGAGTGGACTATGACATCCTATTAGGGTGGCCATGGATGCGCAATGCACGGGTCGTAGAAGACTGGGGCAACAGTTTGATCTTCTTAGGAAATAGAATAGAGGCAATAAGAGTAGAGATGGATACATGGAAGACAACACCAGTCAACTTGGATGCCATCTCCACCATGCTTAAGGGGAACACACAGATTAGGAAAACTTATGAGCCATTGACCAAGTATGTTCCCTATCCCAAGGATGAGAAAGATTAGATGCACATGCTTGCCACGATAGATCTACTATTCTCAGATAGTGAGGAGTATAAGAAAGCTACTAAGACAGTCAATAAGCCTAGAGATGCACCCTTTGTGCTATTCTGCATGATGGCCAAAGCTCGCATAGACAACCCAACCCTATCAAGGTACGATTGGCCACCATCATGAAAATTGAAGATGAAGACGAGGAAGTGTTGGCACCTGCCTACCTATGCTTAGTAGTGATTGACCAAAATACGCACGTATTTGATGCACTCATTGACGAGAGAGCTGATTGTAACATCCTGATATATGA
The DNA here is from genome assembly GCF_053477565.2 of Lygodium microphyllum. Classification (NCBI taxonomy): domain Eukaryota; kingdom Viridiplantae; phylum Streptophyta; class Polypodiopsida; order Schizaeales; family Lygodiaceae; genus Lygodium; species Lygodium microphyllum. The sequence continues at coordinate 86,399,375 of NC_141148.1, forward strand.
TCGTTGGACTCTCATTGGTCAATTCCAACTACAGCCTAGCGACACTAAGCTCAATCCATTTGGAGGATGGTCCTACTAAGAAAATGAAAAATAAGGGTCTCTATTGAGACTAAAAGCCTACATGTGATCTTTTATGTGATGCTTAACACTAAGACCGTTGGTAGGGAATCTGTGCTAGGACATGCATTCAAGAAACAAGCGCATGTTGACTATGACTCGCAGTGCATTCACCTTGCCATTGGCAATGTTAGGATAGTAATGACTTTTAGCAAGGGTAGCTCAACTCCATCATAGGTTACCAAGCCACCGATAGAGCAACCCACTACCAAGCCTAAGAAGGGAGATCGCGACTCATCACAACCTGCCAAACCTCAATCCCAACAAATCGCAAAAATCAGAACCAAGGCCTAGGAACCATAGCTCAATTGGAGCACAAAGGCCCACCTCCTAAGAGCAAGCACACATGACCTTGCAATGCAAAAGAATCACACCCGAGAGCTAGGAGGCTACAAAGTAGGCGATACAAGCGAATATAAATGGTCAAGCCGTGACGGGTCCCCAAAACCTTGTTGCAAGTGCAATGCTACTATGAGGGTAGCACTTGGATTTGGGTACCTAAAACCAGATTGGTCAAGGATCCTACTCCAATGATGCTCCCAAACTTAACCACACAAAGCCATGTGACAGACAAGGCAGCAATGCCACAAATGACTCAAATTGCAAAATCCACAAAGCCTTAAACACAGAAGTTGACAAAGACTAAACAAGTCTATAGACCAAAGCCACACCCTCTACTACTTACACACTACCTCAGCCTACTCCTACTAGTGCCCCTACGACCTCGCTAGCGTCTAGCAGTGCAAAATCCCTAACAATAACCAAGCCCATCACACAAGGAGCCCAACCACACTCTTGTTGAGATATTTGCAATCACACCTATTGTAGCCTCTTTGTATGAGGCAGTTTTGGGCTTAGGACATGCAGGCAGACTGAATCCCATATGCACAGAAAGGGAAAACTACTACCATCCAACAACTATAAAGAATTGTACTTGACTACCACTTTTCATATGGAATGAACACAATGTCATGATGCTTTGTACTTTCAGTTAAGTATCTTGTCTTTGTCAGTCCTACACAATATTGTGTTTATGAGTCCAAGCTACCATCTTGGAACCTAATTCACTTGTGTAATAGTTTATCTCTACTTAACTATGTCATCATGAGTTTGGTCTTCATCTTCCATCCACCATAGCTCCTTGCCATGTCCTAGATCCCACACATTTCCACATGGTATCAGAGCCCAATCAACACTACCTCTCCTTCTTCTCTTAGTTCCTCTCAACCTCTTCCTAACCTAAAGGTGCTTCATCCTGGCACGAGCAGCCCCAACATTGGCCATTGGTGAGAGGAAAATAGGAGCATTTCCAGTGTTCGATCTCTTTCTCCCCTTTCCTTCTCTTTCAATCGTGCAAGCAAAGTCTCTCTGAAGGATTGCGTCCTCCTAGCTTGATCATGCCAGGCCGCTTGCATCAATCACAAATTTGAGAATTCACACAGGAATGCCGATATGAATAGCTCTCAAAGATGTCATCCGACAAAAAGAAATCCTGGCCTCCTGGAGATTACGTATCTAAATCTAAACTCCATCTACTGGAATACGATCCTAGAGCCCCACCACCACTAGCATGGAGGCATAGATTGAACAGTCATGCAAACCTTCTTACAGAGTTCAATGTCACATTCAGAGAAGCCTTGAAGATGGTCAAGCTTGGATTCCATTTGTGGACTTACATTAAAGCATAGCGTTTTGAAGGACAGGCTCCACCTATAGACCCTTTTACGTAGCAAATAAAGCCATCAGCCCTTGCCATGGGGTGTCTCTTGGTGGAATGGGTTCTAGGAGTATTGATAGAGGTTTTAGAGGTGAATTCAGGTGATGGCAGTTGATTCCTAGTGTTTGTGAAGAGGCTCCCATTTTGGCTAACTAGTTCTTGGTATTTATTTCTCTCATGATGGTGAGGGAAGAAAAAATATAGCTCAGTTCTTTGCCCTGGTTGACTAGCTGAAATTGGAGTTCCAGATGTTTCGAGCATTTCCTCTTGGTATTGGAGTCTGGAAGGACAACATTCAACATATCATGTTGTTTTTCCCAGGGCATGGACAATTTATGAAGGTGAACCAGATCCTGAACTAAAAATTTATTGCCGGCAAGTCTCCCCATTTACCCAAAATAATTACAGGGAAAGTTGCCTACCAACAATTGTTTTCTCCTACACACTAATTAACATTGGGAAATCTAGTGCAAGTGTGAGCTTGTTGTTCACGTGGGCTAACTCAATAGGTGGATCATCACACTTTACTAGTGGTCATTTTAATGAAAGATTTGAAGAGAAAGATGGCATAAGCAGTGTTCTGCTATATCATAAGTACAAAGGCAAGAAGGACTAGCTTTTCTGTGATTTTTCCAAAAGGACCGGACACACCGAGAAGTTCTGCCTAACCAAAAAAAGGTCCCAGAAGGGATATCTTGCTACAATTAAAGAAGAAGAAGAACATGGAGCAAAGGAAAAAGAAGAAGACCACCAGGAGAAGGACAAGCCTCATCAGCCCTTCTACACCTACTCTGATAGATTGTTTTAGCCTTGTAATGTCTAAATCCCAAATGCTTCTATCATAAACTTGTAAACTCCTCATGTACCCATATACTACAGCCTCTGTACACTTTGTGAGGCCCATGTTGCAGCCTTTGGATGTCCATCATGTTTGTGGTACCCACACTTAGCATTTTCTGCGACGACTTCTAGTGATTTGCCATGTTTATGGTGTGCCCACACTTTGCAGGTGTTTCTCTCACTAAATCCTCTACACACTTTGTACTTTCTGGTTGTGATTGAGGAGGGGTGTTGAGATATTTGCAATCACACCTATTGTAGCCTCTTTGTATGAGGCAGTTTTGGGCTTAGGACATGCAGGCAAAATGAATTCCATATGCACAGAAAGGGAAAACTACTACCATCCAACAACTATAAAGCATTGTACTTGACGACCACTTTTCATATGGAATGAATACAATGTCATGATGCTTTGTACTTTCAGTTAAGTATCTTGTCTTTGTCAATCATACCAAAGATTGTGTTTATGAGTCCAAACTGCCAACTTGGAACCTAATTTACTTGTGTAACAATTTGTCTCTAATTTTCTCTGTCATCATAAGTTTGGTCTTCATCTTCCATCCATCATAGCTCCTTGCCATGTCCTAGATCTCGCACATTTCCAAAACTCTTGGGAATAACCAAAGCCACAGCCATTAGCCTCCAAGTTATCCAGTTTGGTCAATCCTTACCCACCACCAACAGGTCTTAAGCCATCCTACAAACCACGATCAATCCTCACATTGGCTAAAGACTTGGCTGAGAACATAGGAGATGACTTGATCACTTGCATCAAAAGTGCTTATATGCCACTTTCACTCTACTTGCTAAAAGCAAAGAACGCTTAGACCTAGGTCTACTTGATCTATCCTTAGTGTCGAAAGTTCATGCCATGCCATGCACATGGGAGGAATACAAATTTGTGATAGTAAAAACTCTCATGGTCATAGAGGAATTGATCGACAATGCCAAGATATCTTGGGATCAATCCTTCAAACAACGACTAATCACCTCCTATAGCAAGAGTAGAGTCACTGCCATGAGCTGAAGAACTCCACAAGCTAGCTGATAATGACTCGTCTTTCTTGAGGAAGTGGTATGATCTCAAACTCTAGTGGAAATAATAAGGCTACCAAATCATGACTAATTCTAAGTAGTGACACGCCATTAAGATCTCCAAGTATGATCCCACTTACGTAGCTCCTGCCTCTTTTAGGGTATTGGCCATCACTTGCAATCAATTACTAGAAGATCATGTCATGAGCCACCTTTACCTAGATCGAGTCCTTACTAAAGAAGAGTTACACATTGCTAGCAGGATTGACTCTGGTGGCTCCCTCACAGATGTTCTCACCTACATCACTCAAGTAGGCATCCGTCCTTTTGACATGGACCATTATGCTAATCTTGAATATAATCCAAACTTCTACGATTGGCTCATACAAAAATAAACCATCGCAAGCCAACGCTGAATGCCCTTGATTCCTAAAACCTTAATGCTAGAAGGATTCTGGGGCAAGGTGGAATCAAACATGTGAACAGGTAAGGTGAATGAAATACACGAACGAAACCTCCATCAGTGAAACCAAGAGCAGAAGAGAGTGGATAAAAATCAACTCATGAATGATGAAAAGTCGTAAAATCTTCTGAATGAATGGACTGCTTGAAGGAAAAAATACTATTCTTTGTAATTAAGCATGTTATTCTTCCCTAGAAAGCATAATCAATTCTTGCTCACCTTTCTACAATAAATTACCTTGAGAACACTAATGGTGAACTATGGCATTATGAAAAGTATCCACTATGGCAGGTCAAAACAAAAGCAACAAACTTCCATTCTCAAAGGAGGAGCAAGAAAAATATAGTCTCTCATTGGAGATGAGGGTTTATAATCAACTCAAATTTAGGTATATCGTAAATCTAGAAGACATTGTCATGGAGAAACCGGCTATCCAACAACAACTAGTGAAGCAAGGTGCAGGCTATGGAAGTATGTGGAAAATGTGGGCCAAGCCATCGACTATGAGAAGTGCGCTGAGTTCCTTTGGACCTTCAATCGAAATTGAGGCATTGTCATGGTGCACCTAGAAAATGAAGCCCGCCAAGTAGAAATCAAGCTCAACCCTGAGTTGGTACAGAAAACACTAGGCCTACCAGACAAAGTGGAGAGATGGCCAAAACGAGATGTGTATGACATGCTAGGGATGGACAAAGTGATAGCCCACACCAACGATGGCATCAAACACTCTATTTTCTAGTCAGTGGTATAATTCATTGATGAACACAATCAACGTGCCAATGTTGGAGAGCATTGCTGCCCAATCCTTTGATGAAGTAAACCTTAATGGCTTAGTGAGAAAGATGATAGAGACGTCGGCAAAAGCCTTAGTCATCATTGGGAGAATCCCTGGCCTCCAAATCCAAGAAATTGTTGTCTTCGTCAAAGTCCTCCACCATTGGCTTTGGAGGAATCTTGATAGCCATCATAAGAGAGGCACTAGGGAAAGCACAAGATGGTGAGGCAATTGGTAAAATGCCGGACATGTCCCTTCTGCACCAAGGATAGGAGCAGTCTAGTGAAAGGACCGTGAGTGAGAACAAAGGATAGAAAGAAGCACAATCTAGCCAACGAAGGGCCACAAAGTCAAAAAAAGAGACTTCACAAAAGAAGAAGAAAGACAAAGAAGAGAGGGAGTAGAAGGAGAAAAAAAACCTATGCAGAGCCTAGGGGGATCCCAAAAGCATGAAAGAATGAAGAAAGAAAGAAGAAAGGGATGAGGCAAAGAGAAAAAAGGAGGAATCTAGAAGAGCCAAGGAGGAAGAGGTGGAGCTCAAGAAGAAGGAGGAAGAAGACATAACTCTTGCTATCCGCCTCTCAGTGGAGCAACCTTCAAGGCAAGAAGAGTTGGTGGCCATGAGCCCACCCTGACAACAAGAAGGTCCAAGCACCCGCTCCAAGGCACCCAAAAACCTATCGCCCCTAGTGACCGAGGGAAAGTGCAAGGGTTTGATCTACCCTATCCCAACCGTCCTACTACCTGCCACCCCAGTCACTACACCCACCCAAGACTTCTCTACCATGGTAGATGCTAGCAATCTTGTGGCGTGGGTGTAGTTCCTAGTCAACAAGGAGGCAAGTCAAGGTGCAAGTACAAGAACCACTGTGGTGAGAGCAAGAAGATAGGTAGCTGCTGCTACAGACACGGAATCCTCACGGGACCTCAAATGACCAAAGATTGAAGCTTCTACAACCACTGGTCCCTCTACAGCATTGCTCATGTCCACAACCTATGATGCTTGTGAGTAGGAACTCGTGTCACAGCTAGAACGAGCAAAGAAAGATAAAAAGATTTTTGTAGCTGAGCTCAAGGCTGAAAGGGAGACAATGGCAGCCTCTCAACTGGAAATAACCCATCAAGTGGCCCTCTATCAAAGAGAGAACAAGGAGCTACAAGAGAAGCTCGAGGCCAAGGAAGGAGAAGGTGAGAGATGGCAAGCAAAACTCGCAAATGGAAGAACACAACCTTATGAGTCTACAACACAATTTTGATGAGCTGGTGGCACTGTACAAAGAGCTATAAAAAGAAAATGAAAAAATTTGAGATGCCCCCAGAGCAACTAGCAACAATAGAAGAAGAAAGAAGTCGACAGCATCTAAAGCATATAATACATCTAGAACGAAGGCTAGCCTTGGAGCTTGAAGAACAATAGCACTTGAAAAGGGAAATCTAAGAACATGAGAGATGATTAAGGGCATTAGCCTGCAGGCATAAGAAAAGCCTAGAAGATATGAGGGAAAAAGCCCTTGTAGAAGAAAATAGAGTGTTAGTGGAGAGAAGGGAAGAGGCCACTCAGACAATACTAGAAGCCCAACAACGTACCTTCCTCGGCACTATAATGGATGTCACAGAGTCAAAGGAGGAGGAGGCTATTGAATCCCTAAAGAAGAAGCTAGAGATCTCCTGCAAAGCAATAAGATATGGATTGTGTGCTCAATCACAGGCAAAAGGGACTAGCCTAAGTAGCGAAGAGCAAAGGGATTACTTGCTAAGGGTAGGACTGATGGTCGAAGTGACATACTACGCTTCAAGGAAAAAGAAACACAAGGGCCTAGGAGTGAAATTGAAAGGCAAAGGCCATTTCCAGAAGCCAGGTCCAGAAGCCAGGCTGAATTGTGGCCCCTAGGGACTCTATCTCTAATCATAAAGGATATCGTGTGCCCAATGAGGAGGAGGTCGATACCCTCCTCACCACTCTACCTTTGTTGAAGTCTCTAGAATGTCAATAGGGCCTATCTCAATGTGTCAATTCGATGGTGAAGCAATGTTGAATACTTAAACTCATATTCGGGCAAGCTTTTGAGTGAGATCTATTGAGGATTTGTTGATGGGACTTAAATCTTGCATTCTTGTCTTATCATTGGAATAATGTTTTCCCTTTAAGAACAACCTCTCTATTAGGATTTGAGAAATTCATTAAAGATTCACATTCATAAAGGCCTTTTTTTCCTTTTTGTAAAGGCCTTTTTTCCCTAAAGATAGGTTTCTAAACCTAGCCTATTTCTTAAAGATACCAATTGTTTATTGTTCTACACAATTGATTTAGTCTCATTAATAGATTTAGATAATCATACTCCTCTTCATCACCCAACACTAGCTTTACTCTCACCTTACTATGTCATGATTGGAATAATGTTTTCCCTTTAAATTTAAGAGCAACCTCTCTATTAGGATTTGAGAAATTCATTAAAGATTCACATTTGTAAAGGCCTTTTTTTCCTTAAGATAGGTTTCTAAACCTAGCCTATTTCTTAAAGCTACCAATTTTTTATTGTTCTACACAATTGGTTTAGTCTCATTAATAGATTTAGATAATCATACTCCTCTTCATCAACCAACACTAGTCTTTACTCTCACCTTACTATGTCATGATTGTGCTTATCATGTTTTGACTCAAACTCAAGACATTCAAACTCACAATTGTGTGTATTTGTCTGAAAATACAAAAGGATTCCAACATCAAATGAAATGCTCTCTTCTTGAGAAACCCCAACAACAATTAGTTGAATAGGGTGCTATGCCAAGGACAATGGTGGGGAGTTAGTCATTTCATTGGAGGATGCCTTTGAAATTTTCGATGCAAGGATTGAGGTCAATGGAGGAGGGCTTGAAGTCGTCAGGCAGGGGGAGCTCGGTGCCGCACATGGCTGAGAAGGTGCCATTCTAGGACAAATTGATGTTATGGCACACCTTGGAGAAGTTGCAAGTGGTGTGCTTCTATGCCCCAAAGAAGCCCTGCTTGATCTTGTAGAGGCCGCACTATAGCATGACATTCACATTGTCCAACCTTGTGCCTAGGTGGATGGCCACCTATTGGAGGGGATCAATCAGTAGAAACACATTTATGTAGTGATTGGCACCATATGGTCTTGTCTTTTGGTCTCACGACCTGGATGTTTGTTGATGAAATACACCAACTGTGAGGAAATTCAAGAATACTTTCACAGTCATCCTCGGGGAGGTCAGATTCAAGCAATTGTGACTGACAGAGTTAGATATTACCAAATAGGTATAGATTCGATGAATAGCACGGGAAAATATGCAATTCTGACTCACAAAGAGGCTGCATGCATACTTGAGGAGCTACCAACACATTGAAAAAGTTATAGAAAAGAGATGTGAGAATCTTGATAGTGATGCCAGGAGGTATATCACATGGTGGATTCCGTGCCACGATGGATTCCGTGAGGTTTTACGGTGGATTCCGTAAACTTTTATTACCAGGGCTCATACACAAAGTGGATTCTTTGTGCGAGAAGTTGATGGGGACGCCTATCTTTTTCGGGCATTTCGTTAATTTAGTGTGTACATGGGTGATTGCGAGTGATTCCGCAAAATACATATTAAATTAATAAATGTTTATGAGTTTAGAGTGTGCACTCGTGATAAATTAAGGTTAGGATTGATTTCTAACCAATTGATTTATTTATGTAGCTGAAGACTGCTAGGTATTCACTTTTGTCGGTTTAATTGTATTATTTTACTAATGATTGTGTGTCAAGAATCGCGTGGTGGGGGGACTTGCTCAAGATGCTGCACCGATCACACACAGAATGCACAAGGAATAGCTCACTCAAGAGACAAGAAGAGAGATAGAGGCCAAAACTTTTTCTTGCTGGTTTCTTCTTCTTCTTCCACACTCTTTACAATGTACACAAAGTATAGATAAGATGCAACATAAAGGAAAGTGGCCTACCAAGTCAAACAATGCATAATCGACTACACTAGTCGACTAGCGCTATAACTATGCCAGCTGTAAATAGGTGTAACAACCTGAATATAATAAGTAATGAGTCAGTGGCCATGTGTGAGTCATAATGACCACCGACGTGCTAAGTGTAGACGTCTGGACCCATCTAACCAGGCGGTCCATCATCAATGTCTGCATGTGTTGAGCTTGTCATCTCAACATTGTGAATGCTTCAGTTGATGTGTAGAGATAGCAGCAGTGGCGGTGGAAAGCATTGGAGGATAGCGTGTATTCGACTTATCATCTATATTTTGATGGGCGCATACCTTAGGCATGGCGCCTATATTTTGTTGCGCCTATTTACCAAGGCGTTGGATATTTATTTATTATTTTGTATGCGCATGGACGCACGATTTAGATATTTGTATTTGAACATTGTATTGGGTATGCCTGACTTCTTGGGCGCCCGCCCACTAGCTTTATTTCTATTTGGCACTAAAGCAAACTCAAAAGCCAAAAGCATGCTATTTTGTAATTTGGGCTATTATTTAAGCTTGAAGATGATTAATACATAAAATCCATGCTTTGTGGAGCGCTCACACAAGGCATGGGGGGAGATTGCACCCAATTGGTCTCTTGTTCATGTCGTGCATGCTTTCTACATTGAGTTTTGTGCAAAAAGTAGAGTTCTTTTGTTCTTGGGGACCTTCTGACACTCACTACGCGCGCTTAGGGCATCCGATCTGTGCACCCCTGGTATCAGAGCAAAGCTGAGATCGAGAGCTTCCAATCGCTACCCATCTTGCGCGAAGGTGGAGCTCCTGGAACGATCGAGCTCTACAGTGAGTTTCATCGCGAACGGTCGATATGGGTGGATTCCTGGAGGTCAAGAACCTCTGTCTACAGCCTCTGATCTCGCGAAGGACCGACCTGAGGAGGCGGAGGACCACTCCTACATTTCCTTCATCAAGTCGTTTTTCCATAGAGTCAAGAGTAAGCTTTCCTCCATAACCAAAAGCTTAAAAGCTTAAGTCAAAAGCTTAATAAGCTTATTTAAAAGCTTAAAGCCCCACAAAATCGACGTCTGGTATCGCGACATGTTCTGAACGGATTCGGCGGTGCAAAAAATGGCCCCCCCTAAAAAATCATCGACTGATCAATTCCAAGCTTAGTCACCTAAGCTACAAGTCATAAATCTTCCAAAGTCACTCAAGTTCTGCAAGTCTTCATACTTTTGCAAGTCTTATAAGTCATAGAGGATCAAAACCGACTTATCTCAATTACTCCCATAAAGGCTATTCCTACGCAGAAGCACAGAACTACAAAATTGCTCCCTGGAAGACTCTGTTCACATACGCAGGCTTGCTGAACCAGTTTCGGCATATGCAGAAGGTCATACACAGTTTTTACGAAGACTACGAATACCGCAATTGCAAAAGACAAAGATAGTAAAAGCCAAGCAAAAATCTATAAGCCTTGTATACCCGACTTTGAGCTACGCTCATCCCGCTAATCAGATTTTGAGAGTGTGAGGTCTTTTGGATTTTTACAGGATGACGGAACAAAACATGGATGATTTAATGGCTGAAGGCGATCTTCCTGAACCTACGATGGAACAAAAACTGGATTTGATTATGATGCAGCTTGATGAAGAACGAAGAGCCCAACAAGCTTTGCAAGTTCAATTGGCCAATTTGCAACGATCTACTACCGACAAAGATGGACCGCAACCCGAAGATCTTATCTGACGTACCATCGATGCGACGCTCGAAGCCCAATCTATTCGAAAAGAAACAAAGATAAGTAAAAGAAATTTCAAATTTCGTACTTTCAATGGAACTCGAGATGGAAAGACTGTACTTGCATTTATCAGTCAGTTTGATGACTACTTTCATGAAGAGACATACACTAAAAAAGACAAAATTAAATGTTTCACTAATCATTTAGTTGATCGAGCCTCTCTTTGGCGGACTGTGGTTCGCAAGAGTATTGATTGTCCCACTACCTGGGAGAGTTTCAAAAAGAAGTTTCTGCAGAATTTCCTTCCTCCTCAATTCCATGAAAAAGCCATAAAGCAATGGGATCTTCTTCAGCAAAGAGATCGTGAACCTATTTTCCAATACACCGAATGTTTTTGGAATGCCCTACTGCAACTCTGAATGCTTGAAGATGTACCTAAAGTGACTCACAAACGCAAGTTTATGTCTAGCTTACTTGGACATTACTACGCTGAAGTCAATATGTTCAAGCCTACAACCCTTGAAGATGCAATTTCTTTGGCTCATGACACTAAAGACAAGATTTGAGGAAGAGACAAGCATCCACAACAATTTCAAGCAAATGGTAACTATGGTTCCAAGCAATTCAATTCAAATTTTAGAAGATTCAATCAAAGTCATTTTCTTCCATCTTCTTTCCGTAAGTCTTGGACACGACCACCTGCTTTGCCATCCAATACCAATCGAAACCCTAAGCCATCCTCACAACCAAATCCCAATATTCCTAGACTTCCTGCCATTGCCAACAATGTATTTAAAGCCAAACCAATAGTTTGTTACAAATGCCATCAACCTGGACATCTAGCAGCCAATTGCCAATCGAAGAAACCACCTGTCCATATCAATTATCTTGGAGCAATGGATGAAGAAGAATGTGAGGAAATGCCTGACATTACGGAAGATGATGACAACATTGCTACTCCTTCAGATACTTTGCCAGGTATGCCAACTCCACATTCTTTGTTGACAATGAAATGTTTTGTGCATGGTAAAGAAAAGATTATTTTGCATGATGACGGTAGTACACATGATTTTATTTCTACAAAGTTAGTGAAAGAATTGAAATTACAAACTATTTCTACACATTATCACATTAAAGCAGCATTCCTAGGCACAAGATATAATGGAACACAAGAGGTGCATGACTTAGAAATTAAAATTGGTGAATACATTGAACGAATGAATTTTCTAGTTGTACCTTTGCAATCTAGTGATATTATCCTAGGTATGACTTGGCATCATCAGTATAATCCCGACATAGATTATTCCACACATTCAATTAAAATTCATTTTCAAGGAAAACAAATTACATTGCATGGTATGCACGCATCTAATAATTTTCCACTGCTTACTCATACTCAAGCTAAACGTGCATTATGTAAAAGTAGTAAATCTTATTTAATCTGGATGAATGAACTTCAAGCTAAAGGCAAACATATGCATCCTAGGCATAAACAATTTCTTGCTTAATTTAAAGATTTTTTTGCTTATGATTTACCACCTGAGCTACCACCTTCATGTCCTGAAGATCACAAAATAGATTTAATTCCTAGTACACAACCACCATGTAAAGCACCATATAGGCATAACCAAATTGAATAGAAAGAAATTCAAAATCAAATAGAGGAATTATTAAACAGAGGATTAATTAGACCTAGTAGTTCTCCATTTGGCGCACCTATTTTATTAGTAAAGAAGAAAAATAATACTTATCGCATGTGCATTGATTATCGTGCCCTAAATAAAATTACTGTTAAGAATAGATATCCGATTCCTAGGGTAGATGATCTTATGGATAAACTACAAGGTTCTGCCATATTCAGTAAGATAGATCTTAAATCTGGTTATCATCAAGTGAGATTGGATAAATCTGATATATTCAAAACTGCATTTAGAACACAATTTGGACATTATGAATTTCTAGTGATGCCTTTTGGATTGACTAATGCACCTGCTACATTTAGTCGAATGATGAATCGCATATTTTTGAAATATCAGCATTGTGTTATAGTATTCTTTGATGATATATTGGTATTCAATAAAAATGAGAATGAGCATTATGAACATCTATCTTTAGTTTTCAAGTTGTTGAAAGATAATCAATTGTATGCTAATCCAGAAAAGAGTGAATTCTTTCAAACAAAAATTGAATATCTAGGTCATATTGTGTCATTAGAAGGTATTAAGGTTGACCCTAAAAAGATAGAAGCAATCTTAAATTGGCCCATACCCAAAAATGTACATGAGTTACGTTCCTTTCTAGGTCTTGCTAGTTTTTACAGGAAGATTGTGTGAAATTTTTCATTACTTGCTTTTCCTTTGACTAAACTTTTAAAGAAAGGTATTGTTTATAACTGGTCTGATAATCAGCAAAAATCTTTTGATTTATTGAAACATGCATTAACCCATGCTCCTGTATTACAACTACCTGATTTCAATAGACCATTCTTTTTAGTAGTTATTGATGCTAGCGGATCTGGAATAGGAGCCGTACTTATGCAAGATAATCATCCCATAGCCTATTCTAGCTGTAAACTGAAACCATCCGAACTTAAATATTCTAAGTATGATAAAGAATTACTAGCTGTAGTACAAACCTTACATCAATGGAAACATTACTTAATGGGTTCTGAGTTTATGATTAAGACTGATCAACAAAGCATTAGACATCTCATTAGTCAACCCCAAATCTCTGACCGACATATCAAATGGGCAGCTTTCATTCAAAGTTTTCATCCCCTTATACAATATCAACCAGGAAAAGAGAATGTAGTAGCCAACGCTTTGAGTAGAAGACCGACCATTCATAATATTTTTGTCATATCATTTGATTCTCTTACCCCTATGAAAGATACTTATCATCAAGATATTACTTTTCAAGCTGATTGGAATAAATTAGTTGCAAATAACTGGATTCCTATTGATTCACTATCTTACAATGATAGATTCATGTTTTATGAAAAGAGATTATGTGTTACAGCTCCATTTAGATCTTTTCTTTTGAATGAGATTCATTGTCCTCCATATCAAGGTCATAGAGATATTATATCTACTTTGCGTACATTGACTGAAGATTTTTATTGGCCACATATGGACACTGATGTATCTAACTTTGTTTCTGAATGTTTAGTTTGTCAAAGAGTTAAAAGACATCATGGTAAATAGTATGGTTTACTAATGCCTTTATCTATTCCATCACGACCATGGGAACAGATTTCTATGGATTTTATTACTGGTTTACCTAACACTAAAGCTAACCATGATATGATTTGGACTGTTGTAGATAGGTTTAGCAAACAAGCATATTTCATTTCATGCAAGAAAACTTTAACTGCATCTCAGGCAGCTCAATTGTTTTTAAAAACTATTTTCACTAATCATGGTTTACCAAAAGTTATTATTTTTTATCGTGATTCTAGATTCTGTAATAATTTTTGGATTACTTTGTTTGCTAACTTAGGAACAAAGATTGATTTTTCATCTGCATTTCATCCTGAAACTAATGGTCAAACAGAAGCTACTAACAGTACTATTTTAGATCTTTTACGTGCTTACACTATTTCAAAACCACACACATGGGATAGACATCTACATTTACTTCAGTTTGCATATAACAATACACCGCATACAACTACAAAGAAAGCACCATTTGAAGTGATTTATGGTTATAGATTGTCTACACCTGTTGCATCTTTATCAAATAAAATTCGAAGTGCTGATGATATTGCTAACATGCACACCACTATTTTTGATGAAGTTAAAGATATGATTGCCAAAGCCCAGCAATCATATACAAGGCAAGCAAATAAGAAAAGACAGGCCATGAATTTTAAAGTTGATGACTATGTTTGGTTAAGAATAGAAAAATGTAGATTACAAAGTGTAGATAAACACCCAGTTGTGAAATTAGCACCTAGATTCTATGGATCATTCAAAATCATTCACAAAATCAATGACATTGCATTTAAACTAGAACTACCACCACATTGGAAAATCCACAACACCTTTCACATTAGTTTACTACGACACTTTAGAGGCCGATTACCTGTACACCGTATTTATGAAAACCCACCTTTGTTAAATGAACAGATTGAAATCCTTGAGCCTGAAGCTATTATAGATACTGACTTTATGACCACTAGAGCTGGCCATAGATATTCTAGATATTTGGTCAAGTTTAAAAACCATCCTGTTGAAGAGGCCCAATGGATGCACGCTAGAGACTTAAATGCTTTCCCCACTCTGTTGGCTCCACATTGAGCTAATAGAAATTGAGGAAAATTGCTATCCCATCCCGGGGGTATGATGCCAGGAGGTATATCACACGGTGGATTCTGTGAGGTTTTACGGTGGATTCCGTAAACTTTTATTACCGGGGCTCATACACAAAGTGGATTCTTTGTGCGAGAAGTTGATGGGGACGCCTATCCTTTTTGGGCGTTTTGTTAATTTAGTGTATACATGGGTGATTCCATAGCGGGTGCTTCTGCAAAATCATATTAAATTAATAAACGTTTATGAGTTTAGAGTGCGCACTCGTGATAAATTAAGGTTAGGATTGATTTCTAACCAATTGATTTATTTATGTAGCTGAAGACTGCTAGGTATTCACTTTTGTCGGTTTAATTGTATTATTTTACTAACGATTGTGAATGCTTTAGTTGATGTGTAGAGATAGTAGCAGTGGCGGTGGAAAGCATTGGAGGATAGCGTGTATTCGAGTTATCATCTATATTTTGATGGGCGCATACCTTAGGCATGGCGCCTATATTTTGTCGCGCCTATTTACCAAGGAGTTGGATATTTATTTATTATTTTGTATGCACATGGGCACACGATTTAGATATTTGTATTTGGACATTGTATTGGGTATGCCTGACTTCTTGGGCGCCCACCCATTAGCTTTATTTCTATTTGGCACTAAAGCAAACTCAAAAGCCAAAAGTGTGCTATTTTATAATTTGGGCTATTATTTGAGCTTGAAGATGATTAATACATAAAATACATGCTTTGTGGAGCACTCACACAAGGCATGGGGGAAGATTGCACCCAATTGGTCTCTTGTTCATGTCGTGCATGCTTTCTACATTGAGTTTTGTGCAACAAGTAGAGTTCTTTTGTTCTTGGGGACCTTCTGACGCTCACTACGTGCGCTTACGGCATCCGATCTATGCACCAGACATGTATATCTATCAAAAATGGGGTATGGTTGTTGCAACAAGACACTTGCGTGCCACAATCAAAGATGCACACCTATTATAGGAGGAATAACCGCCATAAAGAAGAAGGGGATTGAAATCTACTCTCTATAGATGCCATTGCTACATGTGCTATAGAGATATAATAGCTGAGGTGTGGGTAGGGCCATCATGGCCACAACAGGGGTTGCGTATTGAAACTATACGTTGTGGGCTAGATGGTGGTGATGTTTGGATGTGGAAGGGCAATAGTGTGCTATCTTGTTTGCAATATAAATGATGGATTTCTAAAATAACCTTTAAGGTTTTGCCATAAATTTCTAGATCTAATTGTAGATCCCTCTTTGTGTGAAACGTGTGGTAAATAAAGTAGATATTGTAGGTCTCAAGATGAAAATGGTGAATTAGAGATTATCATTCCATGAGGGAGCAATGATTTTTTTGAAGTTAGAATTCTAAACTCGTTGACAACAAAAATGATCATGTTCACTAAAGGAGAAATATCTAAGTAATAGCAGGCAGGTGTAGCAGTAACCAACAAATATTCTCTACAAAGAAGTAGAGAAATTGTAGGTCTAAATCTACGATGATCTAAAAATCAGGATGTACTACCACCAGAAAAGAGAGGTCCTAAAAGCCACTATCATGAATAAGGATGTACCACCACTAGAAAAGAGAGGTCCTAAAAGCCACTATCATGAATAAGGATGAGAAAAAAAGTCATATGAGGTAGATAATAAATGACAAATATGAGGCAATATGTAGTTGTGACAAAGAAAATGATAATTTATTCTTATCTTTTCCATAATGTGACAAATATATGAGGCAATATATAGTTGCAACAAAGATCTGAGGTACTTAAAGGTTCACTTTTAATGCTTTAAGGGATGCATACTTTGGAGTAAGCATTCAAGTTTTTATGTTGGTGCCTACCATCTCCCTCCATATTTTGGAGCTAAAGAAAAGTTATATACAGTGTATTGAGTGTGAATTTTGCTAATTTCTTGATCATGCAAGGCTGATCATAAGGGCTCTTATGTATTTCTCATCTTTATGTGGGATTATTGGAGTTATTGTTTGAATGGATCTTGTGCATTCAACATAGGGCAAGGCAATTATCTTGGCAATGGTTCAATTGTGTACTAGTAGCAAAATAGGTGGATGAAATTTATTGGCGAGTCTTTGTCATACGCATGTTGTTTTGATAGGTTAATACAATGTTCTAGTGTGCAATTTCTCATCATGTCTTGGATAGAAGGAGCTATGGGTAGGAGATTGCTCCTATTTTGAGAGGATCTAGGATATCAAAGAGACTGGTCATTTATGTGTATTTTGGTGCTTATAAAAGCATCTTTTCTATAGTGAGAGCACCATGGATTGGTGGTGCTAGAGGTTGAACAACCTTGGAAGGTCTGTTTCTTGTCAAGAAAGTGTGTTTCCTTTGATCTCTCATACTTGAAGATTCAATTTTGATGCTTTATGGGATACATATTTGGGAGTAAGTGCTGAAGTTTGTATGTTAGTGCCTACCTTCTTCCTCCATGTTTTGAAGCTAGAGCAGAGTTATATGCAGTGTATTGAGTGTGAAATTTTCTCATTTCTTGATGATGCAAGGCTTATCATAAGGGCTTATACTTGATGTGGCTAGTGTTTCTGACTTTGATTAATGGGTGAAACTTGTGATCAATGAACACACGATTTTTGAGTTCAAAGAAGGTAATGTTGAATACAAAGCTGACAAGACAGGGATGTTGAAGTTTCTATTCCATTATGCTCATCAACGTAGGCTACAATTTCTCTTCAATTATGCTCATCTTTGTGTTGATGTTGAAGCTGATAGTTTGATAGCCAGTTGATCAGAAAGTAATGAGCAAGTTGTAGGTTGTATCTAAAAGACCTTACAGGGGCAAAATTATGCTCATCTTTGTGTTGATGTTGAAGCTGATAGTTTGATAGCCAGTTGATCAGAAAGTAATGAGCAAGTTGTAGGTTGTATCTAAAAGACCTTACAGGGGCAAAATCTTCCCTGTTATGACCCTTGCACCAGATTTTTGTGGAAGCTTTATAGAAGAGCTGGATCTTTGACTTTATCAGGGGTATAGTGCATTTTCAAGTCACACTTTTCTCCCACTAGAATGGATAGCTTAGACTATATGCTTAAATTGCTACTGGTTATGATGCCCTGTTGATTCATACTCTATTTAAACTAATTATGATGACCTACTACTTTTCTAAAGCAGTTAGAGTTGATATGGCAATAAGCTACTGGTATGGAGGAGGATGCAAGTTCCTGCTCCAACATTACCTACATCGACGTCTCACAAATTTCATCTTTAAATCTATAGGTATAAGTAGTGATTGTTATCATTTTGGATACACAGCTCTTCATGTCATTGTAATACTCTTATTGTATCATTGTTAAATATTTTATGCACATGGGACTATGGTAGTGGTGTTTTGAATACATACACATATGCTAATGCATCTTCTTCTTCTTTGCCATGCATTGGGGTAGCAAGATTGTCAAGATTGTGGGAGAGAAGGAAGGAGTCTCACTTGTAGCTTTCTTGCTTGCACAATGGGGGAATACACACACAGGTGGAGGCTGAAAACAGTTTTCCTCTTCTTAGTTGTGTAAGCCAAAAGAACTCTAGTACATAGAAAATAGAAGAACCCTATACATGGGTCTCAAACCAAACTCAACTAACTAAGGTGGCATACTAACTGAGCCACGAACTAGAGTAGATAAGGATAGCTGTCATCTAGCTATTATTCATGGGCGGTGTACCAACCGCATCTGCAACTGACACGTCGGTGACATAAATGCACAACGGTCACCCTGGCATATCACGAGTGGAGCTCGATATCTCAACACTCCCCCTCGAGCTCAATCCCAATTCCTGCACACCAAGCAGGTCTCTGAACTTGCGCAGCTTCTCTGCGCCCAATGCCTTCGTAAATATGTCAGCTACCTGATCCTCTGTGCTGACATAAACTAGATCAATAAGACCTAGTAAAACCCTCTCCCGCACATAGTGATAATCCACCTCAATGTGCTTTGTTCTAGCATGATAGACTGGGTTATTTACCAAGTGTATACTGCTCATGTTGTCACAATAAATGACAACTGGCCTATCTGTAGGCTGATGCATATCATAAAGTAGCTTATGCAACCAAGCTACCTCACATACAGCCATTGCTGCACCCCTGTACTCAGCCTCTGTGCTCGACAAGGCAACTGTAGGTTGTTTCTTGCTGCTCCAAGTGACTGCAGCACTCCCAAAAGAGAACACATATCCACTGGTAGATCGTCTATCAAAAATGCTATCAGCCCAATCAGCATCAGTGTATCCATGCAACTGTATCGGAACCCCAGTCTCATAAAATAGTCCATACTGCAATGTGGACTTCACATACCTGAGTATGCGTCTAGCCGCATCCAAATGCGGTTTCCTTGGAGCCTGCATAAACTGACTTACCAATCCAACAGCATAGCTCAAATCTGGCCTGGTAATAGTCATATAAATCAAACTTCCTACTATGCGTCTGTACATAGTAGGGTCTTCCAAAAGCTCACCTGCATCTGCGCTCAACTTCACATTCTGCTCCAAAGAAACTGAAATAGGCTTACAGCCTGCCATCCCATATTTGGACAGCATGTCCAATCCATACTGCCTCTGCAAGAGCTGTATCCCACTTGGTGATCTAATCACCTCAATGCCCAAGAAATAACGCAGCTCTCCCAAATCCTTCATCTCAAACTTCTGCTTCAATAGCATTTTCACATGAAGGATATCTTCATCACTGTCACCTGTCATAATCAAATCATCAACATAAATGACAAGTAGCATAATACCTTTCTCTGTTTTTCTCACATAAAGTGAGAAATCTGCCTTGAAAATCTGAAAGCCAATAGTGATAAGATACTGTCCTATCTTGTCAGACCATGCTCTAGGTGCTTGCTTCAAGCCATACAAGGCTTTCTTCAACCTGCAAACAAACTCAGGATGAATAGCATGCACATAACCTGGTGGCTGCTCCATGTAGACCTCTTCTTGCAAATCACCATGCAAGAAGGCATTCTTTACATCCATCTGATGTAAAGACCATCCCTTTGATACAGCCATAGCAATGACTGCTCTTACGGTTGCCATCCTTGCAACCGGACTGAATGTTTCTTCATAGTCAATGCCATATGTTTGTGCATACCCCTTGACTACTAATCTTGCCTTGTATCTGTTCACAGAACCATATGCATTGTGCTTCACCTTATAAACCCACTTACAACCAATTGCATTCTTACCTTTAGGCAAAGGTACCAATTCCCATGTAGCATTTGCTTCCAAGGCATCCATTTCTTCATCCATGGCTTTCTCCCATTTTTCTTTTCCCATGGCTTGCTCAAAAGAAGTAGGTTCTAGTTCCTGTATCACTTTGACCATATATGCATAGTGAATGGCTGTAAATCCATCATATTTCAGCCTATCCACAGGATATCTAGCTCTCGTAGACCTGCGCAAAGTAGGTTCACTCCCAGGTGCTCTCAAAACATCCCTAGTCTTCCTTACTCCAGGTGTAACAATAGAAGGAATACCCAACTCATCATCAATGCTCTGTTCTGAGCCACTGGATTCACCATCCACATAAGAGTGACATGCATTCACATCAAACATGGGCTGATCTACCTTCTCTTTTCCTTTTCGTGATACCTGCATACCACTATCTGCATTGCTTTGAGAAGATTCTCCTGATCTCAATCTGCCTGTCCATGGTGAAGAATGTGAACCACTGCTAGAAGACGTTCCAGGTCCACTAATATTTTGTGACTGCTGCTGTGAATTCTGTGCAGCATTACCATTTTGTGCATCTACATCATCAATCACATTTACTGGTTTATACCAGCTACTCATCTCATCGAAAACAACATCTCTGCTCACTGTAAACTTACGAGTAGAAGGGTTATAGCATCTATACCCTTTCTGCTACAAAGAGTAACCAATAAAGATGCACTTCTCAGCTTTTGGATCCAACTTCGATCTCAATTCATCTAGCACATGAACATAGGCAATGCAGTCAAAAATCTTCAAATGAGAAATATCTGGTTTCCTACCAGTATGCCTCTCCTCTGGAGTCATCCCATGTATTGCTGCAGTGGGAGTCCTGTTCATTATGTAGACTGCTGTAGCAACTGCCTCAGCCCAATAAAAATCTGGCAGGTCTTTTTCATTGAGCATGGCACGAGATACCTCTCCAATATGCATGTTTTTCCTTTCTGCAATTCTGTTTTGTTGTGGTGTATGGCTGCATGAATATTGCTGCTTTATGCCATGCTCCTGCAGGAACCTTGCAAACTCATTTGAGAGGTACTCTCCCTCTCCATGTGACCTTAGGCATTTTATTTGCAGGCATGTTTCTTTTTCAACCATAGATTTAAGAGTTTTGAAATGCCCAAAAACTTCACTTTTCTTTTTCATAAAATACACCCAAAATTTTCTGCTATAGTCATCAATAAAAGTAACAAAATAATGACAGCCTCCAAGAGATGCAACTTTAGTAGTCCACACATCAGAGTGGATTAATTCCAATGGCTTCTTACTCTCTTGAACATGTCTAGGAAATGGTTTCCTTGCCTGTTTTCCAAACTGACAGGCTTCACATACCTTATGCATTTCTGTAACCTTGAATTTAGGCAATCCTGCAACAATGTTTTGGGCCTGCATTGATTTAAGTCACTGTACATTAACATGACCAATGCGTTTATGCCACAAATCTATATCTGCAACTACACCGGTCCCATGTGCAAACATTGCTGCACTCAATTCAGGCATGTTTGCATCCAATGTAAACATTCTGCCCTTCTTCTTTCCTTTTGCTATCAAGCGACCTTTATTTTTCATATCCTCAACAAAGCATCCATGAGGATTAAATCTGACCTGCAAGCCCTGCTCAACCATTTGACCAACAGAAACCAGATTCTTGGTGATATTCGGGACATGAAATACATCGGACAGGTATTTCTTTTTCCCATCCTGCATAGACAAAGGAATTTTTCCAATCTGCACAATAGGATGTGCAGTATCATCACCAGTCTCCAAAAATCCTGGTTTTTCCATTTTCCTTGCATCCTCCATCCATTCTGCATGACCTGTCATGTGGTTTGATGCACCTGAGTTAACATACCACACATTGTTGCTTTCTTCTGCACTTGTCACAGAATTGTTCATGTGTTGCACTATAAACAAATGTTCATTTCTGTCATCACCCTGTCTACTAGAAGATGCATAATTTCCTTGTTGCAGTTTCCATTCATGATGTCATTCTACTTTTTATAGCAGTCTTTAGCCATATGACCCATTTTACCACAGTAGTAGCATTCAACATTACTGTTTGCATTTTGGCCTCTTTGCCATCCACCACGACCTCTTTGGCTCCCCCTGCCTCTAGAGTTACCACGTCCTCCTCCATAGGACTAGTTTTCTTGAGTTTGCTGCATATTCTGATCTCTACCACGGCCTCCAAATCAGCCTCCTCTACCTCTGCCTCTACCTCTTCCAGCATTTGAGTAGAAAACAGCTTCTTTTGAAGTTCCTCCTGAAGAAGATGCACCACCATTTCTCTGCTCCTCAGAAATTAGAAGAGCAATCAACTCCTCAAAATCAGGAAATCTTTCACGAGTTGAAATGGATGTTCGAAACTGTGCATAATCCTTTCCTAGACCATTCAAGGTCACAGAAACTAAATCATCATCTTCCACTGGCAACCCAATGGAAGCAAGTGCATCTGCAATCTTCTTCACCTTCATGTGGTAGTCATTGATGCTCATATTTTCTCTTTGCACATTATGCAACTCTTGCTTGAGCTGCATTTTCCTGGCTTGCGTATTTGTGCTATACATTTTTGACAAAGTATCCTATGCCTCCTTTGGCGTACTTGCATCCTGAATATGCACAATCATAGAGTCTGAAATACTGATAGACAACTAGTACATAACTTTCCTGGCTCTCTCATGCCATGCTTTAAATGCCTGCATTTGCTATTGATTGGGAACATCAGGAAGAACTGGTTCTTCTTCATTTCCTGCAACAAATTCCCAATATCCTTTTCCCGTAAGGAAATTCGTCATTCTAAACTTCCATGCTTGGAAGTTGTTCTTGTCAAGCTTTTCAGTGACAATCTGTGAGAGAGAATCAGACGCCATTATAGAACACTGCAAAAAGTTCTGTCACTGCAAAGAACACAGCTTCAGCCTCACAAGGGTTAATCTGCAAAACTGACGAAAGTGGTATTTGACCACACAGTCACTTCCTAGTGACGATTTTGCATCAATAGGCAACAAGGATGATTCTGTAACTCCCAATGTCTTTGCACACAAGCATACGATGCAATTTCTACAGTAACTTTTCACCGACCTGTAGAACAGTGGTCACACAGCATAAAACTGGGCCTTTTCCTGAGTGCGTGTAGAAAACTGCCGCCTCCAAAACAGGCCCCGAAATGGCCTCAAATCAAAAAAACAGGGTCGCCGAGGGCTAAAGCCCTCACCCGTAGCATATATTGCCCTCTTGCTTCACCGGGAAGGGCGTCTCAACCTGAGACAATGCACTCTTGCAATTTTCGGCTGTGCTACCTGCTGCAGAGATCTGCTCCCAAAACAGAAAATGAAAGCAACACTGCTCCTCTTACCAGAACACCGCGAGCTTGGCTTGCTTTCTTAAGCTCCTTATCACGAACAAGGCTCTGATACCATGTCAAGATTGTGGGAGAGAAGGAAGGAGTCTCACTTGTAGCTTTATTGCTTGCACAATGGGGGAATACACACAGAGGTGGAGGCTGAAAACAGTTTTCCTCTTCTTAGTTGTGTAAGCCAAAAGAACTCTAGTACATAGAAAATAGAAGAACCCTATACATGGGTCTCAAACCAAACTCAACTAACTAAGGTGGCATACTAACTGAGCCACGAACTAGAGTAGATAAGGATAGCTGTCATCTAGCTATTATTCATGGGCGATGTACCAACCGCATCTGCAACTGACACGTCGGTGACATAAATGCACAACGGTCACCCTGGCATATCACGAGTGGAGCTCGATATCTCAACAAATATTGGCTGTAGGATCAATTGCATCTTCATCTATATAGATATCTATTTCATCGTTCGCTCCCTTTGATGGGGCAAGGAGATTGGCAGGCATAGATCAGAGGTGGTCAGATTCCTATTCATGATCTTTGATCATTGGAATAGGGTCAGCATCGAATAGGTTCATCATCCAATATAGCCATGGTGGGCATGGGACAAAGGTTCTCTTAGGATACGGCTTTTGCAGGAAAGATAGGCTTCACAAAAGCAAGGAAAGATGCAATGGTATCTTTTGGATCATTTGTGGTATCCGATATGTCAACATCATCATCGACCAACACTAGGTTGGCTTATAGTGAGGGTAAGGTGGGCATCAAAGGGTAGCGATCTCCGGAATCAAGTGCACCATGACTAGCAGTAGGTTGTTCATCTTCCTCTCGTTGGAAGGGATAGGCCCCAAACCATTACCAAGTGACTAATACCATGTGGAAGGCCATGGCCAAGAGGCCTCCCACTATCAGAGTGAAGTAGAGAAAGCACGACAGAGAGTAGAATTAGAGTTGAAAACATAGAATACAATGAAGAAGGGATATGTATTGAAGTAGGCATTACATCTGCTTTAAAGGGGCTGTGTCCATGATCCGAAGGGGTACATGTGTCTTTTAGATTCTCGAGGTATTTAATTGGATTCACACCAATACCACAAAATATTCAAAATGAGCATATTGAGATAGAGAAAGTAATGAAGCTTAAGCTTCAACACAATTGACTAACATCTTAAGGGGAAGTCAGCTATTGATGTCATAGAGGTAGGATTGTGTTGTAGAGGAAGAGGAGATGCTCTTAGATATATCTTGGTCCTGTATTAGTGTCTTTCAAGTCAACCACCTTGAGTGTCCTTGAATCTTGTCACTTTGACTAGGTTTATGCTTTACCATTCTACGATTTCCTTTTGATTCTCTTTGTTGCATTCTTGAAAGACATGCTTTATCTATCAATATATAATTTTAGATTATTTCCTTGCTCGAGTGAAACCAATAAGAGATAGTGTGCATGATGCAACACAACTATGGAAAAACCTTCAAGGGGCAGATTGTGAATCTCCTTCATCACCAAAGAAAGCTGGTATTCTATTTTGAAATATATCTAGCTGTCTAGTTGTGCAACCTAGATGGAGGAAGTTGGGACTGCAATAAAAAGGCATACTCTATCTTCTTCAAGAGACTGTGATTCACCTGCAAAGACTATGATTCTTCCCATGCTTCCCTTTCCCCCATGGCTTACTACTAAAACCCTCCCCTTCCCCCCTTCCCACTAGAGCTTCCCCAACCCCAACCATGGTGCTAATTACCTTGCTCCCCCTTCTGATCCCTCCATGGCTTTCATGGGCCCCCTCCATTTCAACATGACTGTGGCTCCCCAGAACTGAGGCGGAGGGGAGTACACGGAGGAGCTAGGCAAGCGTGCACAGGGCCACTCATGTCTATTATGAAGAGATGCCAATGCATGTGGTACTTCTTGCAGGGCCATCTGGAGCAGGTTGCAGCATCCACCTAGGCCGGTAGCACCAATCAATAAATGCCTCAGTTTTACAAGTTTTCATCTTAGATCATGTGCACAATTGTGAATGTGATTTTGAGTGCCGAGCCTAAGATGATTGACAAAGTTTTTGCTCAGCTTTCTCTCCCCTCCCAAGGTCAATCAGACTTCTGACCTTGCCCAAGAGAATGAAGAACCTCCCCCTCTGCCTAAGGCTCCTGTCTGAATGTTCACCAAGATCCTTCCTACCTCTGATTACCAACACCCATGGCAGCTTCTCTGTGCTGAGGAAGCATGTCAAAGAATGCCTCCTCCCCCTAGACATGGCTCAGGAAACACCCATAGGAAACACCTAGCCAAGAGCTGGTGGCAATAGACCTTCATGGCCAAGAGTGGAAGTTCCGACATAATACCATATTGGGGAATATGGGAATTTTCCATAAGTTTGGGACACATGGTCAAATCTTTGGATTTATCATAACTTGAAAACTATAACTCCAAATCAAGCACTCTATAGCTCAATAAATTCCATTTTTCAAGCACTTTCTAATGATAGGTCACATTATCTGGTTTTGAGAAACTTATGGGCATGTTATCCGGGTGCCACCTTTATAGTATTCAAAAAATGGGAATTGGGAGATTCCCAAACTCACTAATATTGTGTTACATAGTTACAGAGGCCATCCCAAGAGGCATTTGCTTACAATATTAGGTGGAGCTACTTTGTTAGTCAGAAGAGGCTTGTGGCTCGGGATGCCGTGACCTTTCTCCGGGGTGAAATGGAGAGTTGAGAGTGGGAATTCAATGGACCAAGCAGCAGCGTGCATCTAAGTCTTCAAATGTCCATACAAGCCATAACATGCACATGGGTGTGGTTGCCACTACTTCTTATGCTATGGCAACAAGGACTATGTTTTTCGTGTACTATGAACTGAGAGTAAGCCCATCATCATTCATTGTTCCAATGGAAAAGCTTGCCAACAATAGGTCCAAGAACTTGTCAGTGGGTCAAAGGTTCAAGATGAAGTTTGAAACCGAGGATGCATTAGAGAGAAGCTTTGCAAACCTCCAAATGTTTGTAATTGTCAATGTTGTAAGCCTGCTAATATTCCACGAACAATTTCCTTCACTCAGTATAATAATGCAAGTTCCTTCACCATGAAGTGTTGGAATCACAGTAACATCCATTACATCCACTTCGTATTCACCATTGCATTTAGTGTTTACTGGTTTGTTCAATATCAATTTTGTCAAGTTTTTTTTAAAAAAGTAGTGTAATCAAACCTCACAATTGCTTCATAGTTTAGACATGGAATCACTATTGCATTCACCTCATCCATAACTATGTTTCCTATGTTGCATTCAATGTTTTCTGCTGCCATAAGGCATTGAAAAATGGAGACCATCATGATCAAAGTTTTTGGGCACTAGAGAAGGGCAAAGAGATACATACTACAGCAGCCAAGGAAGGTTATTGCTACAACTGATAAACAATGGTATTACTAAGTCCCATCTTTTGTGCAGGTAAGCAATAACCATAAGTTTTGTAGAAAAGTCTTATTATTGGTATACAGTCATTCTTGATTGCTGGTATGCTGCACTATGTGAATAGTTATATGATGATAGATGTGATTGATTCAAGTAAAGAGATCAATAGAGCAAACATTTTCTTTGAAGTAGAATAGAAGCAGAAGTTAGAAAGTTGAAGGTTTTTAATGTCTATTTAATGCTAACAATTAAGAAGGGAGAGAAGGGAATGCTAAGTTCATTTTAGTATAGGAGGAGTATAAGAATTCTTTAATGGGAAGAGCAACAATCATGTGAGTTATGGACTTCTACAGTTTATAGAAATCTTTATAGTACAGGGTCGTCCAAAGTTGGTGATAGTGTAGAGTAACATCACATCTCCCATGTTATGCCCTTGTAGTTAACAGATTGTCCTAGTAGTTAGTTTGACATTGAGACTACAAGTGAGGTAGGCCAACTGATGTCCTCCCTAGTAGGATCATGAAGAAGGTAGAAAATTAATGTCATATACAAATACAAATTTGGTTTTGTGCTACTTTAGGTTCTAGTGTGGCACTAGAGTGGGGCTTCACAAATCCAACGGCTGCTGTTGAATCTGTTGGATGTGGACAAAAGGTGCATTGTTTGGTTTGTCCTTGAGGGTTCCATTTACTATGATCAGTTTTAACATCTTCATGGTCTTTTCTTGTCACTAGTGTCCCTTTGCTAGTTAGGGATTTACATTCCTTAAAGAAAAACACATGCACCACCTACACTAATTTAGAGTGACTAGATGGAGGAAAAGAGACCATCATGTTGTATAGTACCAACACTTCTAGTAATATGAGAATACGGTAATATGACCCTTTGTGCTTAAAAGCTCAGATGTACATATGTAGAGGTGGTGATTCGAGACCCAAAAGGAATAGCAAATGATAGGGATGACTACTAGTTTTGATGATGGTGTGTAAAAAGGAATTAAGGGGGCACCTATATCTTGCAAGTGCATTCAATAACAAGCGTGTGCTAAGGGGAACCTTAGAAAATGGGAAAGCAAGTTGAGCCAATGTTGAATAGGCCATGGACAAGGATAAATCATATCATCAAAGCTAAAGGGGATGCAGCCTTAGAAAATGGGAAAGCAGGTAAATGTGCCACTTTGAAAATGGGAAAGCAAGTCGATGTTGAACATGGCATGAACAGGGATACAACATTTCATGGAAGCTAAAGGAGATGGAGTCCCTTCAGCTCACTAGGTGGGCTCATTGATTTGATCCCTTCTAAATTGGCACTTATCTCATCTCTTTGATGTTTGCCTCGATTAATGGTATGGCCCTCCAATTAGTAAGCTCCACTTATAAGGCCTACTATTCATGTGCAAACATGAGTGAATAACATGCAATTTGTGTCACCTTCCATCTTGAGACTTGTTCTGTAAGCTAAGAAACAAACCCAATCTAGGGTAGAGATTGCTTTGCAAGTGGTGATTTATTATGGTTTTCAAGTGTAGAAGTACATATATGTGAGGGCCATAAGGGTTAGGGCGGGAATCACTTTAGAATGGAGAGACTTGTGTTGGTTCAATATGACTTGGAAACTTTACCTCTAATCTTCCTTAATTTCAACTTGGTGCCTATTGGGATAGTCCCTTGCCATGTGTCTCTCCTGTTCACATGTAAAGCATGTATTTGCAGATATTAACTCCTTGCATTGTGCAAGTGTTTTCCAAGTTTTTCTATGCTGGGTTTGTTGGGTCCTATTTTCAGATTTGCTCCTCTTTCTAGCATTTGATCCTTTCCCCTTTTAGAACACTAAAAACCCTATTTTATTATAGATACATAGAAGTATTGCAACTAGGGATGGTAGCTTCTTGAAGACCACACAAGCTATCGCAAGAGGCTTGGACAAATCTAGAGGCAAGGGGACAAAAATGGTAGCTCGTTCTCAACCCCATTCAAATTTTAGAGGTAAACTTCCAAGAAGGACTCTTGCCAAGCTTTTTCTCAAACATCCATGGAGGACAGCCTTCTCTCTTGCTCTTTGTGTTTAAGATTTGCCTACACAACCTTGGGGCAAGCATCAATTAGACCTTGCTAAGCACATAGACTACCATATCTTCCATTTTCAAAAAGAGATTTGGTCCATAAGATCAATTTGTTTTGCTTTACAAGATTTACCTAAGAGCTTCACACAAGGCTTCAAGCTCAAGTAAGTGGGGCACTCAACAGGATGAGAAGAAAAGCTAAACTGGTAGTAAGATCTATGGTCCAACCATTGGGGATTTAGATGCCCAGAAGCTACCAAATGTTAACAGGCCTGATGTCTGATTTGCGTGCTAGCCCAACAAAGGGCTGAGATGTTGAACTTCCAACTTGTGAAGTCACTAGAACTACTAAGGGGTTTTTATGAACCCTTGGGAATTTCTCTATGGTCAATTCTATATTGTAGTATCTTGTATCTATTACATAGGGATCTTTTAAATTCTTTACTTATAAAAATAAACTTAGAGTAAGGGATTTATAAATATTGCTAAAAATTTGTAATGTGCCTATCCAAGCATGTTTTTTAGCGGTCCATCGAGAAAAAAATCTAAGCGTCACTGCCCGGCACTCCCATGGAAGGTTTCGAGGTTTGTCGCCTAGGGTTTCCCGAGTTCGCCTCGCAATGGAACATTTGCGGTCAAACCCGCTAGGATCGACCTGAAATTTGAGCTCCTAGGGGTGGTCTAGGTCTCCTGTCAATATTCTAGCGTCAGGTTTTGGACATCCTACTTTATGCAGAGACACCCAAATCGAAGCAGACCCATGCCACACTTGGTTCAAAGAGAATGAAAAACGAGAGGGATGCACTGCTCAACCTCTCTGTCCATAGATCATAGTCCCATTTCGGTCCCCTAAAACGGCATGAATCAGGTTCTAACTTAACAATACCTAAAGGTTGAATGACAATAAAACCTTGTGAGAAGCCTCCCAGTTCTCTGCGACCACCCTACCGTAGGATAGATCCGTCGGGTTCTGCCCACCACCTGCTCCCCTTGATAGCTTTAGTTTTCTAATAAGTTCCTATCACATTTATGTGTGACATTCAAAATCAGCTTCCTTAATTAGGCCTTTTAGGAAATTGGGTTCGTTCACATAATTTATAGCACTGATACGAAAACAAAATAAGCAATCCTTTTTACAAACAAGTTTCTTAACTTATCTTTAAGTTAATCTTTGTCTCCTGCCCATACAAGAGAATTATGCATCCCTTCTGTCCAATAGAAGTACCCCATCCAAATCACATGGCACCAAAATTTCTATCCTTTATCTAGAATAGGATCCTCCAAGGCCCTAGATGTTGGGCTTACAGTAGTCTACAGCTCCGTTTCGGACTTGGCAAGGGGTGTCCAGAGCTCCACTAACCCCAAGCATCCTAGGAGTGAGACACAACATCCATGGTTGGCCTTTTCACCACTTGACCTTTGGCCTGCAAATCAAGTAGTGCCATCTCCGGTTGAAACGCGGAGTGATCTGATGATTCCCTGCGTAAAATATCCTTCCTTAATTAATCCAATTAAGAACCAAGCGCAATCAAGGCAATTGGCCTAATATCATCTTCCAGGAAGAACATTCCTTTATTCCCATGGCAACTTGTCATTACAGACCCCTACCATGCATTTACCATCAAACACAAGCACTTGGAATAATTATTCAATTCAAAACTCACAATCAGTTTAATGTAAAAACATTTAGGACGTTATCTAATCAATCCACAAAAAAATTGTATTCTTTTCCAAACATTACAAGAATAGTCACGATAACCTTCCATCGTGTGTTTGCTCTCCCCCTTGGGATTTAAGTGATTCCATGCAAAGATTACTTAACACTTCCTCCATTCAACTAGGACATTGCTCAAGACATGAGTTCTAATAATCTGTTACTTTGATTGATAACCGAATAAGCATCGATCTTTCCTTAGGGTTTCCTAATCCTTGATCTCTTCGCTTTTCCTAGAGTTTTTGTTGCATCTAACCCAACCTTGAAGAGGATTAATAAACATAGCTGCTTGGACAGATTTCAAGGCACCTAAGTCCTAACCCTTATGGTTGTTGTTTGTGTTAGCTATGCAGAATTTCAAGATTGATTTTTCTCTAAGATGGATTACCTACCATGTGATCTGTCAAGTGTGCAAGCTCTACGTACTTCCAGTGTGTTAAGATACTTTATCTAATAATTTCTAGGAGGGGAGAGTCAATATACCTTGGAACCTTGTATGCCGTTCATACTACATATGGATTTGTCAAATAATATCTAGGTGCAGCTAGCTTTCCGAGATACATGTGCTTTGTAAACTCCATCTTTCGATTGTTGCGACAAAATTACCATTTTCAATAATCCCTTCCTGTGTGGCTTAGCACGGGTCTAACACATCTCACACGTGAATCAAAGCGAGCATTCATTAACTTGGAAATACATTACTTATGTCTAGTACCGCAGTTGGATGGGCTGTCCTCGCCCAAGGATTTGTTACTCGTTGTGGGGTTTTCATCCACGCACATCATTTTCCGCTTGGAGGCCATCCTTGATCTTTGCGAGTCGCGCAAGACTTCCGCACCTTGTGCTCAAGTAGTGGAGCCATTTGCAAGTGATGGATAATCTTGCGAGATAGGTATAGGTCCGCAGCCACAAGGGAAGGAGATGCATGTGGCTACCCTCTTTGGAGGGGAAGGGAAAGAATCTCTCTCCCTCTCTCTCTCTCTCTCTCTCTCTCTCTCTCTCTCTCTCTCTCTTTCCTTCTCTTCTTCTCTCCTCTCTCTCTCCCTCTCTCTTCTTCTCCCTCTCTCTCCCTCTTTTCTTCTTCTTCTTCTCTTCTTCTTCTCCTCCTTCTCTTCTTCTCTCCTCTCTCTCTCCCTCTCTCTTACTCTTCTTCTCCTTCTCTTCTTCTTCTTCTTCTTCTCTTCTTCTTCTCCTCCTTCTCTTCTTCTCTCCCCTCTCTCTCCCTCTCTCTTAATCTTCTTCTCCTTCTCTTCTTCTTCTTCTTCTTCTTCTCTTCTTCTTCTCCTCCTTCTCTTCTTCTCTCCTCTCTCTCTCCCTCACTCTCTTTCTCTTTCTCTCCCTCAACATGCTGCTAAGTCCCAGGCCCTTCCATTCCAATACGTCCCTTACCTATTATGATGGGGGGGTTTATATAAGGGAAGGGAGATTATAATTGGAGGGAGGGAATGAGGTAGTGGAGGGGGAGTGAGGTAGCACACGTGTGCTCCTCCCCCTATCGATATGATCGACGCCGTCCTCTCCTTCATCGTTGTGATCTTTGTCAACTCTAGCTTGAACTCTAGCTTGGGCGTCATGATCTCCTCCTCGACCCCCATTGATTGCCGTTTGGCTCCCCACCCCCCTCGATGTCTATGCCTTCTCCCTCTTCTCCATGTCAACTTCTTCTTTTCCCTTCATGACGGCTTCCTCTCCCCCCCCCCCCCCATGTCATCTCCCTTCATCCTTTCCTCCCCCCCCCCTCTCGCCACCTGTCATCAGCGACAAGGGGGAAAATTTTTTCAATTAATTTAGGGGGGGGTGGTTCCTCCACTGCGGGCCACGATGGGACATTACAAATTTCGCATAAGGGTCAATAATGTTTTTTTAAATAGGTTACATAGGGATATATAAAACATGCCTTGAATGCACGTGATGCCTAGGGTTTATACATAATAACTTACCCGAGATAAGGAGCTACTAGTCTACTAGTTTGGGACTGGTAGCAATTACTAGTTTGGGGTTGGCATCCACCAATATCAAGCCAATAATCTATCAATATGGAAATGTTAGCTAGCACTAGGACTCATATTTGGGAGTGGTGGTTGGTAAATAGCTATCAACTCTAGGTTTGGAAATACTAGTTTAGTGATGGTAGCTAGTTGGTAGCTACTTATAGCCTAGTAGCCACCTAGTAGTAGCTATAAGTATTGAACTACTAGCTATTATCTAGCTACTAGTTTGGAAATGGTAGATTGGTAGCTATCGGTCCCACAAAATGGCAACTATAGGATGCTAGACTAGCAGGCTGAGACTGATAGAGCTACTAGTCTAGGCCTGGTAGCTACTAGTCAACTACCAGTCTGGAGTTGGTAATTACCACTTCAAGCCTTATCATTGCAAGAATAAAAGATGGTTATACTTTAAAGCTCAATGAAAAACTCATGGGACATATCTGACTTTTGAACCTTTTTTAGGATTACAATTGTTGAGTAGCATTAAAGATGGTACTACTTGTGCATCAATACTTTGTAGGACAAATGATGACCTCATTACATGTGGTATTCCTTGTTTACAACCTGAATCCATCCATGTGCCCTCATTCATGGTATCAACATGTCTAAAACAATAAATATGATAAGTATGGTTGTATGGTAGTGTGATTGTGGCAAGCATATTCTCATCATACATGAGAAGGCCATAAGTAGTACAAATATTCTCCTCATCACATGTAACCCTATTAGTGGGTGGAAATTTTGGTGTTGGGACATGGAATAGAAAAACTGTATTTCTCTTCAACTGCATTCTCTAAACAAAGTCGAGATGTGTACATGCAAGTGTCTCCTCACGTTTGGCTTGATCATGCTCCTTCTAAGCCTAGTGTAAAGCTTCTATTGATGTTGTCTCAA
The DNA here is from genome assembly GCF_053477565.2 of Lygodium microphyllum. NCBI lineage: Eukaryota > Viridiplantae > Streptophyta > Polypodiopsida > Schizaeales > Lygodiaceae > Lygodium > Lygodium microphyllum. Next base: position 86,433,018 of record NC_141148.1, read on the forward strand.
ATACTATTGCTTGTGAGTGATAACATGTGAATTGAACTTTTCAAAATTTCTACTTTTGATGCATCCTATGCATGTCCTTTGTCTTGTGCCAACCACAAAGATGCCTCTGTGTCATGTAGCTGCCCTTGCAGACTATTGGCGAGGGCACAAGCCCCTTTATCTCTATACATATAAGCTTTATGCAAGTCAAGTTGGTGGGTTGCTTCAGCATGTTTTGACAAAACCAATGCATGCATGCTTGCTAGTAGACTCTTTATTCTATCTAAGTCTATAAATGACTGTGGACCAAATGATAACGTCTTGTTGACCTCATGTATATCAGCAATGGCAATGTAATGTCCTCCATCAAAATCAACAAACCTTGACAATCATTGAGAATTTTGCTACATGGAGGAGGAATGGAACACACTCCATCTCTGCTTCTTGGCTTGCAACTTAACAGAATCCATGGTTGTAGTAATACTTTTTGCAAACAATGCCCAGTCCACTGGGCCCTTCAAGTGCTTGAACAAAAAGCTCTTAGCAAAGGCTTTTTTAGCCTCCATGTCATAATTCTTGATGGATTTTGATAAACTTAATTCAACAATGTAGGGAACTTAGGCGAGAGTTTTGGCTTTACACCCCTACACTTGACTTTGCTACCCCTCTTTGGCACCTCTGTGAAGCAGGTCAACTAGGGTCCAGGGCTATGAAGTCCACCTCAGTAATTGCTCAGGGATCCTTTCTTGAGTCAAAAAGGCCATATACTTCATGGGCCTATGATTTCATCATGCACAAGACCATCTTCCTTTTGAATGGCATTGATGGCAAACACCAATGCAACTTTCCAAGGAGAACAATCCTTGATCATAACTTAATAATAAAGAAATAAAGTAACAATGAAAAATGGGTGCAAAACATCAAATTACTAATATTTATGCCTGCATATAACAATATCCATGGATGCACCAACACCATTATGCAATACCCCTGTGCTGTGTGTGTTTAGAGCCATGTTGCACTTTTGCTTCTTTGAAGCCTTGGCTTGGTAAGGGTGATTATTTGGAAATGTATTTTCTCTTCCAGTTGGATGGCAAAGGTATATTCAAATCGCTCCAGAAGATGTAATGGATGCTGGTGAGTAGGTTGGGAAGGGAGAGGAAGATATAGGTCGTCTCTTCATACTCCTAGAAGAATAGTAGGGGGTAGTTTTACCTTTACCATCATTTCATTCCACTGTGTAGATAGCTTTTTTCCTGCTTGGTGGATTCATTGTTGCCGCTTCATGCTCTTGGCTCATAGAGAGTGTTTTGTGGTTGAACAAACCACTACCTTTAGCCTTTAAGAGCCTATGTAGTCATATCAAGCTTGTCAAAAATTCTTTCTTCATGTTTGTAATGTTTAATGATAGCATTTGGAGAATCAACCAATATTACCAAGGATAATATTAAAGTATATTTTCCTTAAATAAGAGATTTAATCTTCTTTATATTTCACTAGCTACCAAAGCATTAAACCTCTTGTCACCACCTCCAAAAATAGGTAGCTAGTGTACCATCTAAATATGCATATATCCCACAGCCACTATCACTTGTAATAATCAAGCCATCCACATTATGACAACCAAACCTACATCATCCTTTCTCACATAAAGTTAGTGATTTGTATCAAAAACATAAAAGCCAATGTTGACAAGATACTCTCTGATCTTTCCAGACCATACTCTAGGTGCTTGTTTCATCTTATAGAGTGCGTTCTTTAACCTATATGCATATGTGTGATTCTCTATATACTCATAAATTGTTGGCTGCTCAATATACACCTCTTCTTGTTGTCAAGAATCGTGTGGCGGGGGGACCTGCTTAAGCTACTACTGCCCCAAACACATACCATACACACAAGAGGAAGCTCACTCAAGAACATCAAAAGAAAGATGGAGGTCAAAATGTTTTCTTGTTAGTTTCTTCTTCTTCTTCCACACACAATATAATATACAAAAGTATAGATAAGATACAACAAAAAGGAAAGGGACCTACTAAGTCAAATAGTCCATAAATGACTACACTAATCAACTGGCACTATAACTATGCCAGTTGTAGGTAGGTGCATAATAAGTCAGTGGCCATATGAGGATCATAATGACGACTAACGTGCTAAGTGTAGATGTGCATGCCTATCTAGCCAGGCAGTCCATCATCAATGTTTGAACGTATTGAGCTTGCCATCTCAACACTCCCCCTCAAGCTTAACTATATCTTTGCAACTCCAAGTAAGCATTGAAACTTTTGAAGCTTTTTTGCACCTAATGGTTTTGTTAAAATGTTAGCTCTTTGATCTTGTGTGCTAACATATACCAAGTCAATCTCTCCTACAAGTACATTCTCTCTCAAAAGTAGTAATGCACCTCAACGTGTTTTGTCCTAGCATGGAACATTGGGTTCCTAGCTAGCTGTATGCTACTCATGTGTCCCAGTGAATGAAAACTCTACCATCTCCTTGCACATCCAAATCACCCAATGGATTGATACCATTTCATATGTTTCCATAGCAGCACCTATGTACTCAGTCTATGTACTCGATAAAGTAATAGTAGATTGCTTTTTGCTGCTCCACGTAACTATTGCACTACCAAGGGAAAACATGAATCCGCTGGTAGATCTTCTCTCAGACGTGCTACCAGCCCAATCTGCATTTGTGTATCCAAGCACTTGTACATCCTTAATTTCCTCATAAAAATTTCCATAATGAAAAGTGGACTTCACATACCTCAATATGCGTCTAACTGCATCCAAGTGAGGCTTTCTAGACATCTGCATAAAGTGATTGACAATGCCAACAACATAGCTCAAGTCCTTGTGATAATCATGTAAATAAAACTTCTTACTATTCTCCTGAACATAGTAGGGTCTTCTATCTCATCTCCAGTATCAGCACTCAACTTCACATTTTGCATCAATGGAATTGAAAAAGGCTTACATGCTATCATACCATACTTGGATAACATATCTGAGAAATATCTCCTTTGGGACAGCCATATACCATCATAGACCTCATATGCTATAAAAGTTAGGACCCAACCAATGGGGGCCTTACAACTTACACCATGGATCATTGATGGCATCCCATGAGGGTGGGGCATTGAGAACATCTAACAAAAGGGACTAGGTCATAGGACCACAACTTGAGGTAGGTGAGTACTTCAAGGTAAGTCATAAGTTGCAAACTCAAGGTAGTATTGTCTTAAGGTAGGTTGTTATTCCAACTTGAGGTGGTGTAGGTGTGGACCTGACAATCACTAACTTGAGGTAGTGCCAAGCATTACCAATCAAGGTAGTGGCACAAGAAAACTCATGGTAAGTAGGCATGTCGATCCACTGCAAGCATGTGGGAAATTGGAGGTAAGTAGTATGTGGACCAACTCAAGGTAATTGCAAGGCATGCACATAGGTGAGTTGATATTAATTTGAGGTAAGTAGCATGAGATCCAATCAAGGTAAGTGGATTCCTGATGAATGTGCAAACTCAAGGTATTGCCACTTGAGGTGAGTCCACAAACTTGAGGTAGCATCACTCGAGGTAAGTGAAGGTAGGTGATAACTTTGAGGTGAGTTAGGTACCACTTGAGGTGGGTTTGTATGTAGATTAACTTGAGATCATGGTTGAGAATGTACTAAAGGTGAGTTTAGATAAAATCACTGTAAGTGGCATGTGGCAAACTTGAGGTAAGTGGCCAACTCAAGGTAAGGCTACTATTGAGGTAAATGGCAAGGTAAGCGAGTGACTTGAGGTGAGTGTCAAACCAACTCAATGTAGGTAGATATGTGAAGCAACTCCAAGTATGTGGTAAGTATGCAACTTGAAAAGAGTAACTCAAGGTAAGGATGCGAAACTTGAGGTAGATGCAAGTCCTTTAGTGTAGGAGGGGAGCTTCTCACTTTAGTATATGCAAGTGCTTTCAATCTCTAGGGAAATGGATATCATGTCCTTCTTGTGAGGAGTTGATATTTGAAAGATCTTCTAGAGTATGCTAGCTCTCTTCTTGAATTCCAAGGAGGTCCAAGAGAGGGTGCTTAACCAACTCAAGGAAGGTAGAGGGTTGGGTTCTAGTGTTTAGAACACAAAGGTATGCTAGTAGTTGCTTTGGTGGTGGCAAGACCTACCCCTTGGCAAAAAATGACAAAATAGGTTAAAAAATTATCATAAATCTGAGTTTTTAGTGTTAGAACACTTTGATATGTCAAAAACTCCAAACTATGACCTAAATTAGGTCTTATGGTGGGTGGTCGTATCCAATCCATTGGTTGTGTTTGATCAAGATTTTGAGTAGAGAAAGGTCAAATGTGGTCTAAAAACTAATTGTTTAGTCTTAAAAATGCAACTTATACCTGAGAGTATGTTGTCTATCATGGGAGTCCAACAAGTAACTAATATATGCACTACAACTCAAACTAGCTCCTTAAGGACTTCATGTAGTGTCTAGAAGCATATCTAGCTACAACACCTCAAACAATAACTAGTTTTGGACCAAGAAGTATTTGAAACTCAGTCAAAAGATTGATATGATGCACCCATTTGGACCTTCAACAAACATGGGCCTTTGGAACCCCCATTGTGCTTATAGTGTTGATCTACTAAGAGCTAGTCAAGCTCTATAACTATGCCACTACTAATTGATGGATAACTATTTATGTCACATGAATATACCCATCAAAAACCTTGTTTGTAGCAAGTTTTGAAATTTTTTTACGGTTGCAACCAATAGTACAATCACAAAAATCCACTCATTATAAGCACTTGCAACCCAAAAATGACTAACTAGTCATGCTCTTGAGACTAGCTAGATAGATGTACTATATGTCCAAGATTGACTGGCTAGTCAAATGTACTATATGTCCAAAAATGACTAGTTAATTGAATGTACTATATGTCCTAAATGCATGCATGCATTAAGATGATGCCAAATAATTTTTTTTAGAGAATACCTAATAGTAATTTTCAATCATTCCCTAAAGCCAATTTCATCAAAATAAAATCCTATTATCAATGCAAACAATTAAAAGCAATTTATGATAGCTAGTATAGGAACCAACTAGTTAGTTATATGATAGCAGTATCCCCATGATATTCTAGGATAAATTTTATGAAAAATTAGTAAACTTACTTAAAAGGAAAAAATAATTAGGGATTTATTGATCACATAATTTCATCATGATACACATAGAATATATGACTATTGGATAACCCATTCAAGCACTCATCTTCTAATAACGCTAGACAAGAGGAAGGCTCTATTTTTAGAATTTTTATGCTTCACAAGAAAAGGAATTTCTAATCTATATACAAATAAAAAAATCAATGGATTGGTTTCCTTTCAACTCATCCTTTCTCCTCTATATCAATGAGGTTTTGGCTATATAGATACTTCATTGCAAGACCTACCAAGTTTCTCACCTTTTTGATTAATTTATCTAATTGATGATGAGAATAAACCAATTACACAAGAGTCCATTCATGGTTTCAAAAATGGAACCAAAATGTGGTCACAAACCCATGATTATCGGATCTAGACAAACACAAGCATACTAGTGATGCTCTCTCACTACTATGTCTCATGGCCTCTCACACCATAAAAGGATCCTAACAATGCCAATTTCATGAGCCTAGCCTAGCCAAGAATGTAATTTATTGTAAATTGGGCTCTTGAATCAAGCTCCATGCTCCTCAATCCCCATGAGCTCTACATGCTTTAAACTCTTTAGGTAGTTCCTCTAAGCTGAGAAGGATACATGCACATGCACGTGCACACACACACACACACACACACACACACACACACACACACACACACACACACACACACACACACATAGAGTTACATTATAGGCATGGGAATTCACCCTAAGCAAGGGTCTATGAGGGCAGATGGATGTGAATGTCCTTAAGGGGTAGGGGAAACCCTAACCCTAGCTTGGTAGAGGCTATATAAATAGCCTATGGGTCACTATCAAGTGTGAGATAGAGTGTACCCAGGTTGTACTTTGAGCAACTTAGTAAGCAAGATTTTGTTCTTGTACTTTGAGCTCTCATCTCCCTCTTGTGCACATTCTTCTTGTACTTTGAGCTCTCATCTCCCTCTTGTGCACATTATTCTTGCTGCAAACTTTGATTTTACATATGGTATCAAACAATATAGGCATGGGAATTCACCCTAAGCAAGGGTCTATGAGGGCAGATGGATGTGAATGGCCTTAAGGGGTACGGAAAACCCTAACCCTAGCTTGGTAGAGGCTATATAAACAACCTATAGGTCACTATCAAGTGTGAGATAGAGTGTACCCAAGTTGTACTTTGAGCAACTTACTAAGCAAGATTTTTTTCTTGTACTTTGAGCTCTCATCTCCCTCTTGTCACATTCTTCTTGTTGCAAACTTTGATTTTACACACACACACACACACAAGTTGTGATGAACACAAAAAGGCAAGATGAAGAAGAAAACTACCACATGGAGAAAAAGCTACCCTTCATCTCCCAAAGGGCACATGAGATGAAGGCACCCTTTGCTCATAGACCATGGATGCACAAGAGCTACAGCAAAGAATCTAGAAAGGGTAGGGAGATAAGCAACAATTCAATTTATAGTCGCACTAGAATGTTTCCTTTGATTTTTTTCCCACCTTAAATATAGAGTGGGATTTTTTACATGTAGGGGGAATGACTTACTTGGGGAGATAGCTTGATACTTTGTTGCATACAACTTTTAGGGTTTTTGATGCATTAGGTGTATCTAGATTCGATTCCACTACTCACACGTGATGCCTGTGATGCCTATATCTACATGCAAACTTAAATTATAATTAGCATAGGAGAGAATCCAACACTCTAAAATAATATTACAATAAAATTTTGGGGTCCCAAACATCAAATATAATCTCCCAAATTATGTTGGGGTGACACATTATTTTTAGTTTTTTACATTTTTAAGTGCTTTTTCACTTTTTTCTTTAATTTTTGTTGCTTGGATGTGGTTATGTACTTTCGAGAACCTATATGCACACTTTAACCTTTACTCTTTTATTTTGACCCTTCCACACCCACTATTTTTTGTTTTTTGCTATAAGTGACCTTTAAAAGGGTTGATACCATGCTATTGTAGCACTCATTAGTTGTTGGAGTTATTTTGCATGTTGCTTAGTTGTCTTTGATGAATAGGGTTTTTTGGATTATCATATTAACTAGATTAGTCCAAGGCCAAGAATTTCTTTATGTGTATTTAGCAATGTACATTTTGAGATATTCTTGGTTCACTATGAGGCATCAAAGCTAGCACTCAATATAATATTGCATTATGTTGCCATTGCTTAATTAGTTTGCACTCTATTTTGAAGCTCAATTATTGTAGCAACGAGTTGCAGAAGATACATTCGATCTAGTTGATTATATGAAAAATAGTGAATCTTTCTAGACTTTTATGCTCTTGCATGGTGTTTCCATAGATTTTGAGTTGCAATTTAGAATAAATTTGGTCATGCTATAGTTTTAGTGGTACTCATAGAATTGTTAAAATATTGAGGATGCATGCTAAGGAGGATCGCTGAGGAGCAAATAGACAATCATAATGAGACATAAACATTGACAAAGAAGAACAATTGATATTATCCAAGCATAATGCAAGTGCAACTAATGAGTATGATTGATGATATGAGTGTGGGGATGAGTGCCTTTTATAGGCTTATAGTAGGTGGGGTTGGTAGGTGAGGAAAGGTGGAAAGTGACTGTGGTATTCACCAACTGTGGTTTTAATAAACCATGCATACATTACCTAATCTAAGGGTTTATTTGCAATGTGTTTCTTTGCCTTGTTTGTTCCTTACAAAGAGGCTATGGTGGGTGTGATTGCACATTTCTCAACACCCCTCCTCAATCACAACCAAGAAAGACACTGAGTATACGTAGGTTGTCATGAGTAGAACCTTGCTAAGTGTAGATATGGAAAGAACCAACCATACAAAGCTAGAGGCTATCACAAGGCTTCACTAAGTGTGTAGAGGCTATAGTGTGCAGAGGTTACATGAGGAGTATAGGAGCTTATGGTGGGAACATTAGGCAAGTCCACATTTTAAACTTGAAAAAGTCTATCAGAAAATGAGCTACAAAAGAGGGAGTGGTGAGTCCTATCATTTTGTTCTTGTGGGGTTCTTCTTCTTCTTCTTCTTCTTCTTCTTCTTCTTCTTCTTCTTCTTCTTCATTTTTGTCTTCATCTTCTTTGACTGTAGCGTGATATGCTCTTTGAGACCTTTTCTTAACATAGCAAAATTTCTCAATATTCCTAGTTTTCTTACAAAAGTCACAGACTATGCTCTTCTTCCCTTTCACATAAAGGAGTTGTTGGTCTCCTCTTGGGATGCTTGTTTCTCCCTTGCTCTTGATCTTCTTTTCCTCTTCCAGGAGAGAGGCTTTGATATCCACAAGCTTTGGCTTTGGCATGTTGATTAATGTGGCAGACACATTATCAAACTCAAGTGGAAGACTCTTGAGAAGCACTCCAATGCAAATGTATTTATCCATCTTCAAGTTGATTCCTGCAAGTTGTGTCTGTAATGTCCACCGTGGAATAAAGGAAACCCCCCTAATTATCAAATAAATAAATAAATAAATATTTACCCACCCTCCCCCAACCACCGCCAAACAGGTGGTGAGGGGAAGGGGGGGTTTGATGATGATGACTATGGCGAGATGACGTAGATGATGATGAGGGAGAGAGGTTGTTGACATGGAGGGAGCCGGCTACGTCGAAGAGGATGAAGACGACCGCAATGACAATGAAGAAAAAAGAGATAGTGATAATAATGAGGGGAGGGAGGCCACATGTGCCACCTCACTCCCCCCCTTACTATCCGTCCCCCCCCCATTATATAAACCTCCCCCATTCATAATAAAGAGATAGGGGGCCTAGGACGCTGCATGAAAAAGAAGGTGAGAAGGAGAGAGAGAGAGGAGAGGAGGGGAGAGGAAGAGTGAGGGAAAGGAAGGGAGAGGTTCCCTTCGATTTATTCCCTTTCCCCTCAAGTTTAATCCCCATCTCCCCACGAGTCTAAATCCTCATCTCCCCGCAAGTTTAGTCCTCATTTTCCCGCGAGTCTAATCCTTCTGAGAAGAATCACCCTGGCACACCATCTCATCCGTCGAGAGAAAGAGTGATTTATAGGTCGAAAGTATGGCCCCAAAACGGAGGGAGACATGCATCAGTAGTAATCCCACATCCAACAATGGAGCCACCAGCCAAGGCATTTCTGCGAATATAAATACAACATTGGGTATGGATAATTCATATCTGAATATCCATGTACAAATTGCCATCTCCGCTAATCATTGAGGCACATGCATGCACATGAATTCATTCCAACAAGTAGCTTGAATTTTATTTTTTCAATAATTAATGAAATCCTAGGGGATCATAGGTTAATTCTTTCCACAACCATAGTTGGCCTCGCATGGATTTATGCATATGGCGCATTGAGGTTTGCACAAACCCATGTACTCAAATACTTTGCATCCGAGTGCTACGCAACAAAGTCATACATGGCATAAAGAACATAAAGGTTACTTAAGGGGTATACACATAGACAGTGCATGTATGGGAAAGGTTATATGACACATGCATCGATAGTACACAAGTTGAACTTCCATTAAAAGTCTGCTAATATCCTGAACTATTAGTCCATTGGGATCTTGAAGTTATGTGTAGCTAGTATAAACAACATTCATTAGGATAAAAACTACGATGCCTGGAGATCCGTCCGATAGAGACTATGTTCGTCAAACCTATTTGGGGGTTGGGCTCGATGCAACAACAACTCTAGGAAAAGCAAAGAGCTCAAGGATTAGGAAGCCCTAAGTTGAAGGAAAGACCGATGCTTTTGTACTTGTAGGGAAGAAGGCTAGGTTATCAATCGATGTAAGTGTTCAATAGAACTTATGTCTTGTATAGTGTTTGAAACCCTAACATATGCCTTAGCCAAATGAAGGTTGTGTTAAGTAAATTTTATAGAAAACCACTCCTGATCCCAAGGGGGAGAGTAAATACGCAATTGAAAGGTTAATATCGCGACTGTTCCCGTAATATTGAAAAAGGATACCATTGTTTTGTTGAATGATCAAATAATGTCCTAAATGCTTTTGCATTGATTTGGATAATTATTCCAAGTGCTTATGTTTGATGGTAAATGCATGGAAAGGGTTAGTAATGACAAGTAGCCATGGGAAATAAAGAAATGTTTCACTAGAAGATGATATTAGGCCGATTGCCTTGATCGTGCTTGATTCCTAAATGGATTAATTAAAGAAGGATATTTTACATGGGTGGATCATCTCCAAGATCGCATCGTGGATTACCCCGAGAGGGCATTGTTCGATTCATAGGCCGAAGGTTGAGTGGTGAAAAGGCCAACCACAGAAATTGTGTTTCACTCCTAGGACGCTTGGGGTCAGGTGGTGCTCTGGACACCCCTTGCCTAGTCCAGAACGAAGGTGAAGACTGCCAACGTTTGTGGTGTTGGAAGATCCTATTCTAGATAATAGATAGAAATTACGGTGCCATGTGATTTGGACTGGGTACTTCTATTGGACAAAAGGGATACATAATTTCTCATGTATGGGCAGGAGACAAAGATTAACGTGAAGATAAGTTAAGGAATTTGTTTGAACTTGTTTGTCAAAGGATTGCTTGCTCTGTTCTCGTGTCTGTGCCATAAGTTATGCGAACAAACCCTATTCCCTAAAAGGCTTAATTAATGAAGCTGATTTTAAATCTCACACATAAATGTGATAGGACCTAATTAGAAAACTAAAGCTATCAAGGGAAACAGGTGGGTAGAACCCCCAACGGATCTGTCCTACAGTAGGGTAGTCCCAAAGAACTAGGAGGCTTCTCATAGGGTTCTACCGTCATTCGATCTTTAGGCATTGCTAGGTTAGAACCCGATTCATGCTGTTTTAGGGGATCGGAATGGGACTATGCCCTACAGGCAGAGAGGTTGAGTGGCGCATCCCTCTCGTTTCCCATTCTCTTTGAACCAAGTGCGGCATGGGTCTGCTTTGGCTTGGGTATCACTGCATCAAGTCGGATGTCCAAGACCAGACGCTAGAATGCTATCAGGAGACCTTCACCACTAGGGACTCAAGTTTGAGGTCAATCCTAGTGGGTTCGTTGGCCACGAATGTTCCGTTGTGAGGCGGACTCAAGAAACCTAGGTGACAAACCCCATGACATTCCATGGGAGTGTCTGGTGGTGTCTCTTAGACTCGTCAATGGACTGCTAAAAATGTGCCTAGACAGCCAATAGACGGGCACATTATAGTGTCAATAAGTTTTCCATATAATTCAAATGAGTTGCAAGTGTTGTACTACTTGTCATGTCAAGCCTAAAAAATTCAATCAATAAGCCATATTTGGAGGATTTTGAATGAGCTCCAAACAGGGTTTCTAATTGATCCCATGTCGTGTTAGAGGTTTCACAATCAACATGATGAATGTAGCTATCATCAAGTTTGATCCTGATAATGGCTTGAGCCTTATCATCATTTTTATCCCATATGACTGAAAGTGTAGCTTCCCTTGGTTTCTTTTCTTGACCACTTGTGATTGACCACAAGCCTTTCTTAATCAGGATCAGTTTAGTTTGCCATGTATGGAATCCAACACCATTGAATGGAGCTGTCAATGAGTCCTTGCCCATGTTGAGGTTCCAAGATCAACATCAAATCAACTCCAAAAATTTCAAATTTCAGTTGAGCACAAGTGCCAAGAAGCACTAGGTGATTAATATCAAGAGATACTAGGTGATTAGGTGACTAGTATGCCCTTTGAACTTGGGATCTTCAAGATCTTGCAAGTCCGAGTCTTCCCCTTCTTGACTTGATGTTGGAGTTGCAAAAAAATTTGAGAATAGTCCAGCAAAAGAGTTGAATTTGAGTGTGTCAAATGACACAAGAAGAGGATTAGTGTTAATCAACACTAGTATCAAGAGATACTATGTAGTTGAAGCACTTGATGTTGAATCTTCTTCTTGCCGATTTGAAGTGAGCTTAGCTGAGAACTCAGTGTTGTAGTAGATTAGAGAGTCAGTGACATTACTGAGCCAAAGGAAGTAGGAAAATGAACTAAAATTTGAGCTTTTAGATTAATGGCTATGGCTGCCCTCTTTAGGGTTTTGACAGGCGACTGGTTTTTTACTGATTGCAACACACAGACACAACCATTTGATAAACCCTCTAAGCTCAAGATAGCTTAGTTGTATATCTTCAATTTCCCTATGGTAGTGGATGGAATCATTGTTGAGATATCGAGCTCCACTCGTGATATACCAAGGTGACCGTTGTGCATTTATGTCACCGACGTGTCAGTTGCAGATGCGGTTGGTACACCGCCCATGAATAATAGCTAGATGACAGCTATCCTTATCTACTCTAGTTCGTGGCTCAGTTAGTATGCCACCTTAGTTAGTTGAGTTTGGTTTGAGACCCATATATAGGGTTCTTCTATTTCTTTGTACTGGAGTTCTTTTTGGCTTACACAACTAAGAAGAGGAAAATTGTTTTCAACCTCCACCTGTGTGTGTATTCCCCCATTGTGCAAGCAAGAAAGCTACAAGTGAGACTTCTTCCTTCTCTCCCACAATCTTGACATGGTATCAGAGCCTGGTTCGTGGTAAGGAGCTCAAGAAAGAAAACCAAGTTCGTGGCATTCTGGTAAGAGGACCAGTGTTGCTTTCATTTTTCGAGTTTGGGAGCAAGTCTCTGCAGGTAGCACAGCCGGGAAGTGCAAGAGTGCATTGTCTCAGATTGAGAGACCCTTCACGGTGTAGCAATAGGGCCATTTCGGTGCTTGTTTTGGAGGCAGAAGTTTTCCGCACGCACTCAGGAAAAGGCCCTATTTTTTGCTGTGCGACCACTGTTCTACAGGTCGGTGAAAAGTTACTGTAGAAATTGCATCATATGCCTGTGCACAGAGACATTGGGAGTTACAGAATCATCCTTGTTGCCTGTTGATGCAAAATCGTCACTAGGAAGTGACTGTGTGCTCAAATACCACTTTCTTAGTCTTGTAGATTTGCCCTTGTGAGGCTGAAGCTGTGTTTTTTGCAATGACAGAATTTTTTGCAGTGTTCTGTAATGGCATCTGATTCTCTTTCACAGATTGTCATTGAAAAGCTTGACAAGAACAACTTCCAAGCATGGAAGTTTAGAATGACGAATTTCCTTATGGGAAAAGGATATTGGGAATTCGTTGCATGAAATGAAGAAGAACCAGTTCTTCCTGATGTTCCCAATCAACAGCAAATGCAGACATTTAAAGGATGGCACGAGAGAGCTAGGAAAGTTATGTACTTGCTGTCTATCAGCATTTCAGACTCTATGATTGTGCATATTTAGGATGCAAGTACGCTAAAGGAGGCATGGGATACTTTATCAAAAATGTATAGCACAAATACGCAAGCCAGGAAAATGCAGCTCAAGCAAGAGTTGCACAATGTGCAAAGAGAAAGTATAAGCATCAATGACTACCACATGAAGGTGAAGAAGATTGCAGATGCACTTGCTTCCATTGGGTCGCCAGTGGAAGATGATGATTTAGTTTCTGTGACCTTGAATGGTCTAGGAAAGGATTATGCATAGTTCCGAACATCGATTTCCATCCGTGAAAGATTTCCTGATTTTGAGGAGTTGATTGCTCTTCTAATTTCTGAGGAGCAGAGAAATGGTGGTGCATCTTCTTCAGGAGGAACTTCAAAAGAAGCTGTCTTCTACTCAAATGCTGGAAGAGGTAGAGGTAGAGGAAGAGGAGGCCGATCTAGAGGCCGTGGTAGAAATCAGAATATGCAGCAAACTCAAGAAAACTAGTCCTATGGAGGAGGACGTGGTAACTCTAGAGGCAAGGGGAGCCAAAGAGGTCGTGGTGGATGGCAAAGAGGCCAAAATACAAACAGCAATGTTGAATGCTACTACTGTGGTAAAATGGGTCATATGGCTAAAGACTGCTATAAAAAGCAGAATGACATCATGAATGGAAATTTGCAACAAGGGAATTATGCATCTTCTAGTAGACAGGGGGATGACATAAATGAGCATTTGTTTATGGTGCAGCACATGACCAATTCTGTGACAAGTGTAGAAGAAAGCAACGATGTGTGGTATGTTGACTCAGGTGCATCAAACCACATGACAGGTCATGCAGAATGGATGAAGGATGCAAGAAAAATGGTAAAACCAGGGAGACTGGTGATGATACTGCACATCCTATTGTGCAGATTGGAAAAATTCATTTGTCTATGCAAGATGGGAAAAAGAAATACCTGTCGGATGTATTTCATGTCTCGAATATCACCAAGAACTTGGTTTCTGTTGGTCAAATGGTTGAGCAGGGCTTGCAGGTCAGATTTAATCCTCATGGATGCTTTGTTGAGGATATGAAAAATAAAAGTCGCTTGATAGAAAAAGGAAAGAAGAAGGGCATAATGTTTACGTTGGATGCAGACATGCCTAATTTGAGTGCAGCAATGTTTGCACATGGGACCGGTGTAGTTGCAAATATTGATATCTGGCATAAACGTATTGGTCATGTTAATGTACAGCGACTTAAATCAATGTAAGCCCAAAATATTATTGCAGGATTGCCTAAATTCAAGGTTGCAGAAATGCATAAGGTATGTGAAGCTTGTCAATTTGGAAAGCAGGCAAGGAAACCATTTCCTAGACATGTTCAAGAGAGTAAGAAGCCATTGGAATTAATCCACTCTGATGTGTGGACTACTAAAGATGCATCTATTGGAGGCTGTCATTATTTTATCACTTTTATTGATGACTATAGCAGAAAAGTTTGGGTGTATTTTATGAAAAAGAAAAGTGAAGTTTTTGGGCATTTCAAAACTCTTAAAGCTATGGTTGAAAAAGAAACAGACCTGCAAATAAAATGCCTAAGGTCAGATGGAGGGGGAGAGTACCTCTCAAATGAGTTTGCAAGGTTTTTGCAGGAGCATGGCATAAAGCAGCAATATTCATGTAGTCATACCCCACAGCAAAATGGAATTGCAGAAAGAAAAAACAGGCATATTGGAGAGGTATCTCATGCCATGCTCAATGAAAAAGTCCTGCCAGATTTTTACTGGGCTGAGGCAGTTGCTACAACAGTCTACATAATGAACAGGACTCCCACTGCAGCAATACATGGGATGACTCCAGAGGAGAGGTATACTGGTAGGAAACCAAATATTTCTCATTTGAAAATTTTTTGTTGCATTGCCTATGTTCATGTGCCAGATAAGTTGAGATCCAAGTTGGATCCAAAAGCTGAGAAGTGCATCTTTATTGGTTATTCTCTGTAGCAAAAAGGGTATAGATGCTATAACCCTTCTACTCGTAAGTTTACAGTGAGTAGAGATGTTGTTTTTTATGAGATGAGTAGCTGGTATAAACCAGTAAATGTGATTGATAATGTAGATGCACAAAATGGTAATGCTGCATAGAATTCATAGCAGCAGTCACAATATATTAGTGGACCTGGAGCGTCCTCTAGTAGTGGTTCACATTCTTCGCCATGGACAGGCAAATTGAGATCAGGAGAATCTTCTCAAAGCAATGTAGATAGTGGTATGCAGGTATCACGAAAAGGAAAAGAGAAGGTAGATCAGCCCATGTTTGATGTGAATGCAGGTCACTCTTATGTGGATGGTGAATCCAGTGGCTCAGAACAAAGCATTGATGATGAGTTGGGTATTCCTTCTATTGTTACACCTGGAGTGAGGAATACCAAGGATGTTTTGAGAGCACCTGGGAGTGAACCTACTTTGCGCAGATCTACCAGAGCTAGGTATCCTGTGGATAGGCTGAAATATGATGGATTTACAGCCATATGGTCAAAGTGATACAGGAATAGGAACCCACTTCTTTTGAGCAAGCCATGGGAAAATAAAAATGGGAGAAAGCCATGGATGAAGAAATGGATGCCTTGGAAGCAAATGCTACATGGGAATTGGTATCTTTGCCTAAAGATAAGAATGCAATTGGTTGTAAGTGGGTTTATAAGGTGAAACACAATGCAAATGGTTTTGTGAATAGATACAAGGCAAGATTAGTAGTCAAGGGGTATGCACAAACATATGGCATTGATTATGAAGAAACATTCAGTCCGGTTGCAAGGATGGCAACCGTAAGAGAAGTCATTGCTATGGCTACATCAAAGGGATGGTCTTTACATCAGATGGATGTAAAGAATGCCTTCTTGCATGGTGATTTGCAAGAAGAGGTCTATATGGAGCAGCCACCTGGTTATGTGCATGCTGTTCATCCTGAGTTTGTTTGCAGGTTGAAGAAAGCCTTGCATGGCTTGAAGCAAGCACCTAGAGCATGGTCTGACAAGATAGGACAGTATCTTGTCACTATTGGCTTTCAGATTTCCAAGGCAGATTTCTCACTTTATGTGAGAAAAACAGAGAAAGGTATTATGCTACTTGTCATTTATGTTGATGATTTGATTATGACAGGTGACAGTGATGAAGATATCCTTCATGTGAAAATGCTATTGAAGCAGAAGTTTGAGATGAAGGATTTGGGAGAGCTACGTTATTTCTTGGGCATTGAGGTGATTAGATCACCAAGTGGGATACGGCTCTTGCAGAGGCAGTATGGATTGGACATGCTGTCCAAATATGGGATGACAAGCTGTAAGCCTATTTCAGTTCCTTTGGAGCAGAATGTGAAGCTGAGCGCAGATGCAGGTGAGCTTCTGGAAGACCCTACTATGTACAGATGCATAGTAGGAAGTTTGATTTATATAACTATTACCAGGCCAGATTTGAGCTATGCTGTTGGATTGGTAAGTCAGTTTATGTAGGCTCCAAGGAAACCGCATTTGGATGCGGCTAGACGCATACTCAGGTATGTGAAGTCCACATTGCAGTATGGACTATTTTATGAGACTGGGGTTCAGATACAGTTGCATGGATACACTGATGCTGATTGGGCTGGTAGTATTTCTGATAGACGATCTACCAGTGGATATGTGATCTCTTTTGGGAGTGCTGCAGTCACTTGGAGTAGCAAGAAACAGCCTACAGTTGCCTTGTTGAGCACAGAGGCTAAGTACAGGGGCGCAGCAATGGCTGCATGTGAGGTAGCTTGGTTGCATAAGCTACTTTATGATATGCATCAGCCTACAGATGGGCCAATTGTCATTTATTGTGACAACATGAGTAGTATACACTTGGCAAATGACCCAGTCTATCATGCTAGAACAAAGCACATTGAGGTGCATTATCACTATGTGCGGGAGAGGGTTTTACTAGGTCTCATTGATCTAGTTTATGTCAGCACAGAGGATCAGGTAGCTGACATATTTACGAAGGCATTGGGCGCAGAGAAGCTGCGCAAGTTCAGAGACCTGCTTGGTGTGCAGGAATTGGGATTGAGCTCGAGGGGGAGTGTTGAAATATCGAGCTCCACTCGTGATATGCCAGGGTGACCGTTGTGCATTTATGTCACCGACTTGTTAGCTGCAGATGCGGTTGGTACACCGCCCATGAATAATAGCTAGATGACAGCTATCCTTATCTACTCTAGTTCTTGGCTCAGTTAGTATGCCACCTTAGTTAGTTGAGTTTGGTTTGAGACCCATATATAGGGTTCTTCTATTTCTTTGTACTAGAGTTCTTTTTGGCTTACACAACTAAGAAGAGGAAAACTATTTTCAGCCTCCACCTGTGTGTGTATTCCCCCATTGTGCAAGCAAGAAAGCTACAAGTGAGACTCCTTCCTTCTCTCCCACAATCTTGACAATCATTGCACATGTAGTCAGAATAAAGGGTACGAATCACAGAAGGTGCAATCTGGGCAACTACTAAGAAACAATGCAATGTTGGAGCATAGAGTCAATAATGTTGAGCTTTGAAGTGATAGGGAGGAGTGCCTAGAGTTAAGGAAGATTTTCCCAGAATGAAGCACGAGCTGAAATGGGCTGGGAAGATAGATTCAAGTCCTCCACTGAAGATGGGTGGCTATGGAGGTAGGTGAGAGATTCATGGGAAAGTGGAGGGAGCCAAAATTTCAAACTGAATTGACCCAATCAATGGCTTGATGACTCATTACCTTGAAACCTGCTCTAATTCCATGTTAAAATATTGGGGATGCATGCTAAGAGGATCATTGATGAGCAAATAGACAATCGTAATGAGATGTAAACATTGACAAAGAAGAACAACTGATATTATCCAAGCATAATGCAAGTGCAACTAATGAGTATGACTGATGATATGAGTGTGGGGATGAGTGCCTTTTATAGGCTTATAGTAGGTGGTATTGGTACGTGAGGAAAGGTGGAAAGTGACTATGGTATTCACCAATTGTGGTTTTAAAAAACCATGCATACACGACCTAGTCTAAGGCTTTATTTGCAATGTGTTTCTTTGCCTTGTTTGTTCCTTACAAAGAGGCTATGGTGGATGTGATTGCACATTTCTCAACAAGAATATGAGGTTGTCTAAGCCTTGATAGTTTGACATAGTATACATTGACTAGGTGCATATGATAATATTCACTTACCTTATTAGCTCAAGTTATTATATCTCTGTTGTGGATGTGTCTATGTACTCAGCAACATCACTTCTTATCAGTATTGGAATTTTCATATAGCTTAAGTTTGCTTCGGTATTGGTATGAACCTTCCTTAGTTGGCAAAGAAATATTCCCTTTACATACAAGTCAAGACCCAACCGGCTCACACATGGCTTTGATCCCCCAAATGACACAACATAGACCTCATCTAGCATACTCAATGCATTGTGCCTTAAGTTGGTACCAACATAACTACTCTATCTAATCCAAAGACTAGATTCACAAAGGTCACCTTTTTTCCTTTCAATCACATAGGCCTCATACAAGTTAGGAGCCAACTAGGGCTCGCACATGGCTTTTGCTCATAATGGGGGCATTATGACTTAGAGCACCATGGATCATTAATGGCATCTCATGAGGGCAGGGCATTGAGCATATCTAACAAAAGGGACCAACTCAAGGTAGGTCATAAGACCAACTCAAGGTAGGTGAGCACTTCAAGGTAAGTGGCAAGTTGCAAACTCAAGATAGTATTGTCTTGAGGTAGGTGCTTGACCCAACTTGAGGCAATGTAGGTGTGAATCTCACAACCACTAACTTGAGGTAGTGCCAAGCATGAAACAGGGTAAGTTAGATGAGACCAATCAAGGTAGTGGCATGAGAAAACTCAAGGTAAGTAGGTATGTCCATCCAGTATAGGCATGTGGGTAACTCGAGGTAAGTAGTATGTGGAACAACTCAAGGTAATTGTTAGGCATACACTCAGGGCAAGTTAGTTTATATTAACTTGAGGTAAGTAGCATGAGATCCACTCAATGCAAGTGGATTTCCGATGAATGTGCAAACTCAATGTAGTGCCACTTGAGGTGAGTCCAACTTGAGGTAGTGCCACTCGAGGTAAGTGAAGGTAGGTGATAACTTTGAGGTGAGTCCCAACTCAAGGTAGGTACCACTTAAGGTGGGTTGGTATGTGGATTAACTCGAGATAATTGCTGACACACAAAATTCCACTCATTATTAGTTGCAACCCAAAAATCACTAACTAGCCATGCTCTTGACACTAACTAGTTAGATATTGTATATGTCCAAAAATGACTAGCTAGTCGAATGTACTATATGTCCAAAATGACTAGCTAGTCAAATGTACTATATGTCCTAAACACATGCATGGATAAAGATGATGCCAAATAAAAAATTTAGAGAATAACCAACAATCATTTTCAATCATTCCTTGAAGCCAATTTCATCAACATAAAATCATATTAATGCAAACAATTACAAGCAATTTATGATAGCTACATAAAGCAACCAACTAGTAAGTCACGACACCCCCATGATATTTCACAATCTTTTTTATAAAAGTCTAGTAAATTCACTCAAAAATAAAAAATAATTAGGGATTTATTGATCACATAATTTCACCATGACACACATAGAATTTATGCCTCTTGCATAACCCATTCAAGCGCACATATTCTAGTAATGTTGGACAAGAGAAAGGCTCTATTTTTGGAATTTTAATGCTTTTTTAAAAAGAAATAATTTCTAATATATGTACAAATAAAAAAATCAATGCTACTCTAACCTAACCCACCATCACCCATGGATTGGTTGAATTTTTCAACACATCCTTCCTACTCTATATTGATGAGGTTTTGCCTCTATAGATGCTTCATTGCAAGACCTCCCATCTTGCTCACATTTTTTATCGATTTCTCTAATTGATGATGGGAATATAGAAATTACACAAGATTCCATACATAGTCTCAAAAATGGAACCAAAATGTAGGTCACAAACCCACGCTATCGGATGTAGCCAGACATAAGCATACCAATCATACTCTCTCTCATGGCCTCTCAAACCATGAAAGGATCCTCATCATGCTAATTTCATGAAAAAATAGAAGTGAATGTGCCACGGAAGGAGGAATGGCACAAGATATGGATACTCAAACAATCTTCTTCTTCTTGTTCTTCATTCTTCTCTTACTCCCATTCTAAACTGAGTACAAACAAAGTATCTTCAAAAGTGATAGATACCTTTTGACCTTCAAGTCACCTCACATAGATTCTCAACACTCCCCCTCAAGCTCAAAATGAACTTGTAGATACAATATCCCAAGTGCACTTCTAAAGTAAAACTTATCTTTACCTAATGATTTGGTAAAGATATATGTGACTTGGTTGTTGGTTTTGACATGTACCAAGTCTATCTCTCCATCCATAACCTTCTCTCTAATGATGAAATGTAGTGCACTTCAATATTGCTTCATCTTTTCATGGTAGAGTGGATTCTTTGCAACATAATGCTACTAATGTTATCACAGTACATGATAACTCCACCATCTATCTCTATCCCCCTATCACATAGTAGTAATCTCAGTCATGTCTACTCGCATGTTGCCAATGCTGGTGGACCTCTATACTCAACTTCTCTACTAGTCTGGGTTTCTTCTTGCTTCTCCAACTCACCATGGTTAAACCAAATGAAAAAGCATAACCATTGGTGGATCTCTTATCCATGATACTTCCTGTTGCCCAATTTGCACTTGTGCATCCAAAAAATGTAGATTTGGTCCCTTTCTCATCAAGCACTTCTTCACATATCTCAAGACTCTTCTCATTGCATTCAAATGTGACTTGCATGGTTTCTACATGAATTGGCTAATCACTTCCATTGAATAACTCAAATCTGTACTTGTTATGGTTAGATAGAACATACTACCAACTCTCTTCCTGAACATAGTAACATTCTCCACATACTATCCATCATCCACCATCTTTATGTTTTGATCCAAGTGTATCCACTAGATTGCATGCTATCATTTCATACTTATCTATCATCTCCAATGAGTATTTCCTATGCACTAACCAAACTCCATGTGGAGTTTCAATCACCTCAATGCCAAGAAAGTACATCAATAAACCAAGGTCCTTGATGTCAAACTTCATTCTCTGTATGTCTAACATAAAGTGAATAGTTAGCCATGCTTTGCTGAAATCTCATGCTACATAAGAACTTGCTAATCCTCTCATACCAAGCTCTAGGTGCTTGCTTCAATCCATACAATGTCTCCATCAACTTGCACACATAATGTAGATATTTAGGATGTACATACCCTTTTGGATGATCCATACATGACCGAGCATCTTGCCAAGGTCCTCTTTCTCCATTCCCTTCTAGTTGCCTTATCCCTTCACCCATGTCCATTTAGACCTTACAACTTGCACAAGAGGGATCCTGGCACTCTTATAAAATGAATTACATTGCACCCCATACTTTCCTTGTGAGAGCCCTCAGAGGTTCTCCTTCATCCTTGAGAGAGCCTTGCTAGAATATTCGATGATTTCCCACGTTCTTTCTGAGCACCTTGCTGGACTATTCAGTGGTCTCCTTCGTCCTTGAGAGCACCTTGCTAGAATATTCAGTGGTCTCCCACATTTTTTTCTAAGCTTGCCTTCTCCTCCACTTTTCTTGCCTGGGAAAAATGAGCATCTTCATTCACTTTTTGACTTGGGCTTCCTCGGTCTTTCTCTGCTTTCTCTTGGTTGTTGCGTGATTTCTCTTCCAATGTACCATTCAAGAAGGCATTTTGGACATCCATTCGATATAATTTCAAGCCATAGATAGAATCTAATGCAATCACATGTCTCATTTAGTCATCTCAACCACTGGACTAAATGTCTTGATAGTCTAAATCATATGTTTGTGCATAACCCTTTGCAAGCAACCTTACTTTGTATCTCTCCGATGAGCCATCAGATTTGCACTTGACTTTATACACCCACTTGTAGCTGTTGAGAATCAGCAATCACACTCACTAAAACAGCCTCTTTGTATGGAGCTTCAGGGTCAAGGATATGCAGGCTAACTTATCCCATATGCACAATGGTGCCTACTGCAGTTTCCTACTTTCCTATAAAGCATTGTACTTGCTTCCTTTTCTTAATGCAATGATAGTACTCTTTTCTTTTCAGTGAAGTGTCAATGTCATTGTCCACATACACAAGATTGTGTTTATGAGTCCAAGTCTCAATCTTGGAACCTAATTCACTTGTGTAACAAACAGTGTCTTTATCTTCTCCATCATGAGTCCACACTTCTCATTTCATCCTCCATAGCTTCCGGTTTTGCCATGCTCTAGATCCCGCATTTCTCACATGGTATCAGAGCCCAGTTGGGCATGGCATTGCTTCTCTAGCCTCTCTTGATTCCTCTCAACCTCAGTCTAGCTCAATGTCAGCTCATGACTTCATCTCCCAACTCTACTCTCACTGAAGCTTCCATGGCAGCCATAGCCAGCAGCACCCTGTCAGATTGAGCTGCTTATATCTCACTCCACAGGTCAAATATCTTGGAGCTTTCTTCTGGAAAAGTATTCTCCAACTCACAAAGCTTCCCTGTATCACATCAATCCAGGACATTTGACCATCTGTAGCTCAGCATTGCTTAAACTGTCAATCTCTGCTCTATGTCTGCCATAGCCAGACAGGACATACAGCACTTGGAGCTTCTATATCTTACTCTACAGGCCATCTTAGCCAACGATTTCTTCTAGGGAGTTGTTCCTCTACTCAAGGCGCTTCATCCTGGCACGAAAATCGACTACATTACTGCACCCTGACCCCAGCATTGCGGAAATCGCGGAAATCTGTCAGAATTGCGCCTGCTAACGTTCGAGCTGCTGCCGCCATCGCTACAGGTCGCGATGTTGACGACCATGATAGGGCATTGATAGCCCATCATTCAAGCTTCATTTTGATGAAAAAAGTTTTAAAAATGATCCACTGTAGCTCCTGCAATCAGCAAAAAACCAAGCTGCCCCTAGAAACCCTAATGCAAAAGCCATAGCCAAAGCTTCAAAATTCTGACATTTTTCACTGTTTCTCTCACTGAAGTTATCAACAATGATTTTAATCACTGAGAAATACTCTCTGAAGTTCATTAAAGTACTGTCACTCAGATTTGAAGGTATAAGCATCAAATCAAGAAGGGGAAGATTACACTTGGATTTAAAAAGAGTAAAGGACTTTGCAAATTTGGTATTCATTGACACTCAGTTAGTGTTGTTTAGCACTTGTGTCTCTCAACCAACTCTTCTGCTGCTCAAATCTAATAAGTCTGAAGTTGATTTGCTACTGTTCCCGTAAGTCTAACATGGGAAAAGACTCTCCAAATGCTCGATTCAAAGCAGTCAGTTTTCATACCTGGCAAACCCGCGTCAAGCTCATCTTGATGAAAAAGGGTCTCTGGGCCATCACAAATGGCAAAGAGAAGAAACCTCGGGACGCGGACCTTGCAACTACTTGGCAAAAGAATGATGACAGAGCCCAGGCCATTATCAAACTGGAGCTAGACGACAGTTATATCCACCATGTGGATAAATGTGAGACCTCACAGGATACATGGAAAAGACTTGACACCCTGTTCGGTGCACAATCTAAATCATCAAAGTATGGTCTCCTGATTGAGTTCTTCAGGCTTGAAATGAAGTCCAGCACATCACTTCCCACACATCTCAATTACATGGAAGGACTCCTAATCCAACTTGCAGGAATCAACATTAAAATGGATGAAGATGTTTGCATCGGTGTTCTACTTAAGAGTTTGCCTCCTGAATATAATAATGTATCAACAACTTTAATCAACATGCCAAATCCTGAACTTGTTGATATCCAGGCATCACTGTTAGAAGAGAAAAAGAAGCTAAAAACTAAGGAAGAACCAAGTACCTCTAGAGATGAGCATGCATTATATGTTGGCAACAGGTACAAAGGCAAGAAGGATCAGCTCTTCTGTGACTTCTGCAAAAGGACTGGACACACCGAGAAGTTCTGCCACGCAAGAAAGAGATCCCAAAAGGCCTATCTAGTCGCAGTCAAAGAAGAAGAAGAAAATGGAGCAAAGGAAGAAGAAGATGAAGATGAAGACCACCAGGATCGAAAGGACAAGACTCATCAGTCCTTGTACTCTCATAATTCTGATAGACTGTTTTAAAGGCCTTATATTTCCTTGCCCTAATGCTTCCTGCCATAAGTTTTGTAAATTCCTTATGTAACTTGGCATTACAGTCCCTGTACACTTTGTGAGGCCCCTGTTACAGCCTCTGGATGTCCACCATGTTTATGGTACCCACACTTAGCCTTTTCTGCGACAGCCTCTGGTGTTTTTCCATGTTTGTGGTATGCCCACACTTTGCAGGTGGTTCTCATTACAGCCTCTACACACTTTGTGCCTTTCTTGTTGTGATTGAGGAGGGGTGTTGAGAATCATCAATCACACTCACTAAAACAGCCTCTTTGTATGGAGCTTCAGGGTCAAGGATATGCAGGCTAACTTATCCCATATGCACAATGGTGCCTACTGCAGTTTCCTACTTTCCTATAAAGCATTGTACTTGCTTCCTTTTCTTAATGCAATGATAGTACTCTTTTCTTTTCAGTGAAGTGTCAATGTCATTGTCCACATACACAAGATTGTGTTTATGAGTCCAAGTCTCAATCTTGGAACCTAATTCACTTGTGTAACAAACAATGTCTTTATCTTCTCCATCATGAGTCCGCACTTCTCATTTCATCCTCCATAGCTTCCGGTTTTGCCATGCTCTAGATCCCGCATTTCTCACAGTAGCCAATTTCCTTCTTGCTGTAAAGCAACTCAACTAGATCATATGTCTCATTCTTTGATAATGCATCCATTTCCTCATCCATAGCATTCCTCCAATCTTTTTTTCCAATTTCCTATTCAAAAAAAGTAGGCTCTACATGCTGAACATAAGATAACGTGTATATACAATGTATCTTCTCATGAAGCCATTATATGTCAATGTATCCATTGGATGCCTCACTGTATCTTATCTCCTCAATTGACGTGCAATAGACAGTGTCTCAACCATTCTTATATGTGGTTAAACATACTTTCCTACACTCTTTATCCCTAGAGTTCTAACACGTGGTATGCGAAACTCATCATCCATAGACTCATCCTTAGAGCTTTCACCTATAGGCTTCTTTCCTTGTGGAATTTATGTCCTCTTTGTGTACTCCTCAACCTGCCACTCCATGGACTATAACTACTGCTACTTTCTTAATGGCCTTGAGGTCTAGATATATCCTCAACATGTTGATCTCTTTGACAATTATTTTTTGCAAATTTCTTTTCATAACCATCATCATCACTACTCTCATAAACATTCATCTAAACTACAACTTTTAGTCTATACCAAGACTCATACTCAATGAATCTTACATCCCTCCTTTATAGACCTCTTTAGTGATATGATCATAGAATTTGTATCCCTTCTTCTCATCTGGTTATCTAAGAAAAATGCATTTCACAACCTTTGGTTCCATCTCTTTCTTCAAATTATCAGGGATGTGAACATAACATACACAACCCAACACCCTAAGATATGTAGCTACAAGTGTCCTTCCATACATTTTCTAAAATGGAGACATGTGATGAATCAAAGTTGTAGGTGGCCTGCTCATGATATGGATTGTAGTATGCATTACCTTAGCCCAAAAATTCAAGGGTATGCACATTTGATTCATCATTGTCCTTGCTATTTCCACAATAATCTTGTTCTTCCTTTCTACCATACTAATTCTAATATGATGTATACCTATATATAACCTATCTTTTGATTCCATGGTCTCTCAAATAGTAAGAGAACTCATTTGAATATATTTTGTTTCATTATTGATCTCAAGCATTTTATATGTAGAGGTGCTCAACCACCAAGACCCATAGACTGGTTATTGTTTCAAGCGAACACCTATGGCTATCTCTCACCTTGCCGATGCACCTTCAATCCTACCGAGGTGTAGTGAGATTACCTTAATGCCCAAGTGAGTTTCCGCCTCCCTTAAGCACACCGGTAGCTCCACAATTCGTGATGCAAGCTCAAGCAACCTCAAGCCTCAACCTTAAAGCTCCATCCTCCATAGCCATAAGAGAAGAGAAGAGAAGAGAAGAGAAGAGAAGAGGAGATGATGGAGAGCTTCTTCTCCTTAATCCCTTACCCTCACACACTCACTCGCTCACACTCTCACACTCACTCTCTCAAGTACACAACACAAGCAAGCAAGAATGAGAGAAGAAGAGAAGAAGATGAGTCCACTTTTCCACACACCAAAGAATGAGCTCCTCATTCACTTTTCAACTTTATATACAAAACTCTAAATCCCTTTTGGGTGCTCATCCCCTTATTCCCTTTTTTACATGGCAGTCGGCTAGGCCCTTTTTCCCATTGTCCTTCTATTTTCTTAGATTTCTTTCTACCACCCATCTACCTTTACAAATTGCATAGGAGGGAGCTTGGTGCTCTTTTACAAAAAGTTTTAGGGGCACCTCACATTTAATAGTTCACTTTTACCTTTTCCTTAACTTTTGAGACTGCCCTTGCACTTTCAGTCATTTCCCTTCATGCTTCTTCCGTTGTGTCCGATTTTCTTTTGGGCCACATCTTTTAGCTCCCAACTTGCACTTTTTTACTTTTTCCACATTTTTCTTGTGCTGAGGTTAACATTACCCCCCCTCCTAGCCTAGTGCCAGTCCCACGGCACTGATGGGTAGTAGTTGGAAGGTGGGATGGGTGTAGCCTAATTGCTTTTTTGAGTTTGTATACAAGTCCTTGCAGGGGATGGTGTTGGATGGTTTGGCCCTTGAAATTGAATATCCTTGAGTGGATATGTCCCTTAAAATTGAAGATCGTGTTGGATGGATCCTTCTTGGAGAAAGGTGGATGGATAGCTCTGTTTTTTAAATTGAAAATGGAGTTGGACAGATGCCTCCTCGCACCTTTCGAGGGTGCTACGATTTGAGCTGAACATGGCTTCTCCTTATTCCTTGCAAGTTGCGTTACTACTTTACCTATGGCCGTACAAACTTTCCCACATGCACTGGAAGAAACCCA
Organism: Lygodium microphyllum; assembly: GCF_053477565.2. Taxonomy (NCBI): domain Eukaryota; kingdom Viridiplantae; phylum Streptophyta; class Polypodiopsida; order Schizaeales; family Lygodiaceae; genus Lygodium; species Lygodium microphyllum. The sequence continues at coordinate 86,460,519 of NC_141148.1, forward strand.
GCACTTTTTATAAAATGAATTACATTGCGCCTCGTGCTTTCCTTGCGAGAGCGTTGGGAGGTAGCTCCCTCACCCTTGAGAGAGCCTTGCTAGAATATTTGGTGCTTTCCTTCATTCTAGAGAGGGCATCCTTCATCCTTAACATGACCTCCCTCATCCTTGAGAGAACTTCCCTCATTCTTGAAAGGACCTTGCCAAAGTAGTTGAACCTCCCCCTCATTTTTTTCAGAGATTGTCTTCTCCTCCACTATGCATGTGTGAGAAAAATGAGCTTCTCCATTCACTTTTTGACGGGGGCTTCCTTGGTTTTACTCTACATTGTGTGGGCTACTGCTGCATGATGATATATCGTGTAACATTACCCCCTCCTAGATAGTTGCAAGTTCCATGACACTAGAAATTTTGAGTTGATGAAGATCTGGTGATTGACAAGGGCGGTCGTGTGAGTTGATGATGATGGGGTCTCGTGGGGATTGTTTTGGGGAGGAGAGATTAATTAACCAGTTGAGGTGGTGGGGGTCAAGAATGTATTGCATGGATGATGGGGCCTTGGTGGGACCAAAAATAGGCCCGACACTAGCTCTCTAGACCTCTAAGATGACACACAAGACTCCCCATATGGCCTCACGGCCAGGAGCATCTAAGGGACACATCACACTAAACTCTAATATCGATCTTGTGTTTGTAATAGGACACAGTCCAACATTTTCCCTCCTCTACTCCTCAGAGGGAGATCCCATACACATTGGTATAATATACAACACACATATCACGTACGTAGAAGGCAACCTCTCGGCTAAAACACTATGGTCCCACTGCAGCTCTCCTACACCTCGGGGAGTGGCCCCTTGATGCACTGCTCCAACATAAAGAACAAACGTACAAGCTCCACTCTTTGATTTTGAACGATCCATGAGACTTCAATATTTCCTTACCAAGCACTTTTCCCAAGAAATGATTGTCTAGCGCCTACAGCAAGGGTATCCTTACACACTCCACGTTGGTCATTTATTAGGCAATCAAGTGCTATGCATCTAGGTTTTATACCATGTGGCATGAAAAATGCAGAAGTGTATGCTCGGATAAGTTACTATGTATAAAGCCTAGGCATCTTATGCATTCAAGGCATGTTTTATATATCCCTATGTAACCTATTTTGTAAAATTTTCTTGATCCTTATGTGAATTTTTAGCAATATTTATAAATCCCTTACTGTAAGTTTATTTTTATAAGTAAAGAATTTAATGGATCCCTATGTAATAGATACAAGATACTACAATATAGAATTGACCATAGAGCAACTCCCAAGGGTTCATAAAAATCTTTTAGTGGTTCTAGTGACTTCCCAAGTTGGAAGTTCAACGTCTTAGACCTCTATTGGTCCGGCACCCAAATCAGACATCAGCCGTGTTAACATTCGACAACTCTTGGGCATCTAAATTCCCAATGGTCGGCGGACCATAGATCTTGCTGTCAGTCTAGCTTTTCTTCTCATCCTGTTGAGTGCCACATTTGCTTGAAGCCCTGTGTGAAGCTCTTAGGTAAATCTTGTAAAGCAAAACAAATTGATCTCATGGCCCAAATCTCTATTTGAAAATGGCAGATATGGTAGTCTATGTGCTTAGCGAGGTCTATGGGATGCTTGCCCCAAGGTTGTGTAGGCAAATCTTAAACACAAAGAGCAAGAGAGAAGTTGGAAGGCTGTCCTCCATGGATGTTTGAGAAAAATCTTAGCAAGAACAGAGAAAGAAGACCTCCTTTCAAAAAGTAACAAATTTTTAGGTTGTCACTAACTCCTAGGAGTCCTTGGCAAGTTTACCTTTAAAATTTGACTGGGGTTGAAAATGAGCTACCATTTTTGTCCCCTTGCCTCTAGATTTGTCCAAGCCTCCTGCCATAGCTTGTGTGATCTTCAAGAAGCTACCATCCCTAGCTGCAATACTTCTGTATATCTGTAATTAAATAGGGTTTTTAGTGTTCTAAAAGGGGAAAGGATCAAAGGCAAGAAAAAGGAGAAAATCTGAAAATAGGACCTAGCAGACCCAGCATAGAAAAACTTGGAAAAAACTTGCACAATGCAAGGAGTTAATGTCTACAAGTACATGCTTTACATGTGAACAAGAGGGACACATGGCAAGGGACTATCCCAATAGGCACCGAGTTGGAAGTAAGGAAGATTAGAGGTAAAGTTTCCAAGTCATATTGAACCAACACAAGTCTCTCCATTCTATAGTGATTCCCGCCCTAACCCTTATGGCCCCCTCACATATGTGTGCTTCTACACTTGCAAACCATAACAAATCACCACTTGCAAAGAAATCTCTACCCTAGATTGGGTTTCTTTCTTAGACTACAGAACAAGTCTCAAGGCAACACAAATTGCATGTTATTCACTCACGTTTGCACATGAATAGTAGGCCTTATAAATGGAGCTTACTAATTCGATGGCCATACCATTGATTGAGGCAAACATCAAAGAGATGAGATAAGTGCCAATTTAGAAGGGATCAAATCAATGAGCCCACCTAGTAAACTGAAGGGACTCCGTCCCCTTTAGCTTCCATGAAATGCTTTATCCCTGTCCATGGCATGTTCAACATCGACTTGCTTTCCCATTTTCAAAGTGGCATGTTTACCTACTTCCCCATTTTCTAAGGTTGTATCCCCTTTAGCTTCGATGATATGATTTATCCTTGTCCATGGCCTCTTCAACATTAGCTCAACTTGCTTTCCCATTTTCTAAGGTTCCCCTTAGCACACGCTTATTATTGAATGCACCACCAAGATATAGGTGCCCCCTTAATTCCTTTGTAATGCACCACACTAGAACCTAAAGTAGCGCAAAACCAAATTTGTATTTGTATATGACATAAATTTTCTACCTTCTTCCTTATCCTGCTAGGGAGGACATCATTTGGCTGTCGAGATACTTGCAATCACACCTACTCTAGTCCCTTTGTATAGGACAGCTAGGCTAGGAAGATGCAGTCCATTCTAGGAAGAGAGACAAAATCCCATATGCACAGTGGATGTTAAGTGCTACCAAGGAACTCTATATAATGATGTACTTGAACTATCACTTTCATATGATGATAATGCAATAGTACTTGTCTCTTATGTCAATTGTCTGTGTCATTGTTGTCCATACACAAGATTGTGTTTATGAGTTCAAGTCTCAATCTTGAAACCTAATTCACTTGTGTAACAGTTGTCTACATTGTCATGTCAACATGAGTTGTGTCTTTATCTTCCATCCTCCATAGCTACCACCTTTGTCATACTCTAAATCCCACATCATTAACATGGTATCAGAGCTCAGCTGAGCATGGCTTAGCTCTCCTTTACTCTCTCTCAGCTCATCTTAACCGCAGGTCAACTCAAGTCCAGCTCATGGTTCCATTTCTCACCTTCATCTCTACTTGACCTTCCTTGGCAGCCATAGCCAGCCTGCACCCTGCCTGCTTCAGGCTCTTGGATCTCTCTGTACAAGTCATATCTCACTGCAATTCCTTCTGGGAAAATGTTCCTCTACTTCCAAAGCTCCTCCTGGCACCTCATACCTAAGCATTGCACACCCTGGGGCTCAGCATTGTCAATCTTCTCAACTTCTGCTTTGGGTGTCCTCCATAGCCAACAGGACCCAGCTCACTTAGAGTCATTGGATCTCTCAATATAAAGCATATCTGCTGATGATTCCTTCTAAAGACCTCTTCCTCTGGTTAAGGCACAGCAGCCCAGCATCATAGCCACTGACATTAGCTACCTCTGCCCCCAGCATTGTCAAAATCGTCGAAATCTGCCCGAACTGTACCTGTCTTCGTTTCGTCATCCTGCACGTGCTACTGCTCGACCAGATCCTGACGATCAAAGCCCATGATTCAAGCTTTCTTTCCATAAAAAAAGTTTGAAAAATGATCAAGTATTCAGCCCACATAGAGCAAAAAACCAGGCCCCTGTCTAAAACCCTAAACTGTTAGTCATAGCCATTTTCATCAAAGCTCAAAAATCTCATCATTTTCTCTCTCTTGCCACTTGGAGCAATCCATTACCACTCTGATCTACTGCCCTAGCATCAAATCAAGAAGGGGAAGGACTTGGAAAGATCGACAAAGGATCAAAGACCCAAACAGGAAGATTCAAGCTCAACATCAAGTCAGACATAGTGTGTTTTTTACACAACCATTACTTGTGTCTCCTCTTGACACATTGTAATCTGCTCTTTCACTTGTAAAATCTAAGAATCTTGGAACTGATTTGCTACTGCTCTAGCTCTCCAGCATGGGAAAAGACTCACCGACAGCTCGGTTCAAGGGAGTTGGGTTTCACATCTGGCAAACCCGCGTCAAGCTCATCTTGATGAAGAAGGGTCTATGGGCCATCACAAATGGCAAAGAGAAGAAACCTCGGGATGCGGACCTTATAGCTACTTGGCAAAAGAATGATGAAAAAGCCCAGGACATTATCAAACTGGAACTATACGATAGCTATATCCACCATGTGGATAATTGTGAGACCTCACAAGATACATGGAAGAGACTTGACACCTTGTTCAGTGCACAGTCTAAATCATCAAAGTATGGTCTCCTGATTGAGTTTTTCAGGCTTGAAATGAAGTCCAGCACATCACTTGCCACACATCTAAATTACATGGAAGGACTTCTAACCCAACTTGCACGAATCAACATTAAAATGGAAGAAGATGTTTGCATCGGTGTTCTACTTAAGAGTTTGCCTCTTGAATATAATAATGTATCAACAACTTTAATCAACATGCCAAATCCTGAACTTGTTGATATCCAGGCATCACTGTTAGAAGAGGAAAATAAGCTAAAAACTAAGGAAAAACCAAGTACCTCTAGAGATGAGCATGCATTATATGTTGGCAACAGGTACAAAGGCAAGAAGGATCAGCTCTTCTGAGACTTTTGCAAAAGGACTGGACACACCGAGAAGTTCTCCCACGCAAGAAAGAGGTCCCAAAAGGCATATCTAGTTGTAGTCCAAGAAGAATAATAATAAAATGGAGCAAAGGAAGAAGAAGAAGAAGACCACCATGAGAAGGGCAAACCTCATTAGTCTTTCTATTCAGATAAACTTTTTTAGTTTTGTGTTTCCTAGTCCTAATGTCTCAAACATAAACTTGTAAAACTCCTCAGTTATCCTTGTACTACAACCTCTGTACACTTTGTAAGGCCTCTGCTACAGCCTCTGGATGTCCATCATGTTTGTGGTACCCACACTTAGCCTTTTCTGTGACAGCCTTTGGTGTTTTGCCATGTTTATGGTGTGTCCACACTTTGCAGGTGTTGCTTTCACTAGAGCCTCTACACACTTTGTACTTTTGGTTGTGATTGAGGAGGGGTGTTGAGATACTTGCAATCACACCTACTCTAGTCCCTTTGTATAGGACAGCTAGGCTAGGAAGATACAATCCATTCTAGGAAGAGAGACAAATCCCATATGCACAGTGGATGTTAAGTGCTACCAAAGAACTCTATATAATGATGTACTTGAACTATCACTTTCATATGATGATAATGCAATAGTACTTATCTCTTATGTCAAGTGTCTGTATCATTGTTGTCCATACACAAGATTGTGTTTATGAGTTCAAGTCTCAATCTTGAAACCTAATTCACTTGTGTAACAGTTGTCTACATTATCATGTCAACATGAGTTGTGACTTTATCTTCCATCCTCCATAGCTACCACCTTTGTCATGCTCTAGATCCCACATCATTAACATTGGCCTACCTCACTTCTAGTCTCAATGTCAAATTGACTGCTAAGACAATATGTTAACTACAAGGGCATAACATGGGAGATGTAATGTTATTCTACACATAAGTCCATAATTCACATGATTGTTGCTCTTCCTATTAAAGAATTCTTTTACTCCTCCTATACTAAAACGAACTTAGCATTCCCTTCTCTCCCTTCTTAATTGTTAGCATTAAATAGAGATTAAAAACTTCAAATTTCTAACTTCTGCTTCTATTCTACTTCAAATAAAATGTTTCCTCTATTGATCTCTTTACTTGAATCAATCATAGTTATCCTCATATGACTATTCACATGGTGTAGCATACCAGCAATCAAGAATGATTGCATACCAATAATAAGACTTTTCTACAAAAGTTATGGCTATTGCTTACCTGCACAAAAGATGGGACTTAGCAATACCATTGCTTATCAGTTGTAGTAGTAACCTACCCTGGCTGCTGTAGTATGTATCTCTTTGCCCTTCTCTAGTGCCCAAAAACTTTGATCATGATGGTCTCCATTTGTCAATGCCTTATGGCAGCAGAAAACACTGAATGCAACATAGGAAACATAGTTATAGATGCGGTGAATGCCATAGTGATTGCATGTCTGAACTATGAAGCAATTGTGAGGTATGATTACACTGCATTTTTTTAAAAAGACTTGACACAATTACTATTGAATGAAACAATAAACACTAAATGCAATAGTGAATACGAAGTGGATGTAGTGGATGTTACTATGATTCCAACATTGCATAGTGAAGGCACTTGCATTATTATACCAAGTGAAGGAAATTGTTTGTGGAAGATTACCAGGCTTACAACACTTGACAATTGCAAACATTGCAACAAGTTGTCATGCAATATCTAACGGGTGGAGTTTTGCAAAGCTTCTCTCTGAGGCATCCACAGTTTTAAACTTGAACCTCTGGCCCACTTACAAGTTCTTGGACCTATTGTTGGCAAGCTTTTCCATCAGAACAATGAATGATGCTGGGATTACTCTCAGTTTATAGTACACGGCAAAGATAGTCCTTGTTGCCATAGCATAAGAAGTAGTGGCAACCACACCCATGTGCATGCTATGGCTTGTATGGACATTTGAAGACTTAGATGCATGTTGCCAGTTAGTCCATCAAATTCCCACTCTCAGCTCTCCATTCTCACCCCAGAGAAAGGTCACGGCATCCCCTGCCAGAAGCCTCTTCTGAGTAACAAAGTAGCTCCACCCAATATTGTAAGCAAATGTCTCCTAGGATGGCCTCTGTAAGTATGTCGGAACTTCCACTCCTGGCCATGAAGGTCTGTTGCCACCAGCTCCTGGCTGGGTGTTTCTTGAGCCATGTCTAAGGGGGAGGAGGCATTCTTTGGCATGCTTCCTCAGCATAGAGAAGCCACCATGGGTGCTAGTATCAAAGGTAGGGAGGATCTTTGTGAACATCCAGACAGGAGCCTTAGGCGGAGGGGGAGGTTCTTCCTTCTCTTGGGCGAGGTCAGAATTCTAATTGACCTCGGGGAGGAGAGAGAGCTGAGCACAGACTTTGTCGATCATCTTGGGCTCGGCATTCAGAATCACATTCACAACTGTGCATAGGATCTAAGATGACAGTTTGTAATACTGAGGCATTTATTGATCGCTTCTGTCGGCCGAGGTGGACGCTGCAACCTACTGTAGATGGCCCTACAGGAAGTACCACATGTGTTGGCCTCTCTTCGGAATAGACATGAGCGGCCCTACCCAGGCTTGCCGTAGCTCCTCTGTGTACTCCAGTCTGCCCCGCTTTCGGGGAGCCATAGCCATGTTGACACGGAGGGGGCCCATGAAAGCCATGGAGGGATTGGAGGGGGAAGCAGGGAAATTAGCACCGGGGTTGGGGTTGGGGAAGCTTTGGCGGAAAGGCGGGAAGGGGAGGGTTTTAGTAGTAAGCCATGGGGGAAAGGGAAGCAAGGGGAGAATCACTGTCTTTGCAGGTGAATCACAGTGTCTTGTAGAAGATAGAGTATGCCTTTTTATTGCAGTCCCAACCTCCTCCAACTAGGTTGCACAACTAGACAACTAGATATATTTCAAAATAGAATACCAGCTCTCTTTGGTGATAAAGGAGATTCACAATCTTCCCCTAGAAGTTTTTCCATATTTTTGTCGCATCATGCACACTATCTCTTACTGGTTTCACCTGAGCAAGGAAATAATCTGAAATTATATATTGATCGATAAAGCATGTATTTCAAGAATGCGACAAAAAGTATCAAAAGCAAATCATAGAATGTTAAATCATAAACCTTGTCAAAGTGACAAGATTCAAGGACACTCAAGGTGGTTGACTTGAAAGACAATAATACAGGACCAAGATATATCTAAGAGGAGTTGCTCTTCCTCTGCAACACAATCCTACCTCTATGACATCAATAGGTGACTTCCCCTTAAGATGTTAGTCAATTGTGTTGAAGCTTCCAGCTTCATCACTTTCTCTATCTCAATATGATCCTTTTGACTATTTTTTGGTATTGGTGTGAATCCAATTAATTACCTCGAGAATCTAAACGACACATGTACCCCTTCGGATCATGGACACAGCCCCTTTAAAGAAAATGTAATGCCTAATTCTTCATTGTATTCAATGTTTTCAACTCTGATTCTACTCTCTGTCATGCTTTCTCTGCTTCACTCTGATAGTGAGAGGCCTCCTGGCCATGGCCTTCCACATGGTATTAGTCCCTTGGTAAGGGTCTGGGACCTATCCCTTCCAACGAGAGGAAAACAAACAACCTCTTACTAATCATGGTGCACTTGATTCCAAAGATCATTGTGCTCTTTGATGCCCACCTTACCCTCAATGGAAGCCAACCTACTGCTGGTCGATGATGATGTTGACATATCGGATATCACAAATGATCCAAAAGGTACCATTGCAGCCTTCCTTGCTTCCCTAAAGCCTACCTTTCCTGCAAAAGCCCTATCCTAGGAGAACCTTTTTTCCATGCCCACCATGGCTATATTGGATGCTGAACTTGTTCCAATGATCAAAGATCATGAACAAGAATCTGACCACCTCTAATATGTGCCTTCCAATCTCCTTGCCCCATCAAAGGGAGCCAACAATGAAGCACATCTCTATATGGATGAAGATGCAATTGATCCTGCAGCCAATCTTGCTACCCCAATGCATGGAGGAGAAGAAGAAGATGCATTAGCAGATATGTATGTATTCAAAACATCACTACCATAGTCCCATCTACATGAAATATTCAACAATGATACAACAAGAGTATTACAATGACATGAAGAATTGTGTATCCAAAATGATAACAATCACTACTTATACCTACAGATTTAAAGATGAAATTTGTGAGACATCGATGTAGGTAATGTTGGAGTAGGAACTTGCATCCTCCTCCATACCATAGCCTTACTGCCAGATCAACTCTAACTGCTTCAAAGAAGGAGTAGGTCATCATAATCAGTTTAAATAGAGTATGAAGTAGCAGGGCATCATAACCAGTAGCAACTTAAGCATATAGTCTCAGCTATCCATTCCAGTGGGAGAAAAGTGTGACTTGAAAATGCATTATACCCCTGATAAAGTCAAAGATCCAGCTCTTCTATAAAGCTTTCACAAAAATCTACTGCGAGGGTCATAACAGGGAAGAATCTGTCCCCTGGAAGGTCTTTTAGATACAACCTACAACTTGGTCACTACTTTCTAATCAACTGGCTATCAAACTATCAACTTCAACATCAACACAAAGATTAGCATAATGAAAAAGAAATTGTAGCCTACCTTGATGAGCATAATGGAAGAGAAACTTCAACATCCCCATCTTGTCAGCTATGTATTCAACCTTACCTGCTTTGAACTTAGAAATCATGTGTTCATTGATCACAAGTTTCACCCATTAATCAAAGTCGGAAACACTAGCTACATCAAGCATAAGCCCTTATGATAAGCCTTGCATCATCAAGAAATGAGCAAAGTTCACACTCAATACACTATATATAACTGTGCTCTAGCTCCAAAACATGGAGGAAGAAGGTAGGCACCAACATACAAACTTCAACACTTACTCCCAAATATGTATCCCATAAAGCATCAAAATTGAATCTTCAAGTATGAGAGATCAAAGGAAACACAATTTCTTGAGAAGAAACAAACCTTTCAAGGCTCTTCAACCTCTAGCACCATCAATCCATGGTACTCTCACTACACAAAAGATGCTTTTATAAGCACCAAAATACATGTTAATGACCAGTCTCCTTGATGTTCCAGATCCTCTCAAAAAATGATCAATCTCCTACCCATAGCTCCTTCTATCCAAAACATGATGAGAAATTGCACACTAGAACATTGTATTAACCTATCAAAACTGTCACGATTGTGGGAGAGAAGGAAGGAGTCTCACTTGTAGCTTTCTTGCTTGCACAATGGGGGAATACACACACAGGTGGAGGCTGAAAACAGTTTTCCTCTTCTTAGTTGTGTAAGCCAAAAAGAACTCAAGTACATAGAAATAGAAGAACCCTATATATGGGTCTCAAACCAAACTCAACTAACTAAGGTGGCATACTAACTGAGCCAGAACTAGAGTAGATAAGGATAGTTGTCATCTAGCTATTATTCATGGGCGGTGTACCAACCGTATCTGCAACTGACAAGTCGGTGATATAAATGTACAACGGTCACCCTAGCATATCACGAGTGGAGCTTGATATCTCAACACTCCCCCTCGAGCTCAATCCCAATTCCTGCACACCAAGTAGGTCTCTGAACTTGCGCAGCTTCTCTGCGCCCAATGCCTTCGTAAATATGTCAGCTACCTGATCCTCTGTGCTGACATAAACTAGATCAATAAGACCTAGTAAAACCCTCTCTCGCACATAGTGATAATGCACCTCAATGTGCTTTGTTCTAGCATGATAGACTGGGTTATTTGCCAAGTGTATACTACTCATGTTGTCACAATAAATGACAACTGGCCCATCTGTAGGCTGATGCATATCATAAAGTAGCTTATGCAACCAAGCTACCTCACATGCAGCCATTGCTGCGCCCCTGTACTCAGCCTCTGTGCTCGACAAGGCAACTGTAGGCTGTTTCTTGCTGCTCCAAGTGACTGCAGCACTCCCAAAAGAGAACACATATCCACTGGTAGATCGTCTATCAGAAATACTACCAGCCCAATCAGCATCAGTGTATCCATGCAACTGTATCTGAACCCCAATCTCATAAAGTAGTCCATACTGCAATGTGGACTTCACATACCTGAGTATGCGTCTAGCCGCATCCAAATGCGGTTTCCTTGGAGCCTGCATAAACTGACTTACCAATCCAACAGCATAGCTCAAATCTGGCATGGTAATAGTCATATAAATCAAACTTCCTACTATGCGTCTGTACATAGTAGGGTTTTCCAGAAGCTCATCTACATTTGCGCTCAGCTTCACATTCTGCTCCAAAGGAACAGAAATAGGCTTACAACTTGTCATCCCATATTTGGACAGTATGTCCAATCCATACTGCCTCTGCAAGAGCCGTATCCCACTTGGTGATCTAATCACCTCAATGCCCAAGAAATAATGCAGCTCTCCCAAATCCTTCATCTCAAACTTCTGCTTTAATAGCATTTTCACATGAAGGATATATTCATCACTGTCACCTGTCATAATCAAATCATCAACATAAATGACAAGTAGCATAATACATTTCTCTGTTTTTCTCACATAAAGTGAGAAATCTGCCTTGGAAATCTGAAAGCCAATAGTGACAAGATATTGTCCTATCTTGTCAGACCATGTTCTAGGTGCTTGCTTCAAGCCATACAAGGCTTTCTTCAACCTGCAAACAAACTCAGGATGAACAACATGCACATAACCTAGTGGCTGCCCCATATATACCTCTTATTGCAAATCACCATGCAAGAAGGCATTCTTTACATCCATCTGATGTAAAGACCATTCCTTTGATGCAGCCATAGCAATGACTACTCTTACGGTTGCCATCCTTGCAACCGGACTGAATGTTTCTTCATAATCAATGCCATATGTTTGTGCATAACCCTTGACTACTAATCTTGCCTTGTATCTGTTCACAGAACCATCTGCATTGTGCTTCACCTTATAAACCCACTTACAACCAATTGCATTCTTACCTTTAGGCAAAGGTACCAATTCCCATGTAGCATTTGCTTCCAAGGCATCCATTTCTTCATCCATGGCTTTCTCCCATTTTTCTTTTCCCATGGCTTGCTCAAAAGAAGTGGGTTTTGGTTCCTGTATCACTTTGACCATATAGGCATAGTGAATGGCTGTAAATCCATCATATTTCAGCCTGTCCATGGGATACCTAGCTCTGGTAGACCTACGCAAAGTACGTTCACTCCCAGGTGCTCTCAAAACATCCTTGGTCTTCCTTATTCCAGGTGTAACAATAGAAGGAATACCCAACTCATCATCAATGCTCTGTTCTGAGCCACTGGATTCACCATCCAAATAAGAGTGACCTACATTCACATCAAACATGGGCTGATCTACCTTCTCTTTTCCTTCTCGTGAAACCTGCATACCACTATCTGCATTGTTTTGAGGAGATTCTCCTGATCTCAATTTGCCTATCCATGGCGAAGAATGTGAACCACTGCTAGAGGACACTCCAGGTCCACTAATATTTTGTGACTGCTGCTGTGAATTCTATGCAGCATTACCATTTTGTACATCTACATCATCAATCACATTTACTGGTTTATACCAGCTACTCATCTCATCAAAAACAACATCTCTGCTCACTGTAAACTTATGAATAGAAGGGTTATAGCATCTATACCCTTTCTGCTCTGCAGAGAGTAACCAATAAAGATGTACTTCTCAGCTTCTCGATCCAACTTGGATTTCAACTCATCTGGCACATGAACATAGGCAATGCAACTAAAAATCTTCAAATAAAAAATATCTGGTTTCCTACCAGTATACCTCTCCTCTGGAGTCATCCCATGTATTACTGCAGTGGAAGTCTTGTTCATTATGTAGATTGTTGTAGCAACTGCTTCAGCCCAGTAAAAATCTGGCAAGTCTTTTTCGTTGAGCATGGCACGAGATACCTCTCCAATATGCCTGTTTTTTATTTCTACAATTCCATTTTGTTGTGGGGTATGACTGCATGAATATTGCTGATTTATGCCATGCTCCTGCAAGAACCTTGCAAACTCATTTGAGAGGTACTCTCCCCCTCCATCTGACCTTAGGCATTTTATTTGCAGGCTTGTTTCTTTTTCAACCATAGCTTTAAGAGTTTTAAAATGCCCAAAAACTTCACTTTTCTTTTTCATAAAATACACCCAAATTTTTCTACTATAGTCATCAAGAAAAATGACAAAATAATGACAGCCTCCAAGAGATGCAGCTTTAGTAGTCCACACATCAGAGTGGATTAATTCCAATGGCTTCTTACTCTCTTGAACATGTCTAGGAAATGGTTTCCTTGCCTGTTTTCCAAATTGACAGGCTTCACATACCTTATGCATTTCTGTAACCTTGAATTTAGGCAATCTTGCAACAATATTTTGGGCTTGCATTGATTTAAGTTGTTGTACATTAACATGACCAATGCGTTTATGCCAGATATCAATATCTGCAACTATACCGGTCCCATGTGCAAACATTGCTGCACTCAATTCAGGCATGTCTGCATCCAACGTAAACATTCTGCCCTTCTTCTTTCCTTTTGCTATCAAGCGACCTTTATTTTTCATATCCTCAACAAAGTATCCATGAGAATTAAATCTGACCTGCAAGCCCTGCTCAACCATTTGACCAACAGAAACTAGGTTCTTGGTGATATTCGGGACATGAAATACATCCGACAGGTATTTCTTTTTCCCATCCTACATAGACAAAGGAATTTTTCCAATCTGCACAATAGGATGTGCAGTATCATCACCAGTCTCCACAAATCCTGGTTTTTCCATTTTTCTTGCATCCTGCATCCATTCTGCATGACCTGTCATGTGGTTTGATGTACCTGAGTCAACATACCACACATCGTTTCTTTCTTCTGCACTTGTCACAGAATTGGTCATGTGCTGCACCATAAACAAATGCTCATTTCTATCATCACCCTGTCTACTAGAAGATGCATAATTCCCTTGTTGCAATTTTCCATTCATGATGTCATTCTGCTTTTTATAGCAGTCTTTAGCCATATGACCCATTTTACCACAGTAGTAGCATTCAACATTGTTGTTTGCATTTTGGCCTCTTTGCCATCCACCACGACCTCTTTGGCTCCCCCTGCCTCTAGAGTTACCACGTCCTCCTCCATAGGACTGGTTTTCTTGAGTTTGCTGCATATTCTAATTTCTACCACGGCCTCCAGATCGGCCTCCTCTACCTCTGCCTCTACCTTTTCCAGCATTTGAGTAGAAGACAGCTTCTTTTGAAGTTCCTCCTGAAGAAGATGCACCACCATTTCTTTACTTCTCAGAAATTAGAAGAGCAATCAACTCCTCAAAATCAGGAAATCTTTCACAGACGAAAATCGGTGTTCGGAACTGTGCATAATCCTTTCCTAGACCATTCAAGGTCACAGAAACTAAATCATCATCTTCCACTGCCAACCCAATGGAAGCAAGTGCATCTGCAATCTTCTTCACCTTCATGTGGTAGTCATTGATGCTCATACTTTCTCTTTGCACATTGTGCAACTCTTGCTTGAGCTGCATTTTCCTGGCTTGCGTATTTGTGCTATACATTTTTGACAAAGTATCCCATGCCTCCTTTGGCGTACTTGCATCTTGAATATGCATAATCATAGAGTCTGAAATACTGATAAACAGCCAGTACATAATTTTTCTAGCTCTCTCATGCCATCCTTTAAATGCTTGCATTTGTTATTGATTGGGAACATCAGGAAGAACTGGTTCTTCTTCATTTCCTACAACGAATTCCCAATATCCTTTTCACATAAGGAAATTCGTCATTCTAAACTTCCATGCTTGGAAGTTGTTCTTGTCAAGCTTTTCAGTGAAAATCTGTGAAAGAGAATCAGACGCCATTACAGAACACTGCAAAAAATTCTGACACTGCAAAAAACACAGCTTCAGCCTCACAAGGGCATATTTGCAAAACTGAAGAAAGTGGTATTTAACCACACAGTCACTTCCTAGTGACGATTTTGCATCAACAGGCAACAAGGATGATTCTGTAACTCCCAATGTCTCTGCGCATAGGCATACGATGCAATTTCTACAGTAACTTTTCACTGACCTGTAGAACAGTGGTCGCACAGCTAAAAATAGGGCCTTTTCCTGAGTGCGTGCAGAAAACTTCTGCCTCCAAAACAGGCCCCAAAATGGCCTCAAATCAAAAAAACAGAGCAACCAAGGGCTAAAGCCCTTGCCGTAGCATATACTGCCCTCTTGCTACACCGCGAAGGGCGTCTCAATCTGAGACAATGCACTCTTGCACTTTCCGGTTGTGTTACCTGCAGAGACTTGCTCCCAAACTCGAAAAATGAAAGCAACACCGGTCCTCTTACCAGAACGCCGCAAACTTGGTTTGCTTTCTTGAGCTCCTTACCACGAACCAGGCTCTGATACCATGTCACGATTGTGGGAGAGAAGGAAGGAGTCTCACTTGTAGCTTTCTTGCTTGCACAATGGGGGAATACACACACAGGTGGAGGCTGAAAACAGTTTTCCTCTTCTTAGTTGTGTAAGCCAAAAAGAACTCAAGTACATAGAAATAGAAGAACCCTATATATGGGTCTCAAACCAAACTCAACTAACTAAGGTGGCATACTCACGAACTAGAGTAGATAAGGATAGCTGTCATCTAGCTATTATTCATGGGCGGTGTACCAACTGCATCTGCAACAACTGACAAGTCGGTGACATAAATGCACAACGGTCACCCTGGCATATCACGAGTGGAGCTCGATATCTCAACAAAAACAACATGTGTATGACAAAGACTCGCGCCAATAAATTTCATCCACCTATTTTGCTACCAATACAAAATTGAACCATTGCTAAGATAGTTGCCTTGCCCTATGTTGAATGCACAAGATCCATTCAAACAATACAATGTATATAACTTTGCTTTAGCTCCAAAATATGGAGGGAGATGGTAGGAACCAACATAAAAACATGAATGCTTACTCCAAAGTATGCATCCCTTAAAGCATCAAAATTGAACCTTTAAGTACCTTAGATCTTTAATGCAACTGCATATTGCCTCATATATTTGTCACATTATGGAAAAGATAAGAATAAATTATCATTTTCTTTGTCACAACTGCATATTGCCTCATATTTGTAATTTATTATCTACCTTAGATGGATTTTTTTCTCATCCTTATTCATGATAGTGGCTTTTAGGACCTCTCTTTTCTGGTAGTAGTACATCCTAATTTTTATATCGTAGATTTAGACCTACAATTTCTCTACTTCTTCGTAGAGAATATTTGCTGGTTACTACTACACTTGCCTACTTTTACTTAGAGATTTCTCCTTTAATGAACATGATCATTTTTGTTGTCAATTTGTTTAGAATTCTAACTTTAGAAAACTCATTGCTCCCTCATGGAATGATAATCTCTAATTCACCACTTGCATCTTGAGACCTAAAAATTGTACTTTATTTACCATATGTTTCTTACATAGAGGTATCTGCAGTTAGATCCAGCAATTTATGGCAACAAGGTTCATCTAAAAACCTTGAAGGTTAGTTTAGAAAGCCATCCTTCATACTGTAAACAAGTGAATTATCTAATGATCCTCCCATAACCATGATTCAATGATCATCCTTTAACTAAGGGATCTACCTAAGACTGTCCAATTTTCTTAAATATGCAAATATATGACCAGATGCAACCTGAAAATGGTAGCTCTCATCTTCCCACATGACTAGAGCTAGTCCAAGATAGCACACTATTGCCCTTCCACATCCAAACATCACCACAATCTAGCCCACAACTTGTAGTTTCAGCATGCAAGCCTTGTGTGTGGCCAGAATGGCCCTACCCACACCTCAGATATTATATCTCTATAGCACATGTAGCAGTGGCATCTATAGAGAGTAGATTTCAGTCCTCTTGTTCTTTATGGTAGTTGTTACTCCTATAGTAGGTGCGCATCTTTGATTGTGGCACACAAGCCTCTTGTTGCGACAACCAAACCCCATGTTTTGATAGATATGCCTATCAAGGTTCTCACAGCTCTTTGCTAGAACTTTTTCAATGTGCTGATAGCTCCCAAGTATGTGTGCAGCCTCTTTGTGAGTCAGAATTGCATATTTTCCTGTGGTATTCATCAAATCCATACCTATTTGGTAGTATCTAACTCTGTCAGTCACAATTGCTTCAATCTGACTCCCCCAAGGATGACTGTGAAAGTATTCTTGAATTTCCTCACAATTTGTGTATTTCATCAACATATATCCAGGTTGCGAGACCAAAAGACATGACCATATGGTGCCAATCACTACATAGATGTGTTTCTGTTGATTGATCCCCTCCAACAGAGTGCAGCGATTGGTCCACCAAGGACTTTGCTAAGATGTCGTGTAATAACCTGGCACTGGTGGAGGTAGATGAGAGCATGGGGTTGACAGCCACATCTAGCAACAAGCAACAACCCCAACTAGGGTGGGTCCGGGCGGCCATCCACCTAGGCACGAGGTTGGACAATGTGAATGGCATGCTACAGTGCGGCCTCTACAAGACCAAGCAGTGCTTCTTTGGGGCACACAAGCACACCACTTGCAGCTTCTCCAAGGCATGTCGTGATATCAAATTGTCCTAGAATGCACCCTCTCGGCCATGTGCGGCACTGAGCTCCCTCGGCCTGACAACTTTGAGCCTTCCTCCATTGACCTCAATCCTTGCATCGGAAATCTCAAAAGCATCCTCCAATGAAATGACTAACTCCCTGCCATTGTCCTTGGCATGGCACCCTATTCAACTAATTGTTGTTGGGGGTTCTCAAGAAGAGAGCATTTCATTTGATGTTGGAATTCTTTTGTATGTTTGAGACAAATACACACAATTGTGAGTTTGAATGTCTTGAGTTTGAGTCAAAACATGATAAGCACAATCATGACATAGTAAGGTGAGAGTAAAGACTGATGAAGAGGAGTATGATTATCTAAATCTATTAATGAGACTAGACCAATTGTGTAGAACAATAAAAAATTGGTACCTTTAATAAATAGGCTAGGTTTAGAAAACTATCTTAAGGAAAAAAATGCCTTTACAAATGTGAATCTTTAATGACTTTCTCAAATCCTAATAGAGATGTTGTTCTTAAAGTTAAAGGGAAAACATTATTCCAATCATAACATAGTAAGGTGAGAGTAAAGACTAGTGTTGGGCGATGAAGAGGAGTATGATTATCTAAATCTATTAATGAGACTAAATCAAATGTGTAGAACAATAAACAATTGGTAGCTTTAAGAAATACGCTAGGTTTAGAAACCTATCTTAAGGAAAAAAATGCCTTTACAAATGTGAATCTTTAATGACTTTCTCAAATCCTAATAGAGAGTTTGTTCTTAAAGTGAAAGGGAAAACATTATTCCAATGATAAGACAAGAATGCAAGATTTATGTCCCAGCAACAAATCCTCAATAGATCTCACTCAAATGCTTGCCCAAATATGAGTTTAAGTATTCAACATTACTTCACCATCAGATTGGACACATTGAGTTAGGCCCTATTGACATTCTAGAGACTTCAAAAAAGGTAGAGCGGCGAGGAGGGTATCGACCTCCTCCTCATTGGGCACACGATATCCTTTATGATTTAGAGATCGAGTCCCTAGGGGCCACAAGATGGCCTGTGGTTCTCTCGGAGGCACTAGGCACACTCCATGAAGCTTGTTTGTACTAACTATTGTTTGATATCTCATGCCATGCAGGATAGGGAGCCCACCTTCATGAAGGAGTATTTATAGTCATAGCATCAAAAGAAGGCTATGGAGCAGGAGTTGGATGCGATTGAGCAGAATGGCACTTGGGATCTTGTGCCTTGACCTACTTAGAGGAAGCTGATTGGAGTCAAATGGGTCTTTAAGAGCAAGTACTAAGTGATGGAACTCTAGATAAGCAAATACTAAGTGATTAGATGACTACAAATATATTCACCAAAGGACTCAATGAAGAAGCATGCTTCACTCTACTGCACTCCGAACTTAGAGTTGTCTCAACTTCAATCTTTGGGAATTAATCTACTATGACATTGTAGTGCCATTGTACATACTCCTTGTATGCACCATATACTTCACATATGCACATACACCTTAGACCTATTGGTCATCTTTTTATATACATATTCAATTTCACTTCACATGCACGGATTCACTTTACATGCACATAATAATCCTTCTTGATCATGTTTGTACATTTGTATATAGGAGCTGGGGTTTTTCCCTTGTGCTCCCCAAGGGTTTTTTCATCCGTAGCTAGAGACCTTTGTTTGAGTGGGGGTGTTGGAGCTATATATAGCCTCGTATATAGCTCACCCTATCTAGACTAGGTCTCACCTTTATATACATAGATTGTGATCAATATGATATAGTCTTTGGGAGTGTATATGGTATGTCTCTTCTCTCTCTATCATATCTCTACATATCTTCTCTCTCTACATTTCAACACACTGTAGTAATCACTTGTGATGAGTCTAGGCTAGATCGAGCATTGTATAACGAATACTCAATGACTAGGAAAGGCAATGTATATTGAGCTATGGTTGTCATAATATTCACCTCATGTACAAATAAGTCTAGGTAGTTTGAGTACTATATCTCTATGACCTGTAGTAGCAAGATTGAAGGTTCTACTTTCTCTTCTTTTTCTTCTTCTTCTTCTTCTTCTTCTCTCTCTCTCTCTCTCTCTCTCTCTCTCTCTCTCTCTCTCTCTCTCTCTCTCTCTCTCTCTCTCTCTCTCTCTCTCTCTCTCTCTCTCTCTCTCTCTCTCTCTCTCTCTCTCTCTCTCTCTCTCTCTCTCTCTCTCATGTTTCACTTTGGTGCTAAGAAAACATTTCTATCCCTACCTCTACTGAACAAGAGTAACAACCACCACTAACTTTTCTAGAGTTTCTAGCCTTAAGACTAATGCTTATCTTGAACTTTAGAATTAATACTCCTAAGGTATTTAGGGCTCAACCTTAATGAAAACCCTAAGGCTTTAAAGAAAGCCTCACAGATTGAAATATGCAATTGAATAATGCCAAAATCACCACCTATTGTACATTATTTTGTAAGTATTTAAACATGGTGTTCTATTTGGCATTCTGTGAGCAACTATCATGTGGTGGCCAAGTTGGGTGAGTTGAACTTAGCCATGCAAGCTTATTTCTTATAGTGTAGTTTAAGATCCTTGGACTAGGTGTCTTCAACAAAGTGTGGCTTTTTCCCACTCAAGATCTAAATCCAATCTTGGCTAGCACTAGACCTTCTAGTTATAAATTCATTCAAAAGAGAAATCCACACATGTAAAAAGACAAGAAAAACTCACCGGGTAGGGTACTATAAATGGAGATCTCATGGCTCTAGTAGCCTCCTCCCTAGAGAGATCCTAATATGACTTTCTTTTAAGTGAGTGCAAGTCCTAAAACCTAATATGACTTGCTTAAAAGTATTATGCCCAATGTGATCCAATATGGCCAAATGAGGGTCTAGAGAAGACTATTGAGGAAATATGCATGGTTGGGAATTATTAAGCCAAAACAACAAGACCATGTGCACGTGTGGACCATGATGAGCTACATAATGCTAACACCCTCTCTTAGATCATAGGTGGATAGTACACCAATGTATATAATGATGCAATGAAATGAGAAATATCCTTAGAGGTCCACCATCCCTAACACCCCTATAATAACCTCAAGATGATCAATATATATAATAATGCAATGAAATCAGAAATATCCTTAGAGGTCCACCATCCCTAACACCCATAGAATAACCTCAAGATGACCACAATCTGCCCTCACCAACATATTGAACAAAGAAGCTTCCTCATCATCACATGGCCAACATTTGAGAAGAGCCTCTACAAAGCTAGTTGGAATAGCTACTCACATGCTAGACACCATCTTCAAAGAAGCACCAATGTCAATGTAGCTCATAGGCATACCCTCATCATAGAAAAGCTAGTTGGAATAGCTACTCACATGCTAGACACCATCTTCAAAGAAGCACCAATGTCAATGTAGCTCATAGGCATACCCTCATCATAGAAAAGAAACATACTAGCACCATCTCTACATGGCATGCAACTTGCTCTAGCTCAAGCACAACATGCCATGGACACCTTTCTTTCAACCACCTATCGAGGTGTGCAGCTGTATGAGATCAACTAGGAGAAAAACCACTCATTATAGAAATATCCCATTATGGACCTAGAGGCAACAAGTTCCAGTGTGACTTTTCATTCAAGATTATATTTGTACTGGAAAAATATTTTGCTCCACTACATCCACTCACTATCCCCTCTCCACCTTGGAACATGTGAGGAGTACATACAACCATGGCTATGGAATCTCACCCATTAGGGATTCCTGCCAAAGTTGCATAGGTAGCTCCTATGGTGCCATAGTAGCTTGCAAGGAAATGAAGGCCTTACCCTTATGTGTTGATTACTTAACCATCAAGAGAGAGAGAGAGAGAGAGAGAGAGAGAGAGAGAGAGAGAGAGAGAGAGAGAGAGAGAGAGAGAATCTTGCTAGATTGGCTTCATTAACATTGAAATATTTTCCTATGTTATCATCAGGTGTGATACATAATATGCAAGGTACTTATAATTTTTCAAGGTTTTATCATCAAGGAAACCTATGTATTGAAAAGGTAGCAGAGGTTATTGCAAGATACTTTCTTGAGCTACAAAAAGGGTTGAAAAAAAAAAGGACAGTTGCATTATACCATACCAAGAATCTTTGTATGCAAGCCACAACCAAATAGAATGTGTAGATCATATAGGAGAGCATCCTTAGAGGAAGATTTGAAGAAGGAAATATATTAAGATCCGTTTCTTTTAATGTGTACTCTACTTGGCACAATTATGGAACCTCTCTATATCATATCTCCATATGATGAGCTTGCCAAAAATGTCAAATAAATTGGTAAAACATATATCAAGAATATATGCCATTTTTATTTGAGTGATTTGGACTATGCTTGATGATCCATCAGGTCTTTTCTTGAAATTGCTCCTATAACTATTGGGACAAGCATTTGCAAAGGAGGAAAACCTTACCAAGGTAGATATTCATCACACTTAAACAAACATGCACACACAAAATCATAGAGAATGTGAGATTTGACATGGAAACTAGTGATTGCAAGGGCAATTAGTGCCTTCCCATGAAATATTTTGCATTCACCTTGAGAAGTGCTTTTTATTGGGGCTTCTCAAGTATATATTTGTTGTAGCTGATTTCATGCCCACTTCATGAATTCAAGTGCATGTTCTTGGGGATGATTTGTGAGTCTAATTGTTGCTATGATCAATAGTTGGACGCTTGAATCTTCTTCGACATTATGTGACCTTCCAAAATCTATAACTATACAATAGTCTTCTTGGAGCTATGAGAAACTATTGGACATTGTGAGCTACCACATGTAGGGAGCTTTTTCTTATCCCATGCTTCACAATAATTGTTGAGTCTTCTTTGTGTTATCTTCAAGGCACATCTAGTCTATGTATGAGAGTTGAGCATTCACAGTTCTAGCATCAATTGCTTGTTACTAGGGCATTTATTAAGTATCAAGACTGTGTGCTAGAAATATTCATGCCACTCTATAAAGTGTGTTGTGGTTTCTTTCATGAGGGTCCCCATTTATATTCTTTATACTTCACCTTGGGTTGGTACCAACTAAGTGCATGATCTTGTGATATTGTAAGCACACATCGTCTTTATACTTTAACTTGGGTTGGTACCAACTAAGTGCATGATCTTGTGATATTGTAAGCATACATTGTGGTTGGTAAGCTCTTCTCAAGAGAAGAGCTTACCAACCAAGAAAGATAGTGGACTAGCTCTCTCTAAACCCAACTAAGCACGAGCAAATATTTTTTCAATAAATTTCTATTTGACCCATTGTGGTACCTCCTTCTTAGAGGGTATTTTCCCATGAGAAACATGAAAAACAATAGCCATAGCTTCAAATACTCAAGATTGGCTAGGTGTCTTCATGAGGATTGATTAGTCACTAAAATTCTCTAATTGATCGAATGTTTTGGGGTTCAAAGTGGGTATAATTGTTATTATTGAAAATCTTAAATTTGCCTATCAATTCTCAAAAGGATATCAATTTTTGGAAAACTTGTATGATTACAAGAAATTAACTAGGTACCTTTGTAGCTAATTATTTTCTGGTACTTCTTAACACATTTCCTTGAGGAAAAAATTGAAAAAATCCTAACCTTATCAAGATGGAATACCACATCATTCTCTGTAAGTTTTATGTATTTCTTTCGGGGCTAGTTATGTTGAGTTTTTCATAGAGGTAGACAAGTATGTTGATGCTTATTTTAGGACATTACACTTATGAAAAAGAGGATCTTTTTCATCTCTTTTGCAATGCACATGCACTAGAAAGGTGTGGAGGAAGATGCACAAATGGCACATACAATAGGTTCCTAATTTCCACAAGTATTGAGCTAGGTCACATAGTGCTCAATATTGAATTGTTGATCAATATAGTTACCTTCAATTTAAGATTTATTTGTTTGGTGACCACTTCCCACAAATTATATCTTGATATGACTATTTATAATCTCCTATGAAGTGTGTATTCTTAATATAGATATTTGTAATTCCCCAGTATGAAACCGAATTCCCTAGTTGTGTGGCCTACAATTCCCTAGTATGCTAGGTGGGAGATGGGATTCACTAGTTATAAGACCTACAAATCCCTAGTATAAGATGTGGGGAATAAAATTCCCTAGTTATATATAAGGAGATCATACATGCATGCCTAGGATTCCCTATCCTGAGAGGTGGGAAATGTAATTCCCTAGTTATACATAGGAAATCTATATATACATACCTAGGAAAAATTAGAGAATTTCTTGCATTTCATGAGTTTTCCTACATAGGAATTGTTCAAAATCTCCTTGTGCATTTGTACATGTAATTACTCATGCAAGAACATTAATCGTGTAAACAAGAAAACATTGTAAAACTAGTTTCTAACCAATCACCAATCCATATGCAAATTAACATGGAATTTTTAAAGAATTTATAACTAGCATGGGATTGAGTGACTATTTGTTTAACCCTAATTTTTTTGGTAACCATTTTCCACAAAAAGGAGCCAAGTTTTTGCGACATAAGATTAGGCTATTTTAATTCTCTATTATGGGCTATAGAGAATGGAATTCCCTAGTCGTGTTGGCCATAATTTCCTACTATGATATATGGGAAACTAGATTCCCTAGTCATGTGACCTATAAATCCCTAGTTCAAGATGTGGGGAATGGAATTCCCTAGTTATATGTGGGGAATTCATATATGCATATCTATGATTTCCTATTGTGAGGTGTGGAAAATGTAATTCCTAGTTATATATAGGGAACACATATGTAGATACCTAGGAAATACTAGAGAATTTCCTAGATTCCAAGGGTTTTCCTATGTAGGAATTGTTCAAAAGCTCCTTGTGCATTTGGCTACACACCTACAATACTCATGCCACTGAACATGTCCATACCCAAGGCTTTTGGATGCCTTGCTTATGCAACCTCCACAAACATTCTAAGAGCTCCAATGGCCTCTACCTATAACTCTTGGCTCCCATTACATCTAAGCAATTCTATTGTCTACAACTGACAACTCCATCACTATCTAAGTGGAAGGCATTATTCAAGACCCATTTTTGGTAAGAAAATCCTGGCTACTTTTACGAATTAATAATACCCTTATGTAAAAAAATACACATATGGAATATAGATACTCCTTTTATGAATAAATTTATGCATTTTAAATTTTTTCCTTCTGTGAATGTATATCTATAAGACTATCTTTTTTAATATTACCTTCTTTTGAACTCATATGATGCATACTTTTATATAGTAATATACCCGAGAGTGTATGATCATTGTGCGAAACCATTTTATGATTAGAAATCAGCCACATGGGGTGTAAAGACAATTCTTTAATGATTTTCGATCTACGCGTTGTTGCTGCATTGCTAGAGACTAGCACTGAATTTCCTCGTGCTACTAGCCTCTTTAAACTTAAATTATTATCAGCCTATATGCTATGTATGAACCAAATAAATCATAATTTGATGTATTTCTAGCAACTAAACACACTCACAAATGCTCTCTCCCCCTAACAATTTAGGGTTTTGCAGCGTTGCATAGGTTTAAGATTCATTTGTTTGTAAGTTTTCATATGGAAAACAAAAAAAACGCACTAAAACATACAAACAAGGATGATCTGAGGCCTAATCCTCATGCCTCAACCTTGCCACACATCCACAAACATGGATCATATTTTTTCTTATTTATTTATCATGAAAAATCTAATTTTCTCCCTTTTTCTCTATTTATTTATCTTATTTTCTCAAAAATGATGAAAAATCAAGATTGTAAGATCTCACTGATCAAAAGCACTCATTCCTATTTTTATATTTATTTTTATTCCATCGGAACTCAAAACACTCACTAAAACCCCCAATTTCCATGATTTCTTCAAAAATCGCACCTTGCGGGTTTCACGAGTTTTGAGGAAAAATTATTATGTCATCAAAATTTTTGGTTTTTTCTTTCATTTCAGAGATAATTCATCATATGTAACCAAGATTAATCATCACCAATCATTTCCTTCAATTATTTTTCATCAAACAAAGAAAAGGAACACTTACTTATAGAAACCCGTGTGTTCAAGGCATGTACCCCAAGATTGAGAGGCCACTAATACTTCCCTCTTGCCGCTGATGCACTCTCCAGCCTTGATCTACGTCCTCTACTGCTCCATCAACATCGTTTGCTTCAAAATTGTCATCACCCCCCCACCCCCTTCTCTCTTTCATTAATGCATATGAACAGTCCACAAGAGGAGCGAGGAAGGAGGAGAGAGAAAGACTAAAAATCAGGTTTTCATTCCCTTCATCATATTACACATGGTTGCCATCAAAATCTTGTCCTCTCTAAAAAAATAAGGGATCTTCCTCTCTCTCTATACATGATTGAGCATCCAAGAGGCACAAAAATCCCCCAAAAATGGGACGCCAATAAAAAAGGTCCCTCCCTACATCTCGACATGTTTTTTACATGTTTTCTTCATTTAGAGTTTCATTTCATTTCATCTATAAAATTTCCACTTCAAAAAAACCACTTTCACACTGTCGCGGAAGGGTTTTTGACCTGTTTGGGAGTGCAAACGGACTCCCATTCACGATTCGACTGGACGTCTAGCTTCGTGATATCAAAATATATAAGCTTGGGTCCCATCACGCATTTTACGGCTCCTAGGATCCAGTAGTAGCTGCTTTATAATGCCAAACCTTTCGGGGATTAAATGGAGGGTCAAATGACCTCCAATTGACGAATCGAGACTTGTATTGGATTCCTTACGTCGAAATGTATGTAGGAAAACTCCAGCTCAACCATTTTCCATCGTTTGATTTTTCATGAAAATTGGCTATTTAACACCTCTCGGGCACTTTTTGGTCCAAAACGGGCTCCAATGCTTCAAGAATGGGTCCAAATCTTTCATCTGGCACACCAACCACACATTTAGAAATTTTAGGTCTCCAAACCAATCTCATATTCCTTTTTATATTCTTATAATGCCTCATTTTTCCACATTGGTCTAATGGACTCAAAGCGGACTTATTGCTATAGCCAGATGGCCTCACATCCTTAGGGGTTCTACTCAACATAGGTGGACCTTGGGAATGGTATATCTTCTTCATATGAGATGTCTTCCCTTTCCTTTGTCCACTCTGCACTGCTTAGCCATAGGAACCATGCTTTTACTAAAAGAAATAGCATCTACTCGAAAGTATGATTCATCACTAAATGAAAAAGGCTTCTCAAGAGCGTTACTAGTAGCACAACTAGGACCACTCATAGCATGTTTATCCATACTCATAGGCCCAATGGTCCTATCAATGCTGCCATCACAACTACCTCTCGTGGAACTATTGCAAGCCTTGATGGGACTTGTTGGGCGTGGAATCTTTTTATCCCCAAGAGGCATCTTATCACTGCTCATAGGATTGCCACTTCCTACTTGGAGATTTTGACCACCAAGATATCCCATTAAGGTTGTCTTGGTAGTATAGCGAAAGGATTTTCTCTTTGCAAAATTGGTTGGATATTTGGATGCACTTGCAACAACGAGTAGGGGAAACTCCAAAATTTTTCCCAACATCTTCGAATATAATGCTCATACTCAATTTCATGCCTCTTGCCTCATTTAATGACTTAGGATCTCGCATCCTCACTTGGATTTTCGTATTAATCTCTAAGACGCTCATAAAGAGCTCACATAGCACATCCTAAGGCAACATAGTAGCTCTTCTTGGGCAAAGTCTCAAGATATCATCAAAGGCTCTAGTGTATTCTTTAGCAAAAGGGTAAGACTCTTGTCTTATCTGCATAAGTTTCCCTAGGACATGGGTCATAGACACCTCCTTTTTCATATTCATCTAAAAATTTATCGTGCAGCTCCTCAAATGATTTAATCCACCCTCTTGGGAGGCTCCAATACCATTTTCTAGCCTCTCCCTTCAGGGTGCTTTAGAATATGAGCATTCGATGAATATCATCATACCCGCTTGCAAGACAAGTTAGGCTGTATTTTTTTAGGTGCAACATCGGGTCCTCATTTACCATGCCATGAAATACTGGGAGATCACTATAAGGAGGAGGGCATTTAGTCCTCTTTCTTGGGATTAGAATGAGGTCATTAAAATCTTCATAATCATGACCTAACTCCAATGTCTTAGGATCTCCAACCTCTTCCATTTCCACCTTTACTAGTGTAGGGAGGTTAATATTATCCTTGCCATCCCTTTCTGCCAACTCACAGAGTGGTCTAGGGAGTCCTATGCTATGCAATAAGGAGTCTACTCCATCGCCTGTTGATGGTGTTTTAATAATTCTATCCTTATTTACTACTGTTTCCCTAGAATCAGAGGTAGATCCTAATAGAACCTTCCTCTCTGGTAAGGATTTTCCACATATATAGATATCATCCAATGTTTTATGGATATGCAAAATTGCACTTTGGAACCCAATTGCATCAAGCCCTAGCATCAGAGGTATCTCCTGCTCATAGGCATATATTACTTTGACTAGTGGCATCACAATCTTTCCCTTTAAAACCTTATCACCACTGAGGATCATAGATGCATGTTCCTTCCTAGCCTCACTTTTCCTTTCTAATCCTTCTTCTAACTCCCATGGACTATTTCTCATGATTACTCTATGAGTATTTCCCCATAGTGACCCAAACTCCAGCATGGTGTCACTTTCAAGGCAAAGGGTAGAGTAATCGTCCACATTTCTAGCCAAAGATCAAATGTATGACCATTGTGCAAAACCATTTTATGATTAGAAATCAGCCACGTGGTGTGCAAAGACAATTCTTTAACGATTTTTGATCTACGCGTTGTTGCTACGTTGCTAGAGACTAGCACCGAGTTTCCTCGTGCTACTAGCCTCTTTAAACTTAAATTATTATCGGCCTATATGCTATGCATGAACCAAATAAATCAAAATTTGATGTATTTTCAGCAACTAAACACACTCACAAATACTCTCTCCCCCTAACCGTTTAGGGTTTTGCAACGTTGCATAGGTTCAAGGTTCATTTGTATGCCATTTTTCATATAGAAAACAAAACAAAAGCACCAAAACATACAAACAAGGATGAGATGAGGCTTAATTCTCATGCCTCAACCTTGCCACACATCCACAAACATGGATCATATTTTTCCTTATTTGTTTATCGCGAAAAACCTAAATTTCTCTCTTTTTCTCTATTTATTTCTTCAAAATTTATGAACAATCAGAATTGTGAGCTCTCATTGATTAAAAAAACTCATGCCCATTTTTATATTCATTTTTATTCCATGGAAACTCAAAACACTCACTAAAACCCCCAATTTCCATGATTTCTTCAAAAACTACACTTTGCGAGTTTTACATGTTTTGAGGAAAAATTATTATGTCATCAAAATTTTTGATTTTTTCTTTCATTTTAGAGATAATTCAGCATATGCAACCAAGATCAATCATTTTCTTCAATTATCTTTCATCAAACAAAGAAAAGGAACACTTACTCATAGAAACCCGCGTGTTCAAGGCGCATATCCTGAGACTGAGAGGCCATTGACACTACCCTCTTGACACTGACTCACTCTCCAACCCTGATCTACGTCCTCTACCGCTCCATCAGCATCGTTTTCTTCAAAATCGTCATCACCCCCACCCCCTTCTCTCTTTCATTAATGCATATGAATAGCCCACAAGAGGAGAGAGGAAAGAGGAGAGAGAAATACTAAAAATCAAATTTTCATTCCCTTCATCATATTACACATGGTTACCATCAAAATCTTTCCCTCTCTACATAGATCAGGGATCTCCCTCTCTCTCTCTCTAGATGATTGAGCATCCAAGTGGCACGAAAATTTCCAAAAAAAGGGGTGCCAATAAAAAAATGCCCCTCCCTACATCTCGACATGTTTTTTGCATGTTTTCTTCATTTAGAGTTTCATTTCATTTCATTTATAAAATGTCCACTTCAAAAAAACTACTTTCACACTACCGTGGAAGGGTTTTCGGCCTGTTTGGGGGTGCAAACAGACTCCCATTCGTGATCCGACTGGACGGCTGGCTTCATGATATCAAAATATATAAGCTTGGGCCCCATTGCACATTTTATGGCTCCTAGATCTAGTAGCTACTTTATAACACCAAACCTTATGGGGATTAAATGAGGGGTCAAATGACCTCCGATCAACGAACCGAGACTTGCGTTCGATTCTTGACATCGAAATGCATCTAGGAAAACTCTAGCTCAACCATCTGTCACCATTTGATTTTTCATGAAAATTGGCTCTTTAACACCTCTCAGGCACTTTTTGCTCCAAAACGAGCTCCAGCACTTCAAGAATGGGTCTAAATCGAGTCCTAAAATCCAACTCTCATGCCTCCGAAGTTGGTGGGTTGCAACCTTTGTTTGTACTTGAAAAGAAAAGAAGGTGCACTACCTAAGGGTGTGTCTACCTTACCGTGTGGTGCATTGTGCTCATGCTAGTGGAACTAGGAGTTGGGTCATCGGAACCACAGGCAAGCAATTGACAAATGTACAATCACATTCACTATAGCCTCTTTGTAAGGAACAACAAGGAAAATAAACACATTGCAAATAAAGCCTTAGACTAGGTCATGTATACATAGTTTATTAAAACCACAATTGGTGAATACCATGGTCACTTTTCACGTTTTTGCACCTACCAATACCACCTATTGTAAGCCTATAACGGCACTCATCCCCACACTTATTTCATTAGTCATTATCATTTAGTTGTACTTGCATTATGCATAGATACTATCAATTGTTCTTCTTTGTCATTACTTATGCCTCATTATGATTGTCTATTTGTTCATCAGTGATCCACCTTAGCATGCATCCTCAATATTTTAACATGGTATCAAAGTGGGTTTCAGGCTAATGAATCATTAGGCCACTGATTGGGTCATTCCAGTTTGAATTTTTGGCTCCCTCCACTTCCCCATGAATCTCTCAACTTCCTCTATAGCCACCCACCTTCATTGGAGGGCTTGAATCTCTCAAACTAGGCCATTTCAATCTATGCTTTCTTCTGGGGAACTCTTTCTTTACTCAAGGCACTCCTTCCTATCATCTCAAAGCATGACATTGTGCACTAACTACTCCAACATTGTGCCTATAACAACCCGTTGCCCAAAATATGCCTGCAACATGTCGTACTACTACTGATACTGTGCCTACATCCCGCGATCTTGACGACTACCATGGGGCTTTGAAAGCCCATGAGATAGGCTTTCTATCCATGTAAAAATTTTGGGAAATGATCAAGTCTACAATGCACACAAAACAGAAAACCAGGCCAACACAGAAACCCTAAAATGAAGACTCCATATCCAATCTTTCAAAAGCTTTATCTCTTCTTCATTTTCTCCCCTGCCACTCAAGCCACATTGTTACATCTCAAATATCATAGGATTTGGCATACATTCTTATAACAAATCATTGAGGAGGGGAGATCTTGGTGATTTTTTTGGCAAGTTAAAAGCATAGTCAAGCATAGTGACATTGATCTAGTGACTCTTGTCACTGTGTCATCTAACACAATCATCTTTGCCTCTGATCAAATCTAAGTTTTTTTGCTACTCTAGCATCAAATCAAGGAGGGGAAGACTTGGACTTGCAAGATCTTGAAGACCTCAAATATCTTTGAAGATTTCAAGTTCAAAGGGCATAGTAGTCACCTAGTATCTCTTGACACTAATCACCTAGTGCTTCTTGGCACTTGTACTCAATACTTTTGCTACTAAAATTTGAAATTTTTGGAGTTGATATGCTGCTGATCTTGCAACCTCAACATGGGCAAGAACTCAACCACAGTTTGATTCAACGGTGTCGGATTCCATACATGGAAAACTAGGATCAAACTAATCTTGATGAAGAAAGGCTTGAGATCAATCACAAGTGATTAAGAGAAGAAACCAAGGGAAGCTACACTTTCAGTCATATGGGATAAAAATGATGATAAGTCTCAAGCTATTATCAAGCTCAAACTTGAAGATAGCTATATTCATCATGTTGATGATTGTGAAACCTCTCAAGCAACATGGGATTGATTAGAAACCTTGTTTGGAGCTTACTCAAAATCCTCCAAATATGGATTATTGATTGATTTCTAGGGAAGAATAACATGCTTAATTACAAAGAAGAGTATTTTTTCCTTCAAGTAGTCCATTCATTCAGAAGATTTTACGACTTTTCATCATTCACGAGTTGATTTTTATCCACTCTTAGTCATTGATGGAGGTTTCATTCGTGCATTTCATTCACCTTACCTATTCAGATGTTTGATTCCACCTTGCCCCAAAATCCTTATTAGCATTAAGGTTTGAGGGAACAAGGGCATTCAGCATTGGCTTGCAATGGTTTATTTCTGTATGAGCCAATCGTAGAAGTTTGGATTATATTCAAGATTAGCATAGCGGTCCATGTCAAAAGGACGGATGCCTACTTGAGTGATCTAGGTGGGAACATCTGTGAGGAAGTCATTAGAGTCGATCCTGCTAGTAATGTGTAACTCTTCCTCAGTAAGGACTCAATCTAGGTAAGGGTGGCTCATGACATGATCTTCCAGTAATTGATTGTGAGTGATGACCAATACCCTAAAAGAGGCAGGAGCTACGTAAGTGGGATCATACTCGGAGGTCTTAATGGCATGTCATTACTCAACATTAGTCATGATTTGGTAGCCTTCTTATTCCCATTGCAGTCTGAGAGCACACCACTTCCTCAAGAAAGACAAGTCATTATCGGCTAGCTTGCGGAGTTCTTCAGCTCATGGTAGTGACTCCACTCTTGCTGTAGGACGTGATCAGTCATTGTTTGAGGGCTTAATCCTGAGATATGTTGAGATATTTGCAATCACACCTACTTTAGTATCTTTGTGAGAAGCAGTGAGGGCTCAGGACCAGAATCCCATATGCATAGTAGGAGAAAGTACCACCACTCAATTCCTATAAAGCATTGTACTTGCACTCTTTTTCTAATGCAATGATAGTACTCTTTTCTTTCCAGTAAAGTGTCTGGTCACTGTCAATACACAAGATTGTGTTTATGAGTCAAAGTCTCAATCTTGGAACCTAATTCACTTGTGTGACAATTTGTATTTGTCAAGGTCAATGTCTACATGAGTTTCTTCTTTGTCTTTCAACCTCCATAGCTTCAACATCTGCCATGCTCTAGATCCCGCATATTTTGACATGGTATCAGAGCCCAGTTGGGCATGGCAAAGCTTCTTATCTATTCTCTCAGTCCCTATCCAGCTCAGTCCAAGCTCAGGGTGTGTATCTAACTTCATCTCTATCCCTATCTTCAAGTGACCTTCCATGGCAGCCATAGCCAACAACACCCTATCAGATTTAAGCTCTTGTATCTCACTCCACAAGTCAAATCTTATTGAGCTTTCTTCTGGAGAAGTGTTCCCCCACTACTGATACTTCTCTATATCATTTCACAACTTGACATTGCCCCATCCACTACTTAGCATTGTCAATCTTCTCAAGTTCTATTTTGTGGCCTCTATAGCCAGGCAATACCTAGGCACCTTGGAGCTTGTGGATCTCTCACTACAGGCCACCATTGATCATGACATCATTTAGGAAAATCATCCTTAACATCGGGTGCTCCATCCTAGTAAAACAAACGTCAGGATTGATGCAGAATTCGACCAACATTGACGAAATCGTGAAAATTTGTCAAAAATTGTGCATGTTGCTGTCGTCCGCCCTGTGCGCCTAAATCTCGCGTGAATCCACCAGCGATCTGATCGATTAGCATAGGGCTTTGATAGATCTTGAAGAGAGCTACATTTCCATAAAAAAACTTTTGAAAATGATCCACTATAACTCCCACAATCAGCAAAAAATTAGGCTACCCCCAGAAACCCCAATGCAGAAGCCATAGCTAAAGCTTCAAAAATTTGACATTTTTCACTATTTCTCTCACTGAAGTTATCAACATTGATTTTAATCATTGAGCAATACTCTTTGAAGTTCATTACAATTCTGGAAGTGCCTGAGGAAACTCAAAAGTTATTCACAAAGCTCGTGAGAGAAAGCAGATCAATATCTATCAAGTGTCATTTGACACTAATCTTCTTTTTTACTTCATCTACTCATTGATTCCAACACACTGAAAGTCCTGTCACTCAGATTTTAAGGTATCAGCATCAAATCAAGAAGAGGAAGATTAGATTTGGATTTAAAAAGAGTAAAGGAGTTTGCAGATTTGGAAAGACTCAAACATAGTGTTCATTGACACTCATTTAGTGCTTTTTAGCACTTGTGTCTCTCAACCAACTCTTCTGCTGCTCAAATCTAATAATTCTGAAGTTGATTTGCTATTGTTCCCGTAATTCTAACATGGGCAAAGACTCTCCAACTGCTTGCTTCAAAGGAGTCGGGTTTCACACTTGGCAGACCCACATCAAACTCATCCTGATGAAGAAGGGCCTCTAGGCCATTACCACTGGAAAAGAAAAGAAGCCTCGTGATGCAAATATTGCTATCACTTGGCAAAAGAACGATGATAAGGCTCAGGCCATTATCAAACTGGAGCTAGACGATAGCTATATCCACCATGTGCATAACTGTGAGACCTCACAAGATACATGGAAGAGACGACACCTTGTTCGGTGCACTGTCTAAATCATCAAAGTATGGTCTCCTGATTGAGTTTTTCAAGCTTGAAATGAAGTCTAGCACATCACTTGCCACACATCTAAATTACATGGAAGGACTTCTAACCCAACTTGCAGGAATCAACATTAAAATGGAAGAAGATGTTTGCATCGGTGTTCTACTTAAGTGTTTGCCTCCTGAATACAATAATGTATCAACAACCGTAATTAATATGCCAAACCCTGAACTTGTTGATATCCAAGCATCACTATTAGAGGAGAAAAAGAAGCTAAAAAGTAAGGAAGAACCAAGTACCTCTAGAGATGAGCATGCATTATATGTTGGCCGCAACAGGTACAAAGGCAAGAAGGATCACCTCTTCTATGACTTCTGCAAAAGGACCGGACACACCGAGAAGTTCTGCCATGCCAGAAAGAGGTCCCAAAAGGCCTATCTAGTTGCAGTCAAAGAAGAAGAAGAAAATGGAGCAAAGGAAGAAGAAGAAGAAGAAGAAGAAGAAGAAGACCAGCAAGAGAAGGACAAACCTCATCAGTCCTTCTATTCAGATAGAATTTTCTAGTTTTGTATTTCCTAGCCCTAATGCCTCAAACATAAACTTGTAAACTCCTCAATTATCCTTGTACTATAGCCTCTGTACACTTTTTGACGTCCCTGTTGTAACCTCTGGATGTCCATCATGTTTGTGGTACCCACACTTAGCCTTTTCTACGCAGCCTCTGTTGTTTTGCCATGTTTATGGTGTGCCCACACTTTGCAGGTGTTGCTTTCACTAAAGCCTCTATACGCTTTGTACTTCTTGTTGTGATTGAGGAGGGGTGTTGAGATATTTGCAATCACACCTACTTTAGTCCCTTTTTGAGAAGCAGTGAGGGCTCAAGACAAAAATCCCATATGCACAGTAGGAGAAAGTACCACCACTCAATTCCTATAAAGCATTGTACTTGCACTCTTTTTCTAATGCAATGATAGTACTCTTTTCTTTCCAGTAAAGTGTCTTGTCACTGTCAATACACAAGATTGTGTTTATGAGTCCAAGTCTCAATCTTGGAACCTAATTCACTTGTGTGACAATTTGCCTTTGTCAAGAACAATGTCTACATGGGTTTCTTCTTTCTCTTTCAACCTCCATAGCTTCAGCATCTGCCATGCTCTAGATGCCGCATATTTTGACAAGATATCTTGGCATTGTCAATCAATTTCTCTATGACCGTGGGAGTTTCTACTGTCACAAATTTGTATTCCTCCTAGATGCATGGCATGGCATGAACTTTCAACACTAAGGATGGATCAAGTAGGCCTAGGTTTAAGTATTCATAGCTCTTAGAAACTAGAGGGAAAGTGGCATATAAGCGCTTTTGATGCAGGTGATCAAGTCATCTCCTGTGTTCTCAGCCAATTCTTTAGCCAATGTGAGAATTGATCATCGTTGGTAGGATGGCTTAAGACCTGCAAGTGGTGGGTAAGGCTTGACCGAACTAGATAACTTGGCAGCTAATGGCTACGGCTCTGGTTGTTCCTGAGAGTTGTGGAAATGTGTAGGATCTAGGACATGGCATGGAGCTATGGTGGATGGAAGATGAAGACCAAACTCATGATGACATAGACAAGTAGAGACAAATTGTTACACAAGTCAATTAGGTTCCAAGATGGCAGATTGGACTCATAAACACAATCTTGTGTAAGACTGACAAAGACAAGATACTTAACTCAAAGTACAAAGCATCATGACATTGTATTCATTCCATATGAAAAGTGGTAGTCAAGTACAATGCTTTATAGTTGTTGGATGGTAGTAGTTTTCCCTTTCTATGCATATGGGATTCAATCTGCCTGCATGTCCTAAACCCAGAACTACCTCATACAAAGAGGCTACAATAGGTGTGATGGCAAATATCTCAACACCCCTCCTCAATCACAACCGGAAAGTACAAAGTGTGTAGAGGCTTTAGTTAGAGCAACACTTGCAAAGTGTGGGCACACCATAAACATGGAAAATCACCAGAGGCTATCGTAGAAAAGGCTAACTGTGGGTACCACAAACAAGGTGGACATCTAGAGGTTGTAATAGAGGCCTCACAAAGTGTACAGAGACTGTAGTACAAGGGTACGTGAGGAGTTTACAAGCTTATGATAGAAGCATTTGGGCTTTAGAGATTACAAGGCTAAAACAATCTATCAGAGTAGGCATAGAAGGACTAATGAGGCTTGTCCTTCTCTTGGTGGTCTTCTTCTTCTTCCTTTGCTCCATGTTCTTCTTCTTCTTTAACTACAGCAAGATAGGCCTTCTGGGACCTTTTTTGGCATTGCAAAACTTCTCGGTGGTGTGTCCGCTCCTTCTTGCCTTTGTACTTGTGATGTAGAAGAACACCGCTTATGCAATCTTCCTCTTCAAAGTTTTCATTAAAATGACCACCACTAAAGTGTGATGATCCACCTATTGAGTTAGCCCACGTAAACAACAAGCTCATAGTTGCACTTGATTTCCCTGTATCAATTAGTGTATAGGAGAAAATAGTTGTTGGTAGGCAAATTTCCCTATAATTATTAGGGATAAATTGGGAGACTTGCTGGCAAGAAATTTTTAGTTGAGAATCTGGTTCACCTTCATAAATTGTACATGCCTTGGGAAATACAACATCATATGTTGAATGTTGTCCATCCAAACTCCAATCCCAAGAGGAAATGCTTGAAACATCTGGAACTCCAAGTTCAACTGATTGACCAGGGTAAAGAACTGAGCTATATTTTTTCTTCCCTCCATCACGAGAAATAAATACCGAGAACTAGTAAGCCAAAACAAGAGTCTCTTCACAAACACCAAGAATCAACTGCCATCCCCTGAATTCACCTCTAAAACCTCTACCTATACTCCCAAAACCCATTCCATCAAGAGGCACACCATGGCAGGCTGATGGCTTTATTTGTTGCTTAAAAGGGTCAATAGGTGGAGCCCGTCCTTCAGAACACTCTACTTTAATGTAAGTCCACAAATACAATCCAAGCTTGACCATCTTCAAGGCTTCTGTGAATGTGACATTGAACTTTGTAAGAAGGTTTACATACTATTCAATATGTGTCTCCATGCTAGTGGTGGTGGGGCTCTAGGATCGCATTCCAGAAGATGGAGTGTAGATTTAGATGTGTAATCTCCAGGAGGCTACGATTTCTTTCTATAGGATGACATCTTTGAGCACTATTCATATCGACATTCCCATGTGAATTCTCAAATCTGTGATCGATGCAAGCGGCCTAGCATGATTAGGCCAGGAGGATGCGACCCTTCAGAGGGGCTCTACTTTCACGATTGAAAGAGAAGGAAAGGGGAGAAAGAGTTCAAACGATGGAAATGCTCCTATTTTCCCATGTGAATTCTCAAATCTGTGGTCGATGCAAGCGGCCTAGCATGATCAGGCCAGGAGGATGTGATCCTTCAGAGAGGCTCTACTTGCACGATTGAAAGAGAAGGAAAGGGGAGAAAGAGTTCAAACGATGGCAATGCTCCTATTTTCCTCTCACCAAGGGCCAATGTTGGGGCTGCTCATGCCAAGATGAAGCACCTTCACTTTAGGAAGAGGTCGAGAGGAACCAAGAGAAGCTAGAGAGGTAGTGCCATGCCCGACTAGCTCTGATACCATGTGGAAATGTGTGGGATCTAGGACATGGCAATGAGCTATGGCGGATGGAAGATGAAGACGAAACTCATGATGACATAGACAAGTAGAGACAAACTGTTACACAAGTGAATTAGGTTCCAAGATGGCAGCTTGGACTCATAAACACAATCTTGTGTAGGACTAACAAAGACAAGATACTTAAGTGAAAGTACAAAGCATCATGACATTGTATTCATTCCATATGAAAAGTGGTAGTCAAGTACAATGCTTTATAGTTGTTGGATGGTAGTAGTTTTCCCTTTATGTGCATATGGGATTCAGTCTATCTGCATGTCCTAAGCCCAGAACTGCCTCACACAAAGAGGCTACAATAAGTGTGATTGCAAATATCTCAACACCCCTCCTCAATCACAACTAGAAAGTACAAAGTGTGTAGAGACTTTAGTGAGAGCAACACCTACAAAGTGTGGGCACACCATTAACATGGCAAATCACTAGAGGCTCTCATAGAAAAGGCTAAGTGTGGGTACCACAAACATCGTGGACATCCAAAGGCTATAATAGGGGCCTCACAAAGTGTAGAGAGACTGTAGTATAAGGGTATATGAGGAGTTTACAAATTTATGATAGAAGCATTTGGGCTTTAGACATTACAAGGCTAAAACAATCTATCAAAGTAGGCATAGAAGGATTGATGAGGCTTGTCCTTCTCATGGTGGTCTTCTTCTTCCTTTGCTCCATGTTCTTCTTCTTCTTTAGCTGCACCAAGATAGGCCTTCTGGGGTCTTTTTTTGACATGGCAATACTTCTCTGTGTGTCCAGTCCTTTGGCAAAAACCGTAGAAAAGCTTGTCCTTCTTGCCTTTGTACTTGTGATGTAGAAGAACACTGCTTATGCCATCTTCCTCTTCAAAGCTTTCATTAAAATGACCACCACTAAAGTGTGATGATCCACCTATTGAGTTAGCCCACATGAACAACAAGCTCACAGTCACACTTGATTTCCCTGTGTTAATTAGTATACAGGAGAAAACAGTTGTTGGTAGGCAACTTTCCCTATAATTATTAGGGATAAATTGGGAGACTTGCTGGCAAGAAATTTTTAGTTTAGGATCTGGTTCACCTTCATAAATTGTCCATGCCTTGGGAAAAACAACATGATATATTGAATGTTGTCCATCCAGACTCCAATCCCAAGAGGAAATGCTCAAAACAATTGGAACTCCAAGTTTAGCCGGTCGACCAGGGTAAAGAACTGAACTATATTTTTTCTTCCCTCCATCATGAGAAATAAATACCGAGAACTAGTTAGCCAAAAGGGGAGCCTCTTCACAAACACCAAGAATCAACTACCATCCCCTGAATTCACCTCTAAAACCTCTACCAATACTCCCAAAACCCATTCAACCAAGAGGCGCACCATGGCAGGCTAATGGCTTTATTTGTTACGTAAAAGGGTCAATAGGTGGATCCCGTTCTTCAGAACGCTCTACTTTAATGTAAGTCCACAAACGCAATCCAAGCTTGACCATCTTCAAGGCTTCTGTGAATGTGACATTGAACTCTGTAAGAAGGTTTGCATGACTGTTCAATTTGTGCCTCCATGCTAGTGGTGGTGGAGCTCTAGGATCGTATTCCAGCAGATAGAGTGTAGATTTTGATACGTAATCTCCAAGAGACTAGGATTTCTTTATGTCGGATGGCATCTTTGAGCACTATTCGTATTGGCATTCCCATGTGAATTCTCAAATCTATGATCGATGCAAGGGGCGTGGTGTGATCAGGCCAGGAGGACGAGATCCTTCAGAGAGACTCTGCTTGCACGATTGAAAGAGAAGGAAAGGGGAGAAAGAGATCAAATACTGGCAATGCTCCTATTTTCTCTCACCAAGGGCCAATGTCAAGGCTGCTCGTGCCAGGATGAAGCACCTTCAGGTTAGGAAGAGGTCGAGAGGAACCAAGAGAAGATGGAGAGGTAGTGCCATGCCCGACTGGCTCTGATACCATGTGTAAATGTGCGGGATCTAGGACATGGCAAGGAGCTATGGTGGATGGAAGGTGAAGACCAAACTCATGATGACATAGACAAGTAGAGACAAACTGTTACACAAGTAAATTAGGTTCCAAAATGGCAGCTTGGACTCATAAACACAATCTTGTGTAGGACTAACAAAGACAAGATACTTAACTGAAAGTACAAAGCATCATGACATTGTATTCATTCCATATGAAAAGTGGTAGTCAAGTACAATGCTTTATAGTTGTTGGATGGTAGTAGTTTTCCCTTTCTGTGCATATGGGATTTAGTCTGCATGTATGTCCTTATCCCAGAACTGCCTCATACAAAGAGGCTACAATAGGTGTGATTGTAAATATCTCAACAAGAGTGTGGTTGGGCTCCTTGCGTGATGGGTTTGGTTAGAGTGAGGGATTTTGCACTATTAGGCGCTTGCAAGGTCATAGGGGCACTAGTAGGACTAGGTTGAGGCACTCTGTGAGTAGCAAAGGGTGCGGCTTTGGTGTATAGACTTGTTTAGTCTTTGTCAGCTTTTGTGTTTAAGGCTCTAACAATTTTGCAGTTTGAGCCGTTTGTGGCATTGGTGCCTTGTATGTCACATGGCTTTGTGTGGTTAAATTTGGGAGCAGTGTTGGAGTAGGATCCTTGGCCATTCTGGTTTTAGGTACCCAAATCCAAGTGTTATCCTCATAGTAGCATTACGCTTGCAACAAGGTTTTGGGGACCCATCGCAGCTTGACCATTCGTCTTCGCTTGTATCGCCTACTTTGCAGCCTCCTAGCTCTTGGGTGTGATTCTTTTGCATTGTGAGGTCGTGTGTGCTTGCTCCTAGGAGGTGGGCCTTTGTGCTCCAATTGAGCTGTGATTCCTAGACCTTGGTCCTGATTTTTGTGGTTTGCTAGGATTGAGGTTTGGCGGGTTGTGATGAGTCACGATCTCCCTTCTTAGGCTTGGTAGTGGGTTGCTCTATCGGTGGCTTGGTAGGCTGTGATGGAGTTGAGTTGCCCTTGCTAAAAGTCATTACTATCCTAACATTTCCAATGGCAAGGTGAATGCACTGGGAGTCATAGTCGACCTGCACTTATTTCTTGAATGCGTGTCCCAGCAGTGATTCCCTACCGATGGTCTTAGTGTTAGGCATCACATAGAAGATTACATGTAGGTTTTCAATCTGAATAGAGACTCTTATTTTGCATTTTCTTAGTAGGACCATCCTCCAAATGGATTGAGCTTAGTGTTAGTAGAGTGCAATTGAAGTTGACCAATGAGAGTCCAATGATTGTGTGTCAGGATGTTACAATCAGCTCCCTCATCAATGAGCGCATCAAATACGTGCGTCTTTTGGTCAATCATTGCTAAGCATAGGTAGGCAAGTGCCAATACTTCCTTGTCTTCATCTTCAATTTCCGTGATGGTGGCCACTTGTACCTTGACAGGGTTGGGTTGTCTATGCAAGCTTTTGGCCATTATGCAAAATGGCATAGAGGGTGCATCTCTAGGCTTATCGGGTGTCTTACAGTTTGCTCATACTCCTCACTATCCGAGAATGGTATAACTATCATGGCAAGCACATGCATCTAATCTCTCTCATCCTCGGGATAGGGAACATACTTGGTCAATGGCTCATAAGATTTCCTAATCTATGTGTCCCCCTTTAGCATAGTGGAGATGGCATCCAAGTTGATTGGTGTGGTCTTCCATGTATCCATCTCTACTCTTACTGCCTCTATTTGATTCAAACTATTGCCCCAGTCTTCTATGACCCGTACATTGTGCATCCATGGTCAGCCTAATAGGATGTCATAGTCCACTCCCTTCATGACTATAAAGTCAATAGAGAATTGAATTCTTGCAACCTTCAAGGGCTAGTTCTTTAACACTTCAAATGGCTGCACTTTCATTCCAGTGGTTAGGGTGACATTGAACCTAGCATTCTCAATAGGCAGGTTACCCCAGTCCTAGAGTACTACTAGCTCAACATACTAACTCTTGCTCTTGTATCTACACTTCCCTTTCTCGTGGTGTCTCCTAGAGCTAGGACCAGTAAGACTACATGCGTTTTGGTGTCTTCCCAAAAAACATTGATGTGCAAGGACTTGGGTGTCGAGTACATCGTCAAACTAGGTATCTAAGTTACCGCATCATGATCATGTGGATCAGCTGCCCCTTGCTCCATTGGTCCTTCAACCCACTGCTTCAACTCTTGCCATAGTATCAGATGCTACCTAAGTAGATCTCCTAGGCTTAGAGTCACTAGGGTAGTCATTAGCATGGTGAGGAGGTCGTTAACTTCTTGCCTCTCTTCTAAATTTTGTTTCTTAGCCAATGACCCTGACTAGTTTGCTGGCCCATAGCATGTAGGCTTTGTTTAAGTAGCACTGCTTGTGGTACAGCCACGTCTCTTGTGACTTTGGTTGTGGAGGCAAGACTGGTGTGCTCACACTTGAGAGATCATCGATCTCATCTTCCAATATGGGCTCAGTATCGTTTAGGTGCTCCTGGCCTTCTTTCACCCACTCTTTGACCTTTTCGATGGCTTTGAGAGTTGGTGCTTTGGGTTGGGGTACTTCTCGCTGACCTTTGCACTCCCTTTCTCGGCCATCTTTGGAGCTGATGTTTCTCCTTTTGCATTTGTCACCTTTTTTTCGATAGGTAGCATCATGGCACTCTTGGTTTTTAGCGTGACCTTAGCATCAACTTTCTTTCTCCTTCACCTACAAATTTTCTTTCCGATTCAGGCTACATCTAAGTTGTTGGGCCCTGGCAATGATATGTCGGCCTGCTTTGCTTGTGTGTAGGTCATGACATGCAATGGGATGGGTGTGTTCTCTCCGTTAAATGTCTCAACTCCAAATAGCCCTAATGGTACAAATGGCTCATTTGCAGCACTAAAGGGTGGTCTTTGTCTAGGGCATTCGGCAAACAGGTGAGTGATTCCACATTGTGGACATCTAAGATCGGCCTTCTCCCGATTAGTTTGCTCCCATTCGGGGCAATGTGAGGAGATATGTCATGGGTGTCCACAAGTCCAACATTGGTTCTTGGGTCTACCCTCCAAAGCCTCTGCCTATACCTCTACCTAATGCCATCATCGATACAGGTCAGTAATGCATAAGAATTGTATTGCCCTCTTCATCATACGGTACATACGGGTGCACATAAGGCTCTTCTTTGTTCAACTCCTCCACATAGTAGATTGGAGCATTGCTCGGTGGATGGGTTACATATGGTCCAGGTGGTCTAGATATGCTTGTAGGGTTTACCTTCATTCTAGGAATGGCTAGTTTGGTGTCATTAGGTGCCGAGAGAGCTAATGGGACTCCCCTCCTGAAAAAGTTTTGCGGCCTATTCGCTAGATAAGGATGTCCATAGGGTTGCGAGTATGGGAGTCTACTCGATAGTCTAAAGTGCATGACATCATGACCGAACCTACCACATTTGGCACAAGGTCAGGACCTCTGGTCATCCTGGCACTCAGCTGGTAGGTGGTTTCTACCATAGTACACGCATTGGACGTGAGGGCATGTTGGTCATCTCATCAATTCTTGTAATTTGGCTATCTCCATCTTCATCTCCACTAGCTCCTGACTTGCATCCATGTTCTTCCCTGTATCCTAAGTACTTGGGCCTGATCTTTCGCTTGACGTTGAAACTCTCTCAAAGTTTCTTGTATTTTTCTCTTCTTAGGTCGGGATCTTGGAGCTTCTTTCTTTGAGATGGTCATCCACTCTAATTGCCTCATCAAAGACCCTAGCTAGCGTGTCTCACTAGAAGCTTGAATTGCCTACCAAGGCCTTGTAGAGTTGCTCACTTCTTATCCCATTGATGAAGACTGTGGAAACCACTCTTTTGATGGGTCACTCACCAGTTGGGATCCTCTTGAAGAGACTCTGCATGTGAGTGACATAGTCTCTTATGTCCTCCTTGTCATTCCACTTAATGTTCTTTAGCCACACTAGAAGGTTGTCAGAGTACCTAGGCTCAAAGAACCTCTTAATGAAGAGACTTTTGAGATTGTTGAAGTCAGTCGGCTTAGTAGTGTCTAGACTTGTGTACAAAGTCCTACCCTTATCTCCAAAGCATAGACCAAAATATTGAGAGCACTGAGTAAGATCGATGAGGCCATTGGCCTCGTAGGCTTGCTTGAAGTGCTCAACAAAACTATATGGGTCATCGTTTACTTGTTTAGCTGCTTAGCCATGACAGGGATTCTTGATTGGCTCTTTGAGCCCCAGTTAACTCCTAATCCTATAAGCAAAGAGGTTGCCATTGCAGTGGCGCTCTACTCTATCGACAAATGAGTTGTCTAACAGTTGCTTGGTAAGAAGCTCACTCAATGTGAGATCGCCTTCTGGCGCTCTTTCCCTCTTTGCATCAGGGCATGTCCTGTTTTTTCTTGCTAGGGCTAGCAGTCACACTGAATCTCACGCATTTCTATGCTCTGTTGCAAGCTTTTGGCCTGTTGTCCTTGATTGTAGGTCACTATGCCCTGCAAAGCTTCTCACACTAGTCTCTTCTCCTCTTCGAGATCCACTATGATATCCTCGGATGTCCTACTATGGTGGTATGTCTGGGTCTATAGGTCATAATTGGTGACTAGCCCACTGGATTTTTGTCAAGAAACCACCTAGGTCAAGCTCTTTGCCATGTCTATGGTTAGTGCTTGATTCTGCCATACTCGCGGTCTTGTGCTCCACTAGGTTGTTGATGAGATTGATCAAGTTGGGTAGATCCACTCCTCCAATGGTGTTGGTCCTTGTAGTGTTTGACTCCTGGGTCAC
Source organism: Lygodium microphyllum (assembly GCF_053477565.2). Classification (NCBI taxonomy): domain Eukaryota; kingdom Viridiplantae; phylum Streptophyta; class Polypodiopsida; order Schizaeales; family Lygodiaceae; genus Lygodium; species Lygodium microphyllum. The sequence continues at coordinate 86,505,132 of NC_141148.1, forward strand.
GTTCATGCTTGGTCCTATACTTGCAATGTCTAACTCCTGGGTCACATTCATGCTTATCCTATACTGGGTGTGTTATTTTTGCAAGCTTTTGATTTCGTGCTTTTGCAATTGAAATTGATTTTTAGAGCTTTTTGAAATAACCGTGGATGCTTTCTACAAATGACATGTCAAAAATATATTGCGCATCATGCATTACTAACCCATTCACAATAAAGGGAGCAATGGTGTTGAATAATCACAAGAAATAATAACATTCCAAAGTTTTGCATTACCCAAAAGGAGTACAATATTTAGAAAGGTTCCAAGATCTTCATGTAACAAAAAGGACATGTCACACCCTAATGAAGTGCATGATGATGAGTCCTCCAGAACAATGAATGAGCCATGCTTACGTTGGGCTTCCTACATAACAGGGCATATCTTACGTGTTTGCCCTAACACAAAGGCAAGGTCTGTGGGGGTTAGTGCAGGCTGATGTATGACCATGTGCTCCTTGGGTTGAAGGCCAAGTATGTGCATGTACACATAATACATATGTTTGCAAGCAAGAAATGCCTTTTGGTTAGATTCTCTTTTTTGAAAATCAGGACAAGTGCACCTAGGCTCTTCTTTGATGTGCACATCATAACAACTCTCTGTCAAGACTCGAAATACTGAATGTTGTCTCTCAAGTTGCACTACTTTGATGTGCACATCATAACAACTCTCTGTCAAGACTCGAAATACTGAATGTTGTCTCTCAAGTTGCACTACCTCCTCCAAGAATGTCACAACCATGCAACCAGCTGCCTCTATTCTCTTTTGTGCATCTTTGGAAATTCCATGTCTCCACTTGCGTCTTCTCCCGCTTGAACCACATTCTGTAGAAATAGGAGGTTTGCTCTTCTCGTTCCTTGGTGGTGCTGTAAAGCTAAAGCAGGCAAACTTGAAACCAGCCTGTCTTAGGATGCTACACTCTTCCTTCGATATATTTGTTCCTATATCAACTGGCCACAAAGATGGAACAATTGGTGATGCTATCACTTGTTTATGCACAGCGTTTGTATGCTTGACATCATGATTACAGAACCATATCCATTGTGCAATGGCCTTGTTCTTATAGGCTCTCTCAGACTAAAAGCATGGTGCGACTAACCCCACTTGCCGACTCTGTAATTTGCTGCTGCAATTCTTTCTACCCTCCATACCAAAACACTTTCTCACACAGTTAGGTGGCGTCCTTCGTAAAGCCCACTCCTCCTGTGCCACTTCTACCTCTTCTACGTGAGTTGACGTTTCCGCATTTGGTGCACTTACTCCACCTGCAAAGGGCTTGATTGGTATCTCCTCATCCTCTTGGATACATATCTCTTCCATCTTTCCATCGTCAAACTGTATACTCCGCGGCCTGCCCCTGATTTTCCTTTGCCTTGACTCCATCACGTATCCCGGTCTATGAGAACTTACAGTTGCTCCACCTCCCTTATTTTTTCTTTGCACAGTCTCCCTATCACCTTGCATTATAGGCTCCTCGTACAAAGGACTTCCAGCTACAACACCTTGCAACGCCCGTGCAACAGAGGAGGGATTTGGGGATTCCCTTTTGCTGGCACTAGCCAACAAAGACTCCATAGAAGGCCCAGATCCAATAAACCTCCCCGTGGTATAGCCCAACCTCTTTGCACATTGAATATATGCATTCAAAACATCACTAACACATGCATCATAAAGTGATATCTTTCGTTTTCCACCCTCACTTGCTAACCAACTAGCATGGACACTTTCTGATAAGTTTATGCTTGGAATTTGAGCATGTTCCCAAGGACTTTTGTTAGCCTGCAGAGTCAAATCCAAAAATAGAATCAGTAGCTCTCCCCATTGCTACATTGTGCAATAAATCTTAAGGAGCTGGAAAAAATGTCACACTTACATGAGATTCAATTCCTCCCCAGTGGGCAATTCTTTGCTCCCACCATTTCAACCACCTATCCAAAGCCTTGATGTGTTCCTTGTTGACATTTTGTGCCCACCAATCTTGGATAGCAGAGGCCTGAAGTGAGGCTAGTTGAGTTGTCGTTGCTAGCCTCCATGCTTCACACAATTCAATGTGGTGCATTTGTTTATCCACAGTGACTAATTTCTTGGTATGCTTTTGCAAACTTTGCTCCCAATGAAAAAGACAAGAACGCTCCCTCCCTTCCATTATGTTATGAGGCCCTCCATTGTACACAGCCCTTATTGCCATCCAATTCGCACTTGCCTCATCGGACATAAATACAGCAAAGTCAGGTGGATCATGGCCACATTGAACCATGACAGAATTCAAATTTCTCCAAAACAAGATTTGAGACTCTTCATCCTCCTCTTTAAATTCACATATTGCAATTACCTGCAATGCTCTCATGCTAGTTCATGATTGATACATTAGTATAGTGTTCATCAACAACAATTTAATTTCAATAAAAGCTTTCATTATGTTGCCACATACCCGTGATCATAAACTGAACAAGACATAGTTGCCCACCCATCAATCCTATGGGTATGATCAAAGTGCACCCATGCACGTCGTAAATCTCCAGTCCCAATTCGCCTCATACGATTCACTAAGTCCACCCCTGATGCTGGTCCCTTGGTGGACATTTTAAACAAGTAGCACTTCTCCTTGGCATCACCTTGTCCTGGAAATCTACTTCCATGGAAAAATGGGAAGACACAACGTTTTTGCAAAAGAAGTATGTTGTCATACCCATCACCAACCACCTGACCTTGTTTGGCTCTTTCTTGTGAAACAATGCCTTTGAACCTATGTGTTTATTAGAGGGTTATTTCAAATGCAGGACATACATTGTAAGCAGAAAATAATAATGCACAAGCCTACCCTTTATTCTACACAAGTGGCATCATTTCTTCTAGAAAATGATTAAGATCCACCTCTGTCGCCTCCGACTCGTCTTCTTTTGTTAAAGATCCAAACAACATCTGCCGAGCGACTAGCATCTGTATTTTTCGTGGGCCTCCCTTTTCGATCTTTAGGACCGTGCTCACAAGCCTCCGCACCTTGTCAAGGGTTGCCCTCTTAGTGCCATGTTGAACACTGTGAGCATGCTCCCCAACATGGATCACCAAACGTGTCATTGTAGGATCCAGCGGCAACACATAATAGATCATGCATTTGCAAATGGCTACACAAGTAGCAACATTAAGACAATAGTGACATGTTATCTTGGAGTTTCCCTCACTTGCAGGATAACCCATGCTCACGGTTCTATCCAAGTGACCATGGAAAAAAACATCATTGTATTTTCCCTCTGTTATGTAGTAAGGACAAGTGATCCTAAGACATTGAAGACTTCCAAGACAATAGCTCAAGCGCACAGTGCACTCAATTGCCATATTTGTCTGTGAGGGCCGCGACCACAGGTGACCATCATATTTTTGTTCCATACCCATCATTCGTTTCTTGCTATCTGTGGCTGGAAGCTCAAAAGCAATTGTGCCATTATACTCGATTGGGAGCTCATCCACCCTTCGTGGAGGTCCACAGAGCGCTAGTAATTTTTTCAATCTACCCGTTCTAGCTTTCTCCTCAATGAAGGCTGCAATCGAGTTATCATAGGAAGATAAGTCCTCGCTTTGGCTGCCCACACATAGGTCCTCACCGACATTTGTGGCATCAACATCCTTCTTGTTATCTGAGTGTACGTCAAGACACACTGGAGTTGATTTGCTACAACCTGGAGTACAATCAATGTAGTTGTCAATCTCATCTTCTATTGACTCAATACTGTTAGAGATGCACACATAGTTACTTGAGTGCCTGATAGAGTAGGTGGCTGATAATGTACTATCAATCAGATAGTGTGCATGCCCTTCATGATCCCATCTTGGAGACACAGTGACATTGTTTGCTCCACCATCATTCTCTATGACGGCTTGCAACCCCTGGAATTTTTGTGTTGGAGGCAATAGATTCTGTAGGTAGTACTCACTCAAAAGAATCTCCCCATTTCTTAATGAAACCCTGTGCTCTAAGCAATCACTGGCTAGTCTCCATGTCAAAATAGCAAAACTCGACATGTCGTGCCCTCTGGTGGGTTAGTATTTGATGAAGAGAAGAAAACTCTGAATATAGCTCATAGTGTGTATTTGATGAAGAGAAGGCAACAGTTCACCGTCACTACAAGCGGAGAGAAATCAATAGAAAAATTTACGACTCAACCACCCACCATCCTTCACCTTTATGCACTCATAATTTATTTATGTTGTATTAATTATTTAATTATTTAACGGCCAACTAGTTACCTAATTACGCAATCAACGGCTAACTTCTTTATTAGGGTTATTAAGTCTCTCCTCAACTCTCTCCTCTCTTTCTCAACTCTCTCCTCTCTTTGCTCTCACTCTCTCTCCTCTCCCTCTCTCTCTCCCTTCTCTCCCTTCTCTCTTTCTCCCTTCTCTTTCTCTCTCTCTCCCTTCTCTCTTTCTCCCTTCTCTTTCTCCCTTCTCTTTCTCTCTCTCTCCCTTCTCCCTTCTCTTTCTCCCTCTCGCCCTTCTCCCTTCTCTTTCTCCCTTCTCTTTCTCTCTCTCTCCCTTCTCTCTTTCTCCCTTCTCCCTTCTCTTTCTCTTTCTCCGTTCTTTCTCCCTTCTCCCTTCTCTTTCTCCCTTCTCTTTCTCTCTCTCTCCCTTCTCCCTTCTCCCTCTCTCTCTCTCTCTCTCCCTTCTCCCTCTCTCCCTTCTCCCTTCTCTTTCTCCCTTCTCTTTCTCTCTCTCTCCCTTCTCTCTTTCTCCCTTCTCCCTTCTCTTTCTCTTTCTCCGTTCTTTCTCCCTTCTCCCTTCTCTTTCTCCCTTCTCCCTTCTCCCTTCTCTTTCTCCCTTCTCTTTCTCTCTCTCTCCCTTCTCTCTTTCTCCCTTCTCTTTCTCTTCTCTTTCTCCCTTCTCTTTCTCCCTTCTCCCTTCTCTCCCTCTCTCCGTCTCTCTCTCATGACGGTGCCCCACAACTCACGACGGTGCCCCACAACGGTGCCCCACAACGACGGTGCCCCACAACGGTCTCGCTCCTGTACCTCACGATGGTGCCCCACAACGACGGTGCTCCTATAGCTCTCGTATCCTGCGCGACTGTCCGTAACTCCTGCAGCTCTCGCAGCATCCGCGACTGTTCGTATCCTGCGCGACTGTTCGTAACTCCTGCAGCACTAGCGACGATCAACGGCTTCGTCCGTGGCCTCCCAATCAACGGCTTCTTCCGTGGCCTCCCAATCCGCGATATCAACGGCTTCGTCCGTCCCAGGTAACATCTTGAGCCCCCCAATCGTCCGCGTCCACGCAGACGATGGGTGGGCTTAAGCTTGGTCATTTGCTTAAGCTTTGTCACGCTTCATCTTTTGGTCACGCTTTGTCACGCTTTGTCTTTTGGTCACGCTTCGTCTTTTGCCTTTTGGTCATGCTTAAGCTTTATCACGCTTTAGCTTGTTAATTTGGTCATGCTTCGTGTGGGCCTCCAAGGTAACACCTTGAAGCCCCCCAATCATCCGCGTCCACGCGGATGATGGGTGGGCTTATGCCCCATGGCAACTGTCCCGTATGCCATCCCATCATTTGGTTATGCCGTCCCGTCGTGTGGGCCTCCAAGGTAACACCTTGAAGCCCCCCAATCGTCCGCGTCCACGCGGACGATGGGTGGGCTTATGCCCCGTGGCAACCGTCCTGTATGCCGTCCCGTCATTTGGTATGCGCCGTCGTGTGGGCCTCCAAGGTAACACCTTGAAGCCCCCCAATCGTCCGCGTCCACGCGGACAATGGGTGGGCTTATGCCCCATGGCAACTGTCCCGTATGCCGTCCCGTATGCCGTCCGACGGGCCTCCAAGGTAAGAGATTGAACCCCCCATGGATACAAGCGTGTGGCTTTGTCCCATATGCTTCGTGAGAATAAGGTAAGAGATTGAACCCCCCAATCGTTCGCGTCCGCTCGGACGATCCGTGGGCTTATGCACAAGCGTGTGGCTTCGTCCGTGGCTTTGTCCCGTGACCTTAAAGAGATTGATTGTGTTGCTAATCTTAAAGAGATTGATTGTGTTGTTAATCTTAAAGAGGTTGATTGTGTATCTATTTGTAAGTGTGTAGAGAAAGTTATGGCACCTAAAAGAGTGCTTAGAAAGAGAAAGAAATGTGTGTCACCTCATAGTAGCCGTGAAGTCTGTATGAAGCTACGTTCAGGATGTGTTCTTGGGCGGATCTTAGAGCAAGAAGCATCATCACGTTTGAGATCAGTGGACACTCCTTCAACAAAGAAAGGACGTGGTCCAAAAAGATGTGTCTACATTGATGACGAAGCACAAGTGGATGGGGACTCCAATACAATTGACGGGGTTGCGGAGCACACAAGTAGTCACTTATGTGTCTATTTCATTTACATATGACGCTTTGTTCAGTGTTATGTATTAAATATGATTGGTTTAATGCTACTTTTTTTAATTTTTACTTATTAATATCTGCTCCTACAGAGACTAATGTGCAGCATGATAGTCTAGATGACAAAGAAGAGGTGAGTGGTGATAGTGATCAAAGGGAGAATGATGATGAAAAAGAAAAGAAGCACTCAAGGAACTTAGGCAAGCAAGTCTCTCTAGGACTGATGAAGGATGTGCTGAGTCAATTTTATATAAAAAAGAGGACGCTACCTCCTCTTGTGCCTCTTTGCAGATTAGTGGCTCATGAGGCAGTCAGATTTGCTACGGATGATGCCCAGTGGTTGATTCCTTCCTTTGATTCCACTGGTTATCTTGAGACTATGGGACACTTCCTTGTGTCAGTTGAAGGTCCGAGAGGGGAGACCATGTCTGTGACAGCCAGCAATCTAGATGAATGGGGTCCAATATGGCGTCAAAGAAATGAGGATTTTGAGAGGGCTCTTGGAAGAGAGTGGCAAGACCTTAAGGGTAAAAAGTTCTTGGTTTGGGATGGAAACCACAGGCTTAAAACATGGTGGAAACGCATCAAGGAAAGTAAGTTGTCCACTATACATGCAAGTATTGAATGTTCGTATCCCATTCTTATGTTTGTTGGTTTTCAATTACAGAGTACTCCGACTGTGCTCACTACCATGTTAGTGTACGGTGCCAATTCATTGAGGTGCCCAAGGCAAAGGAAGCAGAGCTACTACTCGCACTAGACACCACCAACGCGTAAGTCTTCTTCCTTTAACTATGCTCCTCTTTGTAATATGTTACACTTACATTCTCATATTATGCTTTTGTTTGTTTTCAATAGTATTGCCAGAGCTCATGTTACTCCAAATATTGCGCATGAGGTGTATATGTTTCAAAAGTTTGGTATTGCAAACAAAGACTCCATTCTAGATAGATTGAGTCCGGCCATGAGGAAGTGGGCTGAGGTTGAGATGAGTATAGAGGCAAGGTATTATCATGGTGTTGCTCCATGGTATAACTCTCCTTGCGGTTTAATATCTCAGCTTGTATGGAAGGTGATTTTCTTTCTATGGCTCACTTGTATGAGATGTGCTTTTCTATCTCTAATTTAGTTTTTTTTTGGAATGATAGGATGAATTTCATGTCTTCATCTCAAAAGAAACTGCTAAGCTTGAGGCTCTTGGTCTAGATGAGGTAGAGAGGAAGAAACGTTTGGAGAAGGCTACAAGGGTGGAAGAGGAGCGCCTTAAGGATAGGGGTTACAAATACCTATCCATTGCTAATCCCCAAAATGGTGATGAGTTCTTTAAGTTGTTATTTGGGCTAAAGTGGGATGATGCAAGCATGCTCAAGATCACAAGAGACAAGCTGTATTGTCTCACAAGCTCAAAAATCCCTGCGGAAATGTAATTTGTATATATAACGCAAGGTGTGTGTATGTGATGCTTTTTTCTTCAATGCTTTCTATTTGTGTATATTGTTGTGCATCACAGGAAAAAAATATTGTTGCATCTTATGAGTCTCACAAAGGCCAAAGACCCCCAATACCCGCATTTTGGTGATTATAAGCTCTTTCGGGTTTACATGAAGAAAGAGACATATTGGGCTCACTTGCATTCGGAGGCACTACTTCAGATTGATAGGATACAAGTAGAAGGTCCACAGCTACCAGATTCATTTGAGGAGTTCTTTAAGCTTAACATGAAGAATCATGTCATGCAGGTTGACTCAATGCAGTGCATTCATATTGCTTTCTTAAGTTCTTTCTTAAAATGTATATGTGCTAATGTTAAGCGCTTGTGAAACTTGTGTAGGCTTTTGTACACCTCTTGGATGGAGTGAAATCTTCAGATGTTGCAGAGAAGATGCCAGAGCTTACGTTTTCAGCCAAACGTGTGATTTATAGGTTAGCATGCATTTTCATACTAGATTGTGTGTCTGATTTTCATATTAGATTGCATGCATTTGCTTGCGTAATTGGCAAGAATGTTGCAGGTGGATACTACAATGTGTAGAAGAGAAGAGGCTGGATGCAGCTCCGCAATTCACAAGAGACTGGATTGATGTTCATGACGAGAACACTATGTATTCTCCATCATTACGTGATAGAAAATTGACGGCATGGGAGGCAAGTGTTTGCCCTTGGTGGCTGGATTACCCTGTGGGGGTTATCCCTAAGCAAGAGAAAGATCTGCATGACAGTAAGTACTTCAATCTCTGTAAACATCTTGTCGCTTTTGTAGCAATAGTTTTTGTGCTCATGCATGGGAGTCTAAGGGTGAATGATACTATGTAGGATTCAAGGAGGGAGTTGATACTCATGAACTGCTTACCGCACCCCCCACTGTAGAGAAGCAAGCAACCAAGGCTACCAAAGGTGCCACCCAGGGTACTCAAGGTAATCCAGGGAGAAAAAATGTGCCAGAGTCCTCTATGGCGCCCACCACCTCCTTTGTTGCAGATTCATCTCTTGGTCGAGAGAATTGGGAGAGGCGACCTATGACCCGTTTAGTAGGTGAGAAGTCTTATATTAACTTGAAATTCGTGTATGATTATTAAAAATAAATTACTTTGAGATAATTGTTGCAGGGTTCCAGTATCAAATATATGTCGATGCTCTATTAGTGGATGTGACCCAAATTGATAGATTTGCCCTTGATAGGTAGACATGACAACTACATATTGCAAGAACATCAATTTACATGTTGCATATAGCATTGCATCATCGGTTACTTTGCATTAATGACTATGTTGTTTTGTGTATAGCATCAACAAGTTTTTTGCAACACAAAAGATGCATCTTTATAGCAAAGATGGAGTTCCATGTCAAGAGGTGGCTCGATTGATATTTGCGGATTTTCCTACGAGCTTGCTTGTGGATGCTCTAGGTCCCATCCCATTGGGTAAGTTATGCTTTCTATCACACAAGGTTTACATCAAACTCACTTCTCATATATCATAATACCAATGTTGTTTGTAGAGGGCATGACTATTCCCAAGTGGAACACGTTCTCAAAGGGTCTAGTTATGGGTTGTATGGACCTTGCTCGCGAGTATTTGGCCGACCAGGGATTCTTAGTCACTATGTGCTTAGCAGAGCATATAGGTGAGTTTATTACGGATGCGGCAAGGGTGGGGTTTGTGCTTCACCGCACTTGGACACTCATGTGTGACTCCAAGGCTTATCGACATCCCGTTACTAGAGAGGTGGTAAGATAACAAAGTTGGATACGTTGAACGTACGGTTGTATGTTCTAAATAAAGTTTATGTTACATGCTTTAAATAAAAACATGGATCACTTATTCTATTTCCACTCGTGAATAGGTACTTGATCTTACTGTGTGTCTTTGGCATCGTGCTGGTCATGTTGTGCCTTGCTACGACAGAGAGGCTGGGGAGAAGATTTCAGAGAGATTGTTTCCAGCGTATCGTAGCTACATGATGGATGATTGTGTCTTTCCCATGGATGTTGATGGTGTCATTGTCAGAGGCGGAGCAGAGAGGTCTCATCTTTTCTTTCAGTAAGTAGTCTTGCATGTTTTTGCTCTCAGGTTACCTTGTATGGTATTTTCATTGTTTCTACTTGCATGGCCGCAAAGATTCTGTATCTTGATTGGTGATATGTGATTGGTGATATGGTTAGGTGGTTACTAGCTACATTTACGAAACGCTACGACTATGTTTTGGATGTGTTTGCGGGGTGTGGTGGTTTGGCGCGGGCCAGTGCAGAGGAGATGAGACATTGCATGTGTCTAGAAATAGATGATGTGCTCTATGGGGAGTGTTTGTCCACCATAGTGTGTGGACCGGTACCACGCTGAGAGAGTGTGTGTTTTTTTTTCGAGAGACTCTAGACATTTCATTTTGTTACTACTTTTATATATATGTTTATTATACACTTCGTCATGTGACTATGCCCGATTTTGTCTAAGAGATTACATGCATTGGGATCTTTGATTTGTTTTTAGGAAGAGTGTACCTTGCAACTATTTGACACGAATATATTTTACTAGTTTTCCGTTGGTTTTGTTTTCTTGATGTGTGTGTGTTCATGTAAATGCAATGTGTCGTACTCCTTAAGTAAGACTATTTATATGCAGAATGGATATGTTGCACGAAAAAGCTCGAAAAAAAGAGATTGATTAGAAAAGAACGAAAATGAAAGCCCGCAAAAATAAAATCCCCTCCTATACTTGCGGTTCCCGATCACCCTACTACATTTTAGGGTCTTCACCTACTAGTGGGTTTATTCTGATTGTTAGGTCTGAGTGAGTTTCTTATTATTTACAAATTATCTCCTCAATTAAACTCACTCGGTGTGTGTGCATGCTCACTTCCGTGCACCATGCGAAATTAGGCTTTCAGTTTTTCTTATTTGCACTTCAAGTATTGGAAAACAATGTGGGTGCGAATACAAGGTGACAATTGTAGCTCTCGCACTCTCGTCTCAATTCTCGACCTAATGGGACTCTAAACTCGATTCCTTGCCACTTCCTCTGGTCTCTAAGGCTTGTGTTGCATGGTTTAGTTTGCTCGGGATCAAATGGGTTCTGCTGGTTAGCCTACGGCTCTTAGTGTGTCGAATATGCTGATATGAGTGTCAGCATTGTGCCTAGCCATTTGGCTGTGATTTCTAGGGTTGAATTTGCTTGCAAGTCTTTCGATGAATTTCCCTCTTGCAGGTTGTATTCATTGTCATTTTAGATACGCTAATTTTGTCAATTTTGATGTGTTAATTCTACAGAGTTTAATTCTGCAGTGTCCAATTTCAAGAACTGGACATCTGATTTGACAAATGTCCAATTTTGTATGGTTCAACTTTCCTGTCCGATTCTGGGAATCGGACAGGGTGTGTCCGATTGGACAAGTTTAGGCGGCTGGTTCAATTTGAGTATGTTCAATTCCAAAAGTTGAACAAGGTCAAGTCCGAGTGTCCAATCCTCAGGATCGAATGCGTGGTAGTGGTTTGATTATTGGGGTGTTTGATTTTGGTTGGTTCGATCGGTCAATCGGACCAAGTGGTTTGATTTTGGTTGGGTCTGCCAATTATGGGCATTCCATTCTAGGAATTTGACCAAACCCAGGGCATCCGAGTGCCTGAGTGTTCGATTCTGGGAATCGAACACTTATGGATCGCATTCGATTCTGTCGGCACATAAACTATGGAAACAAAAATCGCTTTGTGCCACCAATTTTTGGCCATGCACACTACAAGATTCACCACAATCAAAGGTTAGATGCACAGAAAGGTTTCTACACACTTGATCCAAACAATAAACTCCTGTGACCTTTGATCGATTCGTTGAAAGCTCTCTCTCTCTCTCTCTCTCTCTCTCTCTCTCTCTCTCTCTCTCTCTCTCTCTCTCTCTCTACTGTAGAACCTGAAAATGAGGTCTCCCTTTGCCTCCCAAGGTCACCTCCTACCTATCTCAAGCTCCGGTTTAAGGATGAACCCTTACTTTGTTTCTCGATTTGAGGCGTACAAGTGCTCAAGCTTGAATTCGTTTGTCCCGGCAATGGAACCAAAATGTAGAGGTGAGCTCATGCTCAACCGCCAAGATCCACAGACCGCTTATTGTTTCAAGCATTTCAAGTGAATATCTATGGCTATCTCTCACCTACCAACACACCTTTGATCCTACTGGGATGTAGTGAGCTTACCTTGATTCTTAAGCAAGTTGCCTCCCTCAAGCACATCGATAGATGCACGATCCATGATGGGAGCTCAAGCAACCTCAAGCCTCCACCTTCAAGCTCCATCCTCCATAGTTGCGTGCAAGATAAGAGAAGACAAGAGAAGAGAAGAAGAGAGGAGATGATGGTGGAGAGTTTCTTCTCCTTGATCCCTCACCCTCACACACTCACTCCCTCACACTCTCACACTTCCTCTCTCAAGCACACACAAGAAACCAAGAAGGAGACAAGAAGAGAAGAAGATGAGTCCACTTTACCACACACCAAAGAATGAGCTCCTTATTCACTTTTCAACTTTATATACAAAACCCTAAATCCCTTTTGGGTGGTTATCCCCTTATCCCCTTTTTTATATGGATGTGGCCTAGGCCCTTTTTCCCATTGTCCTCCTATCTTCCTAGATTTCTTTCTACTACTCATCTACCTTTACAATTTACATAGGAGGAAACCTGGTACTCTTTTACAAAAGTTTTTAGGGGCACCTCGCATTTAAAAGTGTGCTTTTGCCTTTGCCTTAGCTTTGTAGAACGCCCTTGTGCTTTCGGTCGTTTCCCTTCCTGCTTCTTCCGTTGTGTTTGATTTTCTTCTAGGCCGCCTATTTTAGCTCCCGGCTTGCGCTTTTCCACTTTTTTTGCTTTCTTTTTGTGTTGAGATTAACATTATATAGATTCCAAGTTGATTTTTTGCCATGGCTTTAAATTTCAAAAACATTTTAAATGTTTTACTCTTATATTGCAAAAAGTACACCTATGTCATCTTGTTGAAATGATCAATGAAAGTGATATAGAATCTACATTTCCCACTCAAAGAGACATTTTGACATGGATCCCAAATATTTGAGTATACCATTTCTAGAGGATAATTTCTCACTCTCCCCCTCTTTAGAAATGGGAGTCTAAAGTGCTTGCCAAGCTCACAAGTCTCACATAGATTATCATAATTTACATAACCACATCGTGGAAGTCCACGAACAACTTGTCTAGACTACATTTGTTTAAGCCTTTGCAAATTCACATGTCCAATACTTCTATGCCATAGTTCTACATATTTATCTTCGATGTCTTGTCTCAACATGCATAGAGCTCTGTATAATGGGGAATCTGTAGAAGTTACATGGCACAACAGATAGAATTTGAGCAAGGAGTAGAAAACACACAATAGATATGAGAAGAATAGAAGCTTCTTTAATTTCAAACGCATTGATACAAAGCTGGCTCTATCCACCCGAGCACTTCCCTGTGAAGTTGAAATGGCAATCTAAACATAAGATAGGTGAAGAGATTAAGGATAGTTGGAAGAACTCTGACTATAGATTGATGATGGCATTGGGGAGGGGTCTTCCTTTTACATCTTAGGAGGGTAGTTTGGTCAACTTGTCTGACTATATTATGAACCTTGTTGAGATGGCAATCTCAACACGTGTCGACATTAATGATGGACTACCTGACTAGATGGGTTTGCACGTCTACACTTAGCACATCGGTGGTCATTATGATCCTTTACATGACCATTGGCTTATCACTTATTGTATTTAGGTTGTTGCACCTACCTACAATTGGCATAGAGATAGTGTCGATCGATTAGTATACTATTCAGTTATGCACTATTTGACTTAGTAGGCCACTTTTCTTTATGTTATATCTTATCTATACTTTGTGGATATTGTATTGTGTGTGGAAGAAGAAGAAAAAAATAGGAAGAAAACGTTTTGGTCTCCATCTCTCTTCTTGTGTTCTTGAGTGAGCTTCCTCTTGTGTGTACAGTGTGTGTTTAGCGTAGTAGCTCAAGCAAGTCCCCCCACCACATGATTCTTGACATGGTATCAAAGCGATGCCACTAAGAGAGGCTAGTTTTGAAGGCTGAAGTGAAGGAAAAGAAGTAAGAATTTGAGCAAGAAAGCAACCGGTAAGAAGCTCTCCCATTCTTCCACTCTTTCTCTTGGATAGTGCCTGTTGAAGCACCGGAAGCTGGGCATAGTGAAAATCTCAGATTACTATGAGATTTGGTATGCAAGCAAAGTACTGTATATTCTGAAGATAGGTTTTGAGATTTTCGCCGTTATTTTTTTGGGTATTTGAGGGCTATATTAAGGCCTCATTTTAGAGCTGCAAGGTTGCAAACAATAGTTTCAGGGTATAATGTGATTTTAATTGTATCGACCAAAAGTAGATACACATATTGCAAATTTCAAATCTGTAAATTTTGAGGTGTTTGCCACCTAAGAAGCAAACATAAGTTTGATCTACAGACATGTTGCAAATTATATATATTGTTGAGCAATTAGTGAAAAAGGTTACTTGGTGTATTGCTGTGCGCTTGTTGTAAAAGGTTATAGAAGACTTGCTTGCTATTTTGTGTTATTTTTTTAATAATAGCATATAACAATGAAAATTCCATCATTGAGAAGCTGGACAAGAATAACTATCCTTCATGGAAGTTTTGTGTGACGAACTTTATTATTGAAAATGTTATTTATGAGTTCATTTTAGGTGAAGAAAATGAGCCAGAGTTGAGCAGCCCTGCAAACTGTAGATGAATCAAAGGCGTGGAAAGAATGAAATGTAAAAGACAAGAAGGTGATATATTGGCTATCTGCAGTTATTAATAATACTATGTTGGAACATATTAGGAATGCAAAAACTTCACATGTAGCTTAGATAACTTTTTAGAACATGTTTTTAGTAAATACAAAGGCATAAAAGATTCAACTCAAGCAAGAGTTGAATACCTTGAAGAAAGGAAAAATGTCTATCAATGAGTATGTTTTGAAGGTGACGAGTATTGCACATGCTTTAGCAACGAGTGCTGCAATGCTTGATGATGATTTGGTTTCATCTACTTTAGGTGGCCTTAATAATGAAAAGTCTTGGAAATAACTTATCACTTTTGTATATATACGAAAGCTATTTTCAGATTTTAATGAGTTGGTCTCTCTCATGATTACTGAAGATATCAATATGCAAGGTGACTCATCTGACAAAAATGATGAACAGGTCCAAGCATTTTACTCAAGTTTAGGAAGGGGACGTGGTAGATCCTCTTTGAGAGGCCGTGGCATGGAACGTACTGGTAACAACTAACAAAACAGGTTAAATCAACAATTTGATGAAATGCAGGTCTTCAAAAGGCCTTGCAAAGGGGAGCTCTAGAGAAAGAGGTAGATGGCAAAACAGAGGTTCTGGAAATTCTACTATTGTTTACTATTATGATTGAAAAATAGATCATATTGTAGCCCATTGCTATGCTAAGAAGGATGATGTCCGCATTGGTAAATTGTAGCAAGGAAACTATGTATCATCTTCATGACAAAATGAAGACAAAAATGAGTGTTTGTTTGTTATACAACATATGATGAATGTTGTTATAGAAAAGGTGCTGATGTATGGTATGTCAATTCAGGTGCATCTAATCATATGACTAGTCATATTGAATGGTTTGGAGAGATACAAGACTTAGAACATCTAGGTTATGTGCAAATGAGTGATGATTCATGCCACCCAATGTCACACATTGAAAATGTTCCCTTGTCCTTGCATGATGGCCAGACAAAGAATCTATCAAATGTATTACACATGCCATCAATCATAAACAATTTAGTATTTGTTAGCCAAATGGTAGAGCAAGGGTTATAGGTTCAATTTAATGCAAAAGGTTGTTTTATAGAAGACTTGAATGATAAGTGCAGGTTGGTCGCAAAGAAAGTAGAGTTGGCTATATGTTCATTTTAGATGAAATTCCTACAATGAATGTTGTTATCTATGCTAAAGGAAAAGGAATGGATTGTAGACATTGAAATATGGCATAAAAGTATTGGACACACGCAAATGTGCAAAGGTTGAAATTAATGCAGTTCAAAGGATTGGTAACAGGGTTGCCTACTTTTAGAGTTGTAGAATTTCATAAAGTGTGTGAAGCGTGTCAGTTTGGTAAGTAGGAAAGACAACCTTTTTTGCATAACAGAGATGTGAGCAAAAATATACTTGATGTTATGCATACAAATGTTTGGGGGCCTACATAGAATGTATCTCTTTGTGGCAGCAAATACTTTGTCACATTTATTGATAATTATTCAAGGAAGCTATGGATATATTTCATGAAGGAAAAGAGTGATGTATTTGAACACTTCAAATATTTCAAGGTGGCTGTTGAAATAGAAACAAGCTTGAAATGTAAGTGCTTGAGATCATGTGGAGGGGAGAGTACCTTTCTAATGAGTTTAGTAACTTCTTGAGGTCTCATGGGATAAAGAGACAATTTACTTGTAGGTATATCCCAAAGCAAAATGGGATTGCAGAAAGAAAAAATAGGCACATTGCAAAAGTTACACGGGCATTGTTGGTTGAAAAGAATATGCCAAAATATTTTTGGTTTGAAGGTGTTCATACTACTATGTATATTATAAACAGAACTCCCACCACTGCAGTTCATGAGATGACCTCCGAAGAATGCTTTACAGGTAAAAAGCCCAATGTGTCACACTTGAAAGTATTTGGCTATATTGCATATGTTCATGTGCCAGATGAGCTGTGAAAGAAGCTTGATCCAAAGGTTGAAAAATGTATTTTTATTGAATACTCTTAAGTGCAAAAAGGGTATTGTTGTTATAACCCTATCCTAGGTGAGTTTGGAGTGAGTAGGGATGTTATTTTTATGAGATGAGCAGTTATGGTATGCATCTATTGGTGATGTACTAGATTATGATAATAATCATGATAGCTATGTGCAAAAAGAAAAGCAAGAATCACAGAGCATTAATGCACTAGAACCATCATTCAGTACTAAACCTATAGTTAGCCCTTCGTCTGGGAAACTAAGGAGTAGCCCCACATCTTCAGGTCGATCTACACATATTGCAAGTAAAGACAAAGGAAAGAAGAAAGTGTGGATGGTAATGATGTATCTACTAGTCATTTATGATTTGATGGAGATTCTAGTGGTTCATAGATTTTGGATGATGTGCTTGGTATTCCTTCAATCAGGACACCAAGTGTACAGAGAGTACATAGTAATGTAAAGGCTCCAATGAGTGATGCAGTGGTATGTAGGTCTAGCAGGGTCAAATGCCCTGTTAAAATATTTGGTTTTGAAGGTTATGCAGCTCACCATTATGATTATATGGTGAAGGTAGTTGAGGATGTTGAGCCCACTTGTTTTGAGGATGTTGTTGGTCATGCTCATTGGGATGTAGTAATGGATGAGGAGATGGCTACATTAGAAGCCAATAAGACTTGGGATTTGGTACCCTTGCCTAAGGGCAAGAAAGATATTGGATGTAAGTGGGTTTACAAAATCAAGCATAATGTATATGGTTTGATTAACAAGTATAAGGATAGGTTGGTTGCAATTGGCTATGCTCAAACATATGGCATAGATTATGAAGAGACATTCAGTCTAATTGCTAGGATGGCAACTATTAGATGCGTGATTGCTTTGATAGCAGTCAAAGATTGGAGTTTTCAGCAAATGGATATTAAGAATGCCTTCTTGTATGGTGAATTGCAAGAAGAGGTGTATATGGAGCAACCAATAGGTTATGAGGATTTAGAGCATCCCACATATGTGTGTAGGTTAAAGAAGACACTCTATGGGCTGAAGCAAGCACCAAGAGCATGGTTTGACAAGATTGGAGAGTATCTTATCAATATTGGCTTTTATATTTCTGATATTGATCACTCACTTTATGTGAGAAAGGGAGATGCATGTTTGGTCATCATAGTCATCTATGTGGATGACTTGATTACTATAGGTGATAGTGACAATGGAATTTCTTGAAGTTAAGGACTTTTTAAAGAAGAACTACTCTATACATCAAAATCGGACAATCCTTTAAATTTTATATTTCCTCTCTATAATACTCTCTCTCTCTCTCTCTTCATATTCTCTTCACTTCTCTCTCTTCTTTTCTTCTCTCCCATCTTTCTTTACACTTTCTCTTCCCTCTCCTCTCTTTTCTTCTCTCTCTCCTTTTTTTCTCTCTTTTAAATTTTATATTTTCTCTCCTTATAATTCTCTCTCTCTCTTTTCTTCTTCTTCTCTCCCTTCTCCCCTCTCTCTTTACTATTTATTTTAGTTTATTTTCTCTTATCTCCTTGACATTCTTTCTCCCTCCACTTTTCTTCTCTTCTCCCTCTCTCCATGCTTCTATCTCTCTCTCTCTCTCTCTCTCTCTTAATTTTTATCTCTTCTCACTGTATAATTCTCTCTCCATGTTTATATTCTCTCTCTTCTTCTTCCTCTTCTCTCTCTATCTCTTTTTCTCCTCTCCCCCTCTCTCTCCCCCTTTTTTCTTCTCCTCTCTCTCCACTCTTTTTCTCTCTTATTTTTTCTTTTTTTATTCTCTCTCTCTTTTAAATTTTATCTTTTGTCTCTCTATAATTCTCTCTCTTTCTCTCTCTCTCTCTCTCTCTCTCTCTCTCTCTCTTTTTATTCTCTTTCTCTCTTTTAAATTTTCTCTCTCTCTCTTCTCTTTTTCTCTCCTCCCTCCCCCCTCTCTCTCTCTCTCAAAGCATGGCTTTTAAAAATGTTTACTTTTAAAAAATAAGATTTTAAAAAAAATTAAAATATTTATTTAAAATAAGAGAAAAATAAATGTTATATTTTCTCTCTTTATAATTCTCTCCCTCTTCCCCCTCCTTTCTCTCTCTCTCTCTTTCTTCTTCTTTTGCTTCTCTCTCCCTCTTCATTCTTTCACCTCTTTTTTATTTTCTGTCTTTTAAATTTTATATTTTCTCTTTCCTTTTTTCTCTCCCCACTTTTCTTCTCTCTTTCTCACTCCCCTCTTTTCCTTCTCTTTCCTCTTTTTTCCTTTTCAATCTCTCTCTCTTTTAAATTTTATATTTCCTCTCTAAAATTCTCTCTCTTCCCTCTCTCTCTCTCTCTCTCTCAAAGTATAGCTCTCTTTCCTCCTCTCTCAAAAAAGGTTAAATTTAAAAAATATTTTTCTATTTCCTCTTTTTCCCATGTATCTCCCTCTTTTCCTCTTTCTTCTTCTTCTTCTCTCTCTCTCTCTCTCTGTCTCTCTCCTCTCTCTCTCCGTGCTTTTCTACTCTCTCTTTCTCTCCATCTAAAGGGACCTCTAATGGGACGGCACTGGCTATGGCACTAGCCGGATCTCATGCTCATCACAGACAAACCCACCCACACGCTCTTGCGGGCCAAGAGCGTCTATCTACTCCTAAAGGACGAACTGTCCTAAAGCCTAATCTATGCATTTATAGTTTTGCAGTCCAATGTTTCCCTTTCTATAAACTCCACAGAGGGAGAACCCTTACACATTGGCAATAAATGCCACGATAATCACATACATGGGACGCAACCTCTCGGTAGAATCACTGCGGCCTCACTGCAGCTCTCCTATATCACAGGGATTGGCCCCTTGATGCACTGTTCAACGTATAGAACAAACGAACAAACTCCACTCTTTCATTTTGAAAGTATTTGAGGAGATACCATGTGTCCTTACCAAATGATTTCCCCAAGAAATGAACATCTATCCTACGGCTTAGGTTGCCTTTCCACACTCAAGCGTGGGTCATCATAATCGAAAGCAAGTGCTATCCATCCAATCCTATATATTCTGATACCATGGTTGACATGCACATGCAAAAGTGGTTGATCCTAAAGTGCTCAAACATAATTTTCAATAAAAAACGTATGGTGCACAACCAGGCTGTCCAATGCTCATTCACTAACTCGTTGCGGCGATGTACGGATAGCACCAAGACCACACTCGTGCTACTATCCTCTTAATTAAAATACAACAAACTCTATGTCATGATATGCATCAGAAAATCAGCAATAATCCACACGCAAATCGCACCATTCAAACATCCCACCCCCTACATTTAGGCATTGCTTTCGTTGCATAGGTGTAGAGGTTCATTTTGTCATATTTTGATGTATGAAAAGTGATAAATCACAAACTTTGACGAGGAGATAGGGAAAATTGAGGCTAAACCTCATGCTTTGCCACTACCATACATCCACAAACAATCATTATATTTTTTCTTATTTTTGTGAAGCGTATTTCTATTTTTTCTCTTATTTTCTCTATTTTCTTGATTTATTTGTCAATAAAATATGCTATTTTCTGATTTTTCTTGTTCCAATCACTTCACCCTACTAACATTCAATTTATTTTTTATTTTTTTCCCATAGGAACACATTTCACCCACCCGAAACGACAAAACTACCATTTTACCGCTTAAAAACTGCATTTCGGATTTTACGAGAATTAAATAGCGCATGTAAATCATTGCAAAATCAAGATTTTTTTATAAATAGTAATTAATCATGATGCAACCAGCACTCAAACAAATTTTCATCCAATAAGAACATCATTACCATCATAAAATACCCAAAACCCTTCATTTTCTTCATAAAAATGGTCATACCATGTTTTTTTTACGAAACCCGAGACGCATTAAATGACTGCATGACCAGCAGAGGGAGCCTCCATTGCTCTCAATCCAATGCTGCACATCAATCTTCAGCATCTCCATCAATCTCCATCACCGTTTGCTTTAATATCCTTCCCGATTCCTCCTTCAAGATAGTGCACATGAACGGCCCATAGAGAGAAGAGAGAGAGAGGAGAGAGAAATACTAGATTCTGATCTCTTCATTCAGCCAGACATATCTCGCGCGAAGACCGGCGATATGATCAAGGAAGAAGGAGCGTTTACTGGGCATTGTCTATTTCATGGCTTACTTGCAGCCCAAAATCGATTGGGGGGGGGGGGGAAGGGAGGAGGGGTCTGATTTTTTCTGCGCCTTCAACAGGCATCACCATATCTCGCCACATGAAGAAGAATTGGATTCTTGGCCAATTTTCGGCCTCTTCCGCATCCGGGCTCCGATTCGGCCTCTGAAAAATCCTGCACATCCGTCTTGGCATCCCGCACTGACTGGTAGCTCCCGACATCCCGCACGGCAGTCGAAAAATTTATCAAAAAATTTGCAAGTGTTGCTCAGGCACCTTTTAAAAGTCATCTTTCACTTGGTGCTTAAAATCGTCCTAGCTGCAGCCGCCGCCGCCTTCGATGTTGAAGATTTTTCCCCTAAATTCTGGATTTTTTGGCAAATTTTAGGCACATTCCGGGCTCAAAACTCCGCTCTCATTGACAATCACGGGATAGGATGACTCAGCCCGTCAAATCCCACAATAGATGTGCACAAAACAACCAAAGGAAGCATCAAGCTGATACAAAATAGATATCTATTAAAACACAGCACAATGCTCACCCTACCCCCATTACAAAACCAAGGCATGAAATCCACAAGGAGTAGGCCTAGCATAATCTGATAGAAGGTCCGAAGCTAGTCACTAATCGACTGCTCCACCACGGCCAAACTAAAAAGAACTATCAAAGAGGTCACCCTAAGTGGTGGTCTGAACTACCTACCTAACTAAGGACAACACACCCCAAAAACTCCTACTAGGTGAGGACTCCTATAGCTTGGTCAAGAAATATTTTCTTTTAGCACATTTTTTCTTTTAGGCTTTTATTTTTCCATACTCGACGTGTAAAAAGGAGGGAGCTAAGCGTAGTGACCCAAGGAGAACAGGGCATCGGCCTCAGGTCCTGTCTCGGTACCCAAGAACCTACTAAGCCCTCGTGAGGCGACACTTAATCCTTTTCTAACGCTCACTTTTATTTTCGCTCCAACCTTCATTACTTTCTTCTTTTCCAACGAAACGCCACCCTTAGGAAGACAAGGCATCGGCCCCGGGTCTGACTCGTCCCCAGGAACCTACCAGGCCTTCGCAAGGCGATGAGCAACTGCTTATAAATTTTCCTTTCTTTTCTTTTCTATTTTATAGGGGTTAGAACCCCTTTTTACACACCTTTGTATATATTTATTGCCTTTGAGATATTCGGGGTTTCTTCCTCTCTATCATCATCCTTTTCCTTCGGCAGGCTTCTCTAATTGCCTCACAACTAAGCAAGAACTCCTAGAACGGCTGCCTAGCAGGCTAGTAGAACAAGGTCACTAGAACTGCCTTCTAAAATACGTCTTTCGATGCCTGGCAATGTCTTTACAGAAGGCAACAACTACTCAGCCCTCCCTCAGACAGATCTAGCCTAAACTTGGGACTTCATGCCTTGGACGCGGGTCCCCAATCAGAAAAGAAAAATCCCCTACAATTACACAAACACATTACTCATAAAGGAGTGATATCACCTGGATAGGGCCATGAGAAGCTTCCGCGCGACATAGGCTCCTTCCAAGCTCTTCTTTGAACCTGTCTAGCACAGGACTAAAAACAAGAAACCATTAACTGTACCCGTACTAAACAGACGACTGGCCCTCTTGGCCTAATGAAACAAAACATTTAAAACCTCGCAAAACTGGCCCTCTTAGCCTAACGAGATCAAATAGAATAGCACCTACACATCCCTCCCCGAAATAGTACAAATATACAATAATATGCTTCTTTCCAAGAAGGAAAAATAGGGCTTGCAGCCCTAGGCTAAATGCATAAGATTATGACCCATCCCTCTTGCATATATAGCAAGAGACGTGCGCATAACATGTTGTCTAATCAGTCTATGGGTCCAGGATAACAATGGTAGATGGGTCTCGGCTACTCTTTGCATCACCCATATCAATGCTCTGATAACATTCCCCACAAGTGACCGGGTCCTGTCTCATTATTGATAACAATATCCAAACTAGGACCACAGTTGAAGAAAAGGTCTTCTTCATAAGCAAGGTTTGCCAATGAATCCGCAAACTGATTCCAGTAACGTGGAATTAGCTAAAGAGACACTCTCTCAAACTCCTCAAGTAGAGTCATGGTAGTTTGATGATACATACAAAGGATGGGATTTTGCAATGTGTATCTCCCATCTAGCTGATTCAAGATCAACTGGGAATCCCCTTTTACTAACTTTCAACTCATCTGCGGAGATGTCACCAAAGGTCTTATCTACTGTTCGTTGCCATGATCCAGGTGCATTGCACAATCCAAAGGCCATCACATGGTACGCAAAAGTACCAAAGACAGTAATAAAAGTTGTTTTCAACTTGTCCTCTTCTGCAATTGCCATCTAGTTGTATCCTGCAAAGCAATCCATGAACGAATACATTTCCCTACCTGCTAATTGATCCAAAATTTGGTCAATAAATGGCAATGGGTAGTAATTCTTAATCGTCTGCTTATTCAGCTCTCTAAAATCTACATAGTCGGATCTGGTTGTTTTTCTTCTTCCTGATGACAATTGGTGAACACCATTCTATGTGCTGTACAGGGAAGATTAAACCAGCTTTTCGTAACTTCTGTAACTCCTCAAACAACCCATCCCTCAATTCAAAAGGCATACGCCATACTTTCTGATGCACAGGACGACTGCCTTCTTTTACAGGAATAGTATGAACAGCCAGGCTGGGAGGAATGCCTCTCATCTCATCATAACTCCAGGCAAAGATGTCACAGAATTCCTGAATCAAGGACACATAGTCCTCCCTTTCTACTAAATTGAGCATGGAACCTAATTTAATTGGTCGCGAATCATTTGGCATGCCAAGGTCCAACTCAATCACATCCGCGTCTCTTATCCTATCTTGCAGCTCTATCGGCTCATTTAGAGTTATTTGATAAATATCCTCTGTAGTGGACCCCTCTTTAGATTCATCACTGGATGATGTCTCACTACCAAATGGATCATCTACTGTTTCTAATTCAGTAGAGGATAAAGGAGCTCTCTCACTCTGAGGAGACTCAGGGTAAGCATCGATTATTACTCGATTAGCACCTCTACCTAGAACCACTCGACTGGCGGGTATATTGACTTGACAGTCTGTTTGTAAGATCCAAGGCCTACCTCTAGCAAGACTCGATAGCTAGGATGTCCTGCAAATCTTATTACCCTAAAGTCCAAGAAGCATTCTATACTTGCAACTGCAACATGAACTTTAGTAACGCAACCTTCTGGTTGCCTTAGACTATCATCAGCCATTCTAAGAAGGGTGGAGCTATCTTTTTGGATGCCTAGACCCAACCTCTCCATCAACTCTGAACTCATAATATTGATGGAGGACCCAGTGTCTACGATAGCATGCTCTACTAATATCCCATCTACGTATGCTGGAACCCTAGGGCAATTCTTTTCAGCATGATCAAACCAATCTTCCCCTACTCATGCTATGCCCAAAGGTTCTACAATATACCCAATTCGCAGGATCTTCTTGAATTCCTTGTGTACTCCTGGAGATAATTTAATCAACTGCAAGAGATTTACATCTGGTTTGACTTTGCAAAGAGAATTTGCTAAATCAAAATCATGATAGGTAGTCCCAAAGCTGCGACGTCTCTGCTTGCAGGATTAGGGGCAAACCAGGGCTCAAAGAGCCAGGCCAAAATACCGATTGTTGCTTCCAAGTACCAAACAACAAGTGAGAGCTCCATGAGATCTTGAGCACCTGACTGACAAGTTAGTTGGTAACCCATCACCAAACCTTAAACCACTCAAAGATCTCTTGAACGAACCTAAGTGATGATGAACCAAAGTGAATGACTTAAACTTGATGTACAATTGGGCCTTAGTCACTAACGAGAAGGATGAGACATATCAAAACTTAGCAGATGATGAGCAGTCAAACAAAGAATGACGAATATGAGGATTGATGTTTCTTCAGTGGAGTGAAGGGGAAATTGACACGATAGAATATGATGTTGAGGGATGGGTGATAGAGCAAATATGAGCAGACTCCAAACCACGCAAGGGAAATGCATTTAGAATAGAAAGAGAAGTCACGCACATGGATTGCAGTCGCACCTAGTTGGAACACATAGGTGTGATAGACTTTGAGCAAGCAGGCCCAACCAAGTGCCACGCCATTGCTTAAGATAGATTCACCATCGGAGCTATGACCCCCACCGGAAGAGACTCCCTCTTCTAGTGAAGATGGAAAGTTATATTTTAAATCAAAAGTAATATCAAATAGTGATCCCGAAATACCTCGACCTTTTAAGACTAGACGCACCAAAGGGGACTTGCCTGTTCACCTAAGGCATCAAAGGTTAAAGGAGGAGTCATCTTGGATTCAGTAATTAAACATTAATCTTTGGAATTCACAAATGTGAAACTCTGCATCTTCTTCGGCTAACCCATTAAAAATGGGCAAAGGCACTCCTAAAGCTGGCAGATCCGACGTCCCTGTAAGAATTGCAATGGGTTGTGCCATGATGACAATCGGATTGACAATAGGAGTTTGGACTAATGGGATCAGACCCCCACTTGAAGTGGGTTGACTTGGTGGAAGAGGGGAAGAACTTGTGCTTCCTCCTGCACCTAAAGGACTATGTGCAGCAGTTGGGTTACTAAGACCACTGCCTGTTATGCGTATCGGGCTAGTCCTTTGAGGAGAATAGCGACTTACAATCTCCAACCACTGTCTAGCCCTCTCAGCACGTTCTGCTTTTTGTATTTCAGCTTGACGGTCCTTGTCAGAGGACATAAACCAACTTTTTGGTCCCTAGAAACCCTAGATTCGAGAACCACCACTTGTTGGCAGCTCCCGGCAGATGCACCACTGACGGGACCTCAAATGGGCCGGCACTGGCTATGGCACTAGTCGGACCTCATACTCATAACAGAAAAACACACCCTCACGGCCTCGCGGACCAAGAGCGTCAATCTGCTGCTAAAGGACGAACTGTCCTAAAGCCTAATCTATGCGTTTATAGTTTTTGTAGTTTTGTTGTCCAACTTTTCCCTTTCTATAAACTCCACAGAGGGAGAACCCATACACATTGGCCATAAATCCTACGATAATCACATACAAGGGAGGCAACCTCTCGGTGGAAACACCGTGGCCCCACTGCAGCTCTCGTACATCGCAGGGATTGGCCCCTTGATGCACTACTCAACATATAAAACAAACGAACAAACTCCACTCTTTCACTTCGAAAGTATTCCAGGAGATACCATGTGTCCTTACCAAATAATCCCCCAAGAAACGAACGTCTATCCTACGGCTTAGGATCCCTTTCCACACTCAAGAGTGGGTCATTGTCATTGAAAACAGGTGTATGCATCCAAGCATTTTTTATTCTAATACCCTGGTTGATATGCACATGCAAAGTGAATGATCCTAAAGTGCTCAAATATAATTTTCAATGAGACACGTGTTGTGCACAACCAGGCTTTCTAATGCTTATTCCCTAACCCGTTGCAGCGATGTAAGGATAGCACCGAGACAACACTCGTGCTAATATCCTCTTAATTAAAATACACAAACTCTATGTCATGATATACATAAAAAAATGAGCAACAATCAGCACGCAAATCACACCATTCAAACCTCCCAATCCCCTATATTTAGGTATTGCTTTCGTTGCATAGGTGTAGAGGTTTATTTTGTCATGTTTTGATGTAGAAAAAGCGATAAATCACAAATTTTGACAAAGAGATAGGGCAATTTGAGGAAAAACCTCATGCTTTGCCACTACCATACATCCACAAACAATCATTATATTTTTTCTTATTTTTCCAAGACGTATTTTTATTTTTCTCTTATTTTTTCCATTTTCTTGATTTATTTGGTAATAAAATATGCTATTTTCTAGTTTTTCTTGTTCCAATCACTTCAGCATACTAACATTCAATTTATCTTCCATTTTCCCCCATGGGAACACCTTTCACCCACCCAAAATGAAAAAACTACCATTTTACCGCTTAAAGACTGCATTTCGAGTTTACGGGAATTAAATAAAGCATGTAAATCATTGCAAAATCAAAATTTTTTGATACACAACAATTAATCATGATGCTACCAGCACACAAATAAATTTTCATCCAATAAGAACATAATTATCATCATAAACTATCAAAAATCCTTCATTTTCTTCATAAAAATGGTCATACCGTGTTTTTACGTAACGCGAGACACCTTGAATGACTGCATAACCAGCAAACAAAGCCTCCATTACTCTCAATCCAATGCTGCCCATCAATCTTCAGCATCTCCATCAATCTCCATCACCATTTTCTTCAATTTCCCTCCCTGGTTCCTTCATCAAGATGGTACACATGAATAGCCCATAGAGGGGAGAGAGAGGGAGGAGAGAGAAAGACTAGATTCTGATCTCTTCATCCAGACAGCCATATCTTGCGCGAAGACTGGAGATAGAGTCAACCAAGAGGGAGAAGTTGAGGCCCAATCTCTATTCCATGAGGTACTTGCAGCCTCCAAATCAAGATCCATGAGAGGGAAGCGCATTTTTCGGTGCCATCTTCACGCCATGTAGTCCACGTTTTTCTTCATAAAAAATTGAGGGGCGCGGGGGGGGGGGGGGGGGGGGGTGGTGGTTTAAAATCCCAAAGGGCACCCCCCCTTTGGTCCTCTCAATGTCCACTTTTTCAAATCTTGGCCAATTTTTTGCCTCTTCCTCGTTTGGGCTCCATTTCAGCCTCTAAAAAATCTTGCGCGTCCGTCTTGTCATCCCGCACTGACTGGCAGCTCCTGGCATCCCGCACGGCAGTCGAAAAAATTATCAAAAATCCACAATTGTTGCTCGGGCGCCTTTTAAAAGCCGTCTTTCACTTGGTGCTTAAAATCATCCTAGCTGCACCCACCACCTTCCATATTAAATACTTTTCCCCTAAATTAAGGATTTTTTTGCAAATTTTAGGCACATCCCGGGCTCAAAACTCCACTCTCATTGGCGACCACGGGATAGGGCGACTCAGCCTATCGAATCCCACAACAAATCTGCACAAAACAAACCAAAGGAAGCATCAAGCTGAAAAATAGATACATATTAAACACAACACAATGCTCACCCTACCCCCTGACAAAACCAAGGCATGAAATCCACAAGGAGTAGGCCTAGCATAATCTGATAGAAGGTCCAAAGCTAGTCACTAACCGGATGCTCCAACACAGCCAAACTAAAAAGAACTATCAAAGAGGTCACCCTAAGTGGTGGTCTGAACTACCTACCTAACTAAGGACAACATAACCAGGAGCTCCTACTAGGCGAGGACTCCTATAGCCTAATCAAGAAGTATTTTCTTTTAGCACATTTCTTCTTTTAGGTTCTTATTTCCCCATACTCGGGCGTGCAAAAAGGAGGGAGCTGAGCGTAGTGACCCAAGGAGAACAGGGCATCGGCCGCAAGTCTTGTTTCGATACCCAAGAACCTACCAAGCCCTCGCGAGGCGACACTTAATCCTTTTTCTAACGCTCACTTTTATTTTCACTCCAACCTTCCTGACTTTTTTCTTTTCCAGTGAGATGCCACCCCTAGGAAGACAAGGCATCGGCCCCGGGTCTGACTCGTCCCCAGGAACCTACCAGGCCTTCGCAAGGTGATGATCAACTGCTTATAAATTCTCATTTCTTTTCTTTTCTATTTTTATAGGGGTTAGATACCCTTTTTACACACCTTTGTATATATTTATTTCTTTGGGATATTCAGGGTTTTTCTTCCTCTCTACCATCATCATTTCCCTTCGGTAGGCTTCTCTAACTGCCTCGCAACTAACAAGAACTCCTAGAACGGCTGCCTAGCAAGCTAGTAGAATAGGGTCACCAGAACTGCCTTCTAAAACATGTCTTTTGATGCCTGGCAATGTCTTTACAGGAGGCAACGACTACTCAGATCTCCCTCAGACATACCTAACCTAAACCTGGGACTTTATGCCTTGGACGTGGGTCCCCAATCAAGAAAAGAAAATCCCCTACAAGCACACAGAAACATATAGTATAAAGACACGGTACTCGTAAAGGAGAGATATCACCTAGATAGGGCCACGAGAAGTTTCCGCGCGACATAGGCTCCTTCCAAGCTCTTCTTCGAACCTGTCTAGCATAGAACTAAAGCAAGAAACCATTAACCGCACCCATGCTAAACAGACAACTGGCCCTCTTGGCCTAATGAAATAAAGCATTCCTCTACAAAAACTGACCGGCCCTCTTGGCCTAATGAAATAAAGCATTTCACTAAAAAAACGGATTGTCCCTCTTGGCCTAATGAAATAAAACATTTAAAACCTCGCAAAACTGGCCCTCTTGGCCTAACGAAATCAAATAGAATAGCACCTACACATCCCTCCCCGAAATAGTACAGATATACAATAATATGCTCCTTTCCAAGGAGGAAAAATAGGACTCACAGCCCTAAGGTAAATGCTTAAGGTTATGACCCATCCCTCCTGCATGTATAGCAAGAGGCGTATGCATAACATGTTGTCTAATCAGCCTATGGGTCTAGGATAACAACGGTAGATGGTTCTCGGCTACTCTTTGCATCACCCATATCAACCATCGCATGCCATATATTGCATGCTCTGATAACATTTCCCACAAGAAATCGGGTCCTATCTCATTATTGATAGCAATATCCAAACTAGGACCACAATTGAAGAAAAGGTCTTCTTCATAAGCAAGATTTGCCAGTGAATCCGCAAACTGATTCCAGTAATGTGGAATCAGCTGAAGAGACACTCTCTCTAACTCCTCAAGTAGGGTCATCGCAGTTTGATGATACATACAAAGGATGGGATTCCGCACTGTGTATGTCCCATCTAGCTGATTCAAGATCAACTGGGAATCCCCTTTTACTAACAACCGTCGAATACCACCTTGCTTGGTAATATGCAATCCCATAATCAAGGCTTTATACTCCGCCATATTGTTAGTGAATCCTACCCCGAGATAAGCAGCTAACTTCATCATAACTCTACGTCGGGGATCTCGGATTACTACTCCAACACTCCCTTTTTTATTAGGGCCCCTGGACGCTCCATCAAAATATAATGTGTACAT
This sequence comes from Lygodium microphyllum, assembly GCF_053477565.2. NCBI lineage: Eukaryota > Viridiplantae > Streptophyta > Polypodiopsida > Schizaeales > Lygodiaceae > Lygodium > Lygodium microphyllum. The sequence continues at coordinate 86,535,013 of NC_141148.1, forward strand.
CCACAATGGGTTTACACAGCTTGCCATCATGAACTCCTCTATTCGTAATTATGATAATCAAAATTTAACATGTTTAGAGGGTGAACTGACGGCTCCATCCCACCTTCTTCATTAAACTCAACAGGCATGCTTATCAACATTCATAAGCAGTGATGGTAGAAGACTTTGATCTCCCACACAAAGGTTCTGTCTTCTTGCTCAATCACTTTGTATCCTTTGCTCCACCAGATAAGTTTCCCCTGATGGTATCTCTACTCCAGATATGGGTGCTCCAAATAAGGAATTAATCGTCCCATCAACCAGCTTTAAGCTCTTTTGCAGGTCTCAAATCAGCCCCAGCATGGACCTGCAATGCATTTTTCCGTGTTAACATACTTAGAAGTAATAAGTTTTAATCTTATTAAGATTAACCTTATTTTTAAATTCTACTCTGCAGATCAGCTAGTAGAGCCGTAGACCTATTTTTCCCTATCCTAACAATCTTATAGGGGCCATCCCATCTAGGTTCCAGCTTCCCTGGAAATAGCTCCCTACGCGCATCATAATATAGAACTAATTGCCCTTTTTTAAAGGTATACTTCTTTGCTTTAAGGTCGTGCAACTGCTTCATCCGATGTTTAGCTACCTCTTAGTATAATAAGCTCTGCAATTTCAGTTCATCCAGGTGGGCTATGGTCATGAAACGTTCAAAGAGTGAATCCTCATCTCCCAAAGAGTGGTTAATTGAAAACCCTATGGTTGGCAACTCGATTTCGAGGGGTAACGCACACTCTTTCCCATAAACTAATTTAAATGGAGTATGGCCGCCGGTAGCTCGCTTGAACGTTGTATTGTACGCCCATACAGCCACATACAACTTCCTGTCTCAGTCTCATTTCTTCTTAGAGACTATTTTAGACAAGATATCCACAAGCTGCTTATTAATGCTTTCGACTTGCCCCTTGGCTTGCGGATTATAGGGGGTCGTTTTATTGTGCTTGATTTGCCAAGCTTCAATCAGGCTTTTGATCACTTTATTCAAAAAATGGATTCCACGGTCCGACAATAGTTCCTGTGGTGGACCGAAACGGCAGATAATCTGCTCTAAAAGGAAACTTGCAGTCTCTTTTGCATTGTCCTGCCTCGTCGCCCGCGCTTCTAACCATTTTGTAAAATAATCAGTTGCTACTATAATGTACCTCTTCTGGGTAGTAGATGACGGGGTGATAGGACCCACAAAGTCAATGCCCCACTTCTCAAATGGAAGGATAGCCATGATAGGCGTAAGTGGGCGTTTCCTATTCTCTCTATTGTCATGTCTTTGACAAGTATCACATCTCTTAACATACTCAAAGGAGTCTTGGAAGATGGATGGCCACCAATATCTAGCTCTTAAAGCTTTCTATGCCGTCAACCATCCCGTGAAGTGCCCTCCACACCCAGAGTCATGGCACTCTTCCAAAATGAAAGGAACCTCGTCAGGCATCACACATCGGCGATGTCTATATCAAAAATTCAACCAAAGCCATACTGCTCAATTGTACCTGAATATTGAAATCCAATGCATGCAACAAGTATTGCAATTGGGCAGTCGGTGGAATAGGAATGTAAGTTTGTAACTTAAGAAACACTTCCTTAAGCTTCTTGGTATAGGCTTTCACATTCTCATGGCGTTCTTGGCGTGTTACATTCAAAACACGCAACCAGTATTGGCCACCGCTTTCAGGGGCATATTCTCCTCGGAAAGCTGAATAAAATTGGTCGATTGTAGTGATGGTTCGAGTCTCTATGCTATGATACCATAATGCAACCCTTCCTTTTAATGTCATGTTAAAGAACATCATGAGATGTCCCTCATCTTGGATTCAGTAATTAAACATTAATCTTTGGAATTCACAAATGTGAAACTCTGCATCTTCTTCAGCTAACCCATTAAAAATGAGCAAAGGCACTCCTAAAGCTGGCAGATCCAGCATCCCTGCAAGAATTGCAATGGGCTGTGCCATGACGACAATCGGATTGACAATAGGAGTTTCGACTAATGGGATCACACCCCCACTTGAAGTGGGTTGACTTGGTGGAAGAGGGGAAGAACTTGCGCTTCCTCTTGCACCTAAAGGACTATGTGCAGTAGTTGGGTTACTAAGACCATTGCCTGTTATGCATATCGGGCTACTTCTTTGAGGAGAATAGCAACTTACAATCTCCAACTGCCGTCTAGCCCTCTCAGCACGTTCTACTTTTTGTATTTCGGCTTGACGGTCCTTGTCAGAGGACATAAACCAACTTTTTGGTCCCCAAAAACCCTAGATTCAAAAACCACCACTTGTTGCAACTCCCGACAGACGCACCACTGATAGGACCTCAAATGGACCGGCATTGGTTATGGCACTAGCCGGACCTCATACTCATAATAGACAAACACACCCTCATGGCCTCATGGACCAAGAGCGTCAATCTGCTGCTAAAGGACGAACTGTCCTAATGCCTAATCTATGCGTTTATAGTTTTAATAGTTTTGTAGTCCAACATTTCTCTTTCTACAAACTCCACAGAGGGAGAACCCATACACATTGGCCATAAATGCCACGATAATCACATTGGGAGGCAACCTCTCGGTGGAAACACCGTGGCCCCACTGCAGCTCTCCTACATCGCAGGGATTGGCCCCTTGATGCACTGCTCAACATATAAAACAAACGAACAAACTCCACTCTTTCACTTCGAAAGTATTCCAGAAGATACCATGTGTCCTTACCAAATAATCCCCCAAGAAACGAATGTCTATCCTACGGCTTAGGATGCCTTTCCACACTCAAGCGTGGGTCACTGTCATTGAAAACAGGTGCTATGCATCCAGGCCTTTTTAATTCTAATACCCTGGTTGACATGCACATGCAAAGTGAATGATCCTAAAGTGCTCAAACATAATTTTCAATGAGACACGTGTTGTACACAACCAGGCTTTCTAATGCTTATTCCCTAACCCGTTGCGGCGATGTAAGGATAGCACCGAGACAACACTCGTGCTACTATCCTCTTAATTAAAATACACAAATCATATGTCATGATATGCATCAGAAAATCAGCAACAATCAGCACGCAAATCACACCATTCAAACCTTCCAACCCCCTACGTTTAGGTATTGCTTTCGTTGCATAGGTGTAGAGGTTCATTTTGTCATGTTTTGATGTAGAAAAAGTGATAAATCACAAACTTTGACAAAGAGATAGGGCAAATTGAGGCTAAAACTCATGCTTTGCCACTACATACATCCACAAACAATCATTATATTTTTCCTTATTTTTCCAAGACATATTTCTATTTTTTCCCTTATTTTTTCTATTTTCTTGATTTATTTGGTAATAAAATATGTTATTTTTTGGTTTTTCTTGTTCCAATCACTTCAGCATACTAAATTCAATTTATCTTCCATTTTCCCCCATGGAAACACCTTTCACCCACCCGAAACGGAAAAACTACCATTTTACCGCTTAAAGACCGCATTTCGAGTTTAAGGGAATTAAATAAAGCATGTAAATCATTGCAAAATCAAAATTTTCTGATACACAGCAATTAATCATGATGCAACTAGCACACAAACAAATTTTCATCCAATAAGAACATAATTATCATCATAAACTATCAAAAATCCTTTATTTTCTTTATAAATATGGTCATACCGTGTTTTTACGTAACGCGAGACGCCTTGAATGACTGCATAACCAGCAAACAAAGCCTCCATTGCTCTCAATCCAATGCTACCCATCAATCTTCAGCATCTCCATCAATCTCTATCACCATTTTCTTCAATCTCCCTCCCCGGTTCCTTCATCAAGACGATACACATGAACAACCCATAGAGGGGAGAGAGAGGGAGGAGAGAGAAAGACTAGATTCTGATCTCTTCATCCAGACAGCCATATCTCGCGCGAAGACCAGCGATAGAGTCAGCCAAGAGGGAGAAGTTGAAGCCCAATCTCTGTTCCATGAGGTACTTGCAGCCTCCAAATCAAGATCCATAAGGGGGAAGCGCATTTTTCGACGCCATCTTCACGCTATGTCCTGCACATTTTCTTCACATTTTTCTTCATCAAAAATTAAGGGGGGGGAGGGGGGATTCGAAAATCCCAAAGGGCACCCCCCCTTTTGTCCTCTCAATGTCCACCTTTTCAAATCTTGGCCAATTTTTGGCCTCTTCCTCATCCGAGCTCCATTTCAGCCTCTTAAACAGTCCTGCGCGTCCGTCTTGTCATTCCGTACTGACTAGCAGCTCCTAGCATCCCGCACGAAAGTCGAAAAATTTATCAAAAATCCACAATTGTCACTCGGGCACCTTTTAAAAGCCGTCTTTCACTTGGTACTTAAAATCGTCCTAGCTATAGCCACCGCCTTTGATGTTAAATATTTTTTTCCTAAATTCTGGATTTTTTGGCAAATTTTAGGCACATCCCGGGCTCAAAAATCCGCTCTCAAAGAACTTGCGCTTCCTTCTGCACCTAAAGGACTATGTACAACAGTTGGGTTACTAAGACCACTACATGTTATGCGTATCGGGCTGCTCCGTTGAGGAGAATAGCATCTTACAATCTCCAACCGCCATCTAGCCCTCTCAGCACGTTCTGCTTTTTGTATTTCGGCTTAACGGTCCTTGTCAGAGGACATAAACCAACGGCACTAGCCGGACCTCATGCTCATCATAGACAAACCCACCCACACGGCCTCGCGGGCTAGGAGCATTTATCTGCTGCTAAAGGATGAACTGTCCTAAAGCCTAATCTATGTGTTTATAGTTTTGTAGTCCAACATTTTCCTTTCTATAAACTCCACAGAGGGAGAACCCTTACACATTGGCAATAAATGCCACGACAATCACATACATGGGAGGCAACCTCTCGGTGGAATCACCGTGGCCTCACTGTAGCTCTTCTACATCGCAGGGATTGGCCCCATGCACTGCTCAACATATAGAACAAATGAACAAACTCCACTCTTTCATTTTGCAAGTATTCCAGGAGACACCATGTGTCCTTACCAAATGATTCCCCAAGAAACAAACATCTATCCTATGGCTTAGGTTGCCTTTCCACACTCAAACATGGGTCATCATAATCGAAAACAGGTGCTATGCATCTAGTCATGTATATTCTGATACCATAGTTGACATGCACATGCAAAAGTGGTTGATCCTAAAGTGCTCAAACATAATTTTCAATCAGAAACGTGTGGTGCACAACCAGACTTTCCAATGCTCGTTCACTAACTCGTTGCGGCAATGTACGGATAGCACCGAGACCACACTCGTGCTACTATCCTCTTAATTAAAATACAACAAACTCTATGTCATGATATGCATTAGAAAATCAGCAATAATCAGCATGCAAATCGCCCCATTCAAACATCCCACCCCCTATGTTTAGGTATTGCTTTCGTTGCATAGGTGTAGAGGTTCATTTTATCATGTTTTGATGTATGAAAAGCGATAAATCACAAACTTTGACAAGGAGATAGGGCAAACTGAGGCTAAACCTCATGCTTTGCCACTACCATACATCCATAAACAATCATTATATTTTTCCTTATTTTTGTGAAGCGTATTTCTATTTTTTTTCCTTATTTTCTCTATTTTCTTGATTTATTTGTCAATAAAATATTCTATTTTCTAATTTTTCTTATTCCAAACACTTCAGCATACTAACATTCAATTTATTGTCCATTTTTCCCCATAGGAACACATTTCACCCACCCGAAACGACAAAACTACAATTTTACCGCTTAAAAACCACATTTCGAGTTTTACGAGAATTAAATAGCGCATGTAAATCATTGCAAAATCAAGATTTTCTTATAAACAGCAATTAATCATGATGCAACCAGCACTCAAACAAATTTTCATCCAATAAGAACATCATTACCATCATAAAATACCAAAAAACCCTTCATTTTTTCATAAAAATGGTCATACCATGTTTTTACGAAACCCGAGAGGCATTAAATGATTGCATGATCAACGGACAGACCCTTCATTGCTCTCAATCCAATGCTGCACATCAATCTTCAGCATGTCTATTAATCTCCATCATTGTTTGCTTCAATCTCCTTCCTGATTCCTCCTTCAAGATAGTGCACATGAACAACCCATAGAGAGGAGAGAGAGGGAGGAGAGAGAAAGACTAGATTCTGATCTCTTCATTTAGCCAGCCATATCTAGCGCGAAGACCAGCGATATGATCAAGGAAGAAGGAGCATTTACTAGGCATTGTCTATTTCATGGCTTACTTTTACAGCCCAAAATCGATTTGTGGGGGGGGGGGGTCCGATTTTTTCGGCGCCTTCAATAAGCATTGTAAGAAGCTAGGAATAACAAATTAGTGTAAATAATATTGATATTATATCATGTCACACTGACATTGGTATAAAAGGAGAAGAGATATAATTTTTCACATCTTTTTGACACAATAACACAATTACATTCTTTCTCTCCCATCTTGCTCACAACTTCTATGGCTTCCCCTTCTTTCTTGTCTTTCTCTCTCTAAATCTAGTCTTTCTCTCTCCTCTTCACTCTTCTTTTCTCTCTTCCTGCAGTCTTTCTCTCTCTTTTGCAGTCTTCTCTCTCTTCTTTCTCTCTCCCTAGTTCTCTCTCTGATAAGTGGTATCAGAGCATTGGTCTTTGATCCATTCTTTTCTTCTATTTTCAGTCCTATTTTCCTATATCAAAATCAATTTCAGACAAAAATGGTACAAGACAGTGACTAGTGGAGTGCTGCAAATCATCTACAGTTAGTAAGAGACTACATCTAGAGATATCCAAGGTCAGATATAGCGGAGAATGGCTTAAATGATAGGTCGTCATCAAATTTTATGCAAAATTGGAGATAATTAGGGTAAAGAAGAGTTAACTGGGCTTAGTTTGGGGTTAAACTGTGATTACTTTTCAAAAGAGGTCTTCCTTTCCTCTTTCTCCAAGCTTTGCCCAAGCTTCCATGGAGTTTTCCAGCTGAGATCTCTTCCTTATTCACTGATCATTGCTCTCCTTCAACAATGGCTTGCATAATGGCACTCTAGGCATCAAATGCAACAGGTTGCATACCATTTTATGGCCTGGAGGATCAGCCACGTGGACTGGACAGCAGCCCGAAATTTGCACTGATTTTGCCAACCCTGTTCTTCATCATTCTTCAGCCAATCTTCAGCTATGGTACTTCTAAATGATCTTTGGCAGTGATTTCTTCAACTTGCTAGTGTGTAGACTCCAAAATGGGGCTATATTCTTCATCTTTGCACTCTCTTGAAACCCTACATGAACAGTCCATGGGCAGCCATGAAAGCTTCAACCCAAGCTTTCATTTCTCAACAATTTCTTGAAGATTCTTCATCCTTTTAGCCCATGGGATCATCTCAGCAACAAGGATTCTTCAACAAATTGCAAGGATTAAGCACGAAATGGTTAAAGATTGAAGCTCAAAAGCTTCTATGGAGCAAAAATTTGGGGGGAAAGGGTCTAATGCTTCAATTTCAAGCATTTGAAGCTTCAAGATTGTTCATAAGTACTGAATAAACAAGTATTGGGGATTATTTATCAACATTGGACAACCGGAGGCTCTATCAAGCATATGAGATTGATCAAGTCATCATCAGCCATGTCAAAGGTACACTCCTTCAATTCTTAATCTCTCTCATTAATCCAATTGTTGAGCTTAATCCATTTGATTGAGATATTAAAGAATTGAACAATATCCATCAAATTTTCAGCCAACCTTTGCTTGAATCAATCCATTCATGAATGCAATGTTTGCCTTCTGCATACTAGTTCCAATCAGTGAATTAGAGGCTTCAATCTGAAATTTCAGCATAACAATTGAATCCCATTGATTGAATCTATTGATTGATGAACTTATTTACTCTAATCTAATTGATTGGCTAAATTTCTTTTACCCAAGCTGAAATATTGTAAAAGGGTAAGTACTAGCAATTAGTGAGTCACTGAATTGCATTGGTAAGACCCTTCTCCTATCCCAAACTTTCAAAATTTCATTCAATTGCATCTCATGAAAGGCTGAATGAATATTTGAGAAATGCATCTCATGTTGATTGATTAGAATACTAGCCTCTACCATGTTGATATTCCCACCGAGGAAAAAGGTGGATGCCGGGGGAGATAGTGGGACAAAAGAGAGGTGACCCTCCCTCACTATCAAAGATCCCGAAGGGGTGCAACCAACCAACCCAGGGGAAACTTTGCCCACCTCCCGGTGATTCGGAGCCCATGTAGGGAGCCTATCATGCCGTTTTATCCCTCACACAGGTATAAGCAGTGGAGAATTGAAGATTGAAGACTTTCCAAGAGCTCAAGTACCTACAGGTCCAAAACAGGGAATTTACAGGGCACTTACAGGGTACTTATAGGTGGTTACAGGTACACCCTTCATTACTGAAGTACAAGTGTAGGTACTACAGGGTACCCACAGGTCTTATACACCCTTTTACAGGGTTTGGTAACCATTTGGGGTTACTATCTTGCACTACAGGGTCAAAACAGGGCACTTACAGGTCTAGACAGGGTGCAGGACTGGACAGTTCAGACTCTGAAATCTAGCTATAGAATTTTCTGTCCTAAACTTGTTATAGCGTGCTATAGCTCATCTCGAAGAGGGCATTCTTAGCTTCGATTTGAACTAAAAAGTTTTGAAATCGGAATTCCCTAGCAAAAGTTATAGCCATTTTTCTAACAGGGGGTACTGCAGGACTGCACTATTATGGCAGGACATAAAGGCAAAAATAAGGTCCATGAAGATTATGCTCAGCAAATCAGGGATTCCATGCTGGATAACACACTTCAAGAGAGCCCTGAAGAGCTTCAACAACAAGGAGAAGTCAGTATACTCAATTATACTTCGTGTGCCGATGAACAAAGACATAAGGAACGACATGAGGCCATTTTGTCAAGAATGGAGCATATAGTTTTATCTACTGATCAAACGAAGTCTTCCATTGATAAGTTGGTGGATTCAACTACTCAAACCAAGGCTTCTATTGATAAGTTGGTGGAATCTAATGCTCAACTTATGGCACAATTTTCTCAATTCATGCAGTTGCAAATGGGATCAAGAGAAGCTAATGAAAAGGCTTGTTCAAATAGTGGCCCCTTCAGTCCCACTTCAGCCATCTAACCAAAATGGTCATGGATTTGAGATTATTGGAAGAAGAGGCATTCCAAATAGTTAGTATGAAGTAGGAGAGGCTTCACAGAGGCATGATAACAAGAGAGAACTAGGGAGAGAGAAAGAAGAGAGAGAAGACTGCAGAAGAGAGAGAAAGACTGTAGGAAGAGAGAGAAGAAGAGTGACGAGGAGAGAGAAAGACTAGATTTAGAGAGAGAAAGACAGGAAAGAAGGGGAAGCCATAGAAGCTATGAGCAAGATGGGAGAGAAAGAATGTAATTGTATTATTGTATCAAAAAGATGTGAAAAATTACATCTCCTCTCTTTTTATACCAATGTCAGTGTGACATGGCATAATATCAATATTATTTACACTAATTTGCTATTTCCAGCTTCTTACAATCAATCCCTTTCCAAAAGTTTTTGTCCTAAAAAACAAACCTGGAAACAACTTTAAAAAAATGGATAGAAAAGAGTACTACTCTGTTTTTACAGCTTTACAAATGGGAAATGAATGAAGTATGACTAACTACATGAGCTGAAATTGAAGAACGGAAGTAAGCCCCAGCTATATACATGATTTGGAATACTTCAGAAGCATATGGAGCCATAAAGTCTTCAACAAATAATCTTGAAACAAAGTAGACAGCTTGTTGTGTAAACAAACCCTGCTGGACCAAATCTGCCATAACTTCTAGTAGAAGAGTCCAAATGGGACGTACCATATATCAAAACGAAGCTCTTGAATAGTACTTTAAGCCCATGTAAATAGCTTAATTCTAAAAATTAGGCACAATAAAAACTGTTCTAAAATAGCGTGCTGTCCTGAACCAGTCTGCATCATTACTAGCTACATAAGCAATAGGCTTCAGCCACCAATGTATCCCTCAAGTAAGGATACTCATCCAATATAGAATCAGGTCTCCAAGAAGCTTCTTCAGGTAGTAAACCTCTCCATTTTATCAAATATTCCACAATAGAATGTGATCGAAGCTTCTTTTCATGCTGACCTATAACAGCCTCTGGGATGTACTGAATAAGACCGTCTTCATCAATAGGTGGCAGCTCATCAACTATATCCATTGGATCACCATAATAAGACTTGAGCTGACTAACATGGAAGACATTATGAATCTTTGTAGAAGAGGGAAGCTCTAGTCTATATACCAAATCTCCAATTCACTTAAGGATCCTATAAGGGCCATAAAACCTGTGGGCAAGCTTATTACTAGATCCATCTTTTAACGTAGAGTACTTGGATTTGGGCACCTTCAACAAAACCAGCTCTCCTTCTTGGAACTCTAAGGGCCTCCTCTTCTCATCAGCATACATCTTAATTTGATCTTGAGCCTTCCTTAAATTCACCTTACATTGCTGAAGAAGGGTCTGCATTCTTTCCAACTCTTCCTTCCCATGAGGATTGATCTTTTCATTAAAGATGACTGTGGGTAAGGGCACCTTGTAACCATACAAAGCCTCAAAGGGTGAAACTCCTATGCTCACATGAGTGGAGTTGTTATAAGCAAACTTAGCCAAGTGTAACCAAGAATCCCATGAGGTTTAGACATCATAGCAAAAATGGCGAAGATAAGTCTCCAACCATTTATTAACTCTCTCTGTCTGTCCATCAGTTTGAGGATGATACGCCATAGATGGAGCCAATTTAGTGCCCATAGATGTAAATACCGCCTGCCAAAAGTTACTCATAAACTTTGAGTCTCTATCATGGACAATCACCTGCGGTAATCCATGTAGTCTAAAAATATGCTCCATAAACTGGTTGGCCACTTGAGAAGCAGTAAACTGAATCTTGGTTGGAATAAAATGGGCTGCCTTGGTGAGTCTGTCTACCATCACATAAATACTATTCCATCCCTTCTTAGTAGTAGGTAAGCCAGTAATGAAATCCATAGTAATATGAGTCCATTTACCCATAGGAATAGGCAATGGCTGTAACAAACCTCCTAGCTTATGGGTGCTGTCCTTATTTTGCTGACAAGGCATACACTTCATAACAAAGTCCTTGACATCTTTCCACAATCCTTTCCAATAAAAGCTTTTATTGATCCTGTCATAGGTCTTGAAAACTCCTAAATGTCCAGCTAGAGGCGAAGAATGTAACTCCTCCATAATTTTTCGCTTAAAAGAAGAAGTAGAGGGAATAACAATCTTGCCTTTCCACCAAATAAGACCATTTTTAAGCTGTTAATGCGAGTTTTCTTCCATAAGACCTTGCTCTAATTTCTGAAAGATTTGGCTGAATTCCTCATCTAGAAGATAGGCCTCATGTAGTTCTTCAATCCAGTCATTATGTAATTCTGTCATAGCTGAAACTTTGCAGGCCCACATACGAGAAAGAGAATTATCCACTATGCTATCTTTGCCCCTTGTATGAGTGATGTCAAAATCATAATTCTGTAATGTAGCTACCCAACGACGTTGCTTTGGAGTAAGATTGGACTGAGTAAGAAAATACTTAAGTACCCTATGATCACTATGTACTCTGAATCGGCTATCATATAAGTAATGGTGCCACTTCTTGATTGCATGCAAGATAGCCAACATCTCCTGGTCATAAACATTCATGGCCATTTCTTTATCTATAAGCTTACGGCTCTCAAATGCAATTACTCCATGCTCCTGAAGCAAAACAACCCCAATGCCACGGCCACTAGCATCACACTGTATAGTAAACTCTTTGGAGAAGTCTGGGCATACTAAGATAGGAGCAGAGGTAAGGAGTTCCTTTAACTGGTTGAAGCTGCTATCTGCAAGAGCATCCCAAAAAAAAGCCTCCTTCTTCAACCTGTCAGTCAAAGGAGCTACAATTGCCACATAATGCTTAATAAATCAGCGATAGAATGAAGATAAACTAAGGAATCCTCTAAAAGAGGTAGTAGTAGTAGGCGTTGGCCAATCTCTTATGCATTGCACCTTCTTGGGATCAGCCTATATTCATTTTTCACTGACAATATGTCCCAAGTATTCCACTTTAGTCTGCATGAAAGAACACTTCTTCTCCTTAGCAAAAAGCCTATGATGTCTCAATACATCAAAAACCCTCCTCATATGTGCCAAGTGATCTTGTAAAGTCTTGCTATAGATCAAGATGTCGTCAAAGAACACCAAGACAAACTGAAAGAGGAAAGGTTGTAAAATCTTATTCATCAGGCTTTGAAAGGTAGCTGGAGCGTTTGTAAGCCCAAATGGTATCACTAAGAAATGATAGAGCCCACGACCAGTCCTGAAAGCAGTCTTGACTTCATCACCCTCTCGCATGTGAATCTGATGATACCCTGACCTCAAATCAATCTTCATAAAAAATCGAGCCCCCTTAAGCTCATCAAGCAAATCATCAATCCTGGGTATAGGATACTTGTTCTTCACTGTGATCTTATTGAGATCCCTGTAGTCAATGCACATTCTGAAAGATCCATCTTTCTTTTTGACTAACAGGACTGGGGATGCATAAGGTGAAGAACTTGGCTCAATGAATCCCATTTCAAGAAGTTCCTTGATTTGCTTGGCTACATCCTCTCGTTCACACTTTGATAATCTATAAGGTGGCTTATTGATTGTCTTTGAGTTGGACTCCAAATCAATGGGGTGATCCACTGCTCTCTTAGGAGGCAATGAAGTAGATACTTCAAATAGATCTCTATACTCCTCAAGAAGAGCTGTCAAGGCTGGATGGTTTGCTGAATTATTGGGCTGATCCTGTGTTTCTTTATTCAAATGCAAAACAAATATTTGTGAGCGCTTCTTGTACTCTCTTTTGAGTTGTTGAATGGTGATAAGCTAAAAATCTGATCTACTAGGAAATCCCTGTAAATGGATAGGCTGTTCATTGGAGATAAACTCCATATACAACTGTGAGAAATCCATAGTGATCTTGCCTAGTATCATCAACCAATCACAACTGAGTACAATATCTATAGGCCCCATTTCCAAAGTGATCAGGTTTACCTTGGCTTCAAAATTTTTAGCCAACTGTAAAGAAACCTGTGGGCAAATCTGTGTACTGATTTCCTCTTCACCATTAGCCACTTGAACTCTAATGGACTGCTGTAAATATGTAGAAACACAATTTAGCTTGTCCATGGTGGACTTATTCACAAAACTATGAGTACTACCACTATATTGTAAGAAGCTAGGAATAACAAATTAGTGTAAATAATATTGATATTATGCCATGTCACACTAACATTGGTATAAAAGGAGAGGAGATGTAATTTTTCACATCTTTTTGATACAATAACACAATTACATTCTTTCTCTCCCATCTTGCTCATAGCTTCTATGGCTTCCCCTTCTTTCCTGTCTTTCTTTCTCTAAATCTAGTCTTTCTCTCTCCTCGTCACTCTTCTTCTCTCTCTTCTTGCAGTCTCTCTCTCTCTTTTGCAGTCTTCTCTCTCTTCTTTCTCTCTCCCTAGTTCTCTCTCTGACAAGCGTCGCCATATCTCGCCACGTGAAGAAGAATTGGAGGGGGGGTACCCCCCCTTTTGGCTTAAGTTTTTTGTCCACCTTTTCATTCTTGGCCAATTTTTGGCCTCTTCCGCGTTCAGGCTCCGATTCGGCCTCTGAAAAATCATGCGCATCCGTCTCAGCATCCCACACTGACAGTAGCTCCCAACATCCCGCACTGACTGGCAGCTCCCAGCATCCCACATGGCAGTCGAAAAAATTATCAAAAATCCGCAAGTGTCGCTCGGGCGCCTTTTAAAAGCCGTCTTTCACTTGGTGCTTAAAATCGTCCTAGCTGCAGCCGCCGCCGCCTTCGCTGTTGAAGATTTTTCCCCTAAATTCCAGATTTTTTGGCAAATTTTAGGCACATTCCGAGCTCAAAACTCCGCTCTCACCATCCCCCTCTCTCCCATCCTTTCCTTGGCTCTCCCTCTCCTCCTTTTTCATTCTTCATCATCTTCTTCTTCTTCTCTCTTACTCTCTCTCTCCCCCTTTTCTTCTCCCCAGGTCTCTTCTCTCTCTCTCCTCTCTTTTTTCCTTATTGTCTTCTCTCCCTTAAATTTTATATTTCATCTCTCTATAATTCTCTCTCTATTCCCTCTCTCTCTCTCTCTCTCTCCTCTTCTTTCTTTTCTTCTCTCTCGATTTTTTGTTTTTCCTCTCTCTCCTCATTTTTATTTTCCTCTCGCTTTCTCTTTTTCAAGTTATTTTTCTCCCACTCTCTTTTCTCTCTCTGTATTTTTTCTTCTCTCTATTCTCTATCTCTCTCCTTTTCTTCTCTCCCCCCTCTCTCTTTCTATCTCTCTCCCTCTCCTATCTTGTCCTTCTCTCTCTCTCTCTCTCCTCTTTTTTCCTTCTCCTCTCTCTCTCTCTCTCTCTTTTCATTCTCTTTAATTTTTTTTCTCTTTTAAATTTTATTCTCTCTCTCTCTCTCTCTCTCTCTCTCTCTCTCTCTCTCTCTCTCTCTCTCTCTCTCTCTCTCTCTTTCTCTCTCTCTCTTTGTTCCCCCTCTCTTCTTCCTATTCTTCTTTTCTTTCTCCCTTCCCCCTCTCTCAAAGAAGGTTTAAATTTAAAAAAGACTTTTCTGTTTCCTCTTTTCCCCCCTCTCTCTCCCTCTTTTCCTTTGTTTTCTTCTTCTTCTTCTTCTTCTTTTTCTTCTTCTTCTCTCTCCCCCCTCTTTTCCCCCTTTTTTTCTTCTCTCTCTTTAATTTTTCTTCTTTTCTCTCTTTCTCCCTCTTTTTAATTCTATATTTCCTCTCTCTATAATTCTCTCTCTGTGTTCATATTCTCTCTCTTCTTATTCTTTCCTCTCTCTCTCCTCTTTTTTGCATTTTTTTCTCTCTCTTAAATTTTATCTTTCCTCTCTCCATTATTCTCTCTCTATTCCCCCTTCTCTCTCCTTAATTTTCTTTAATTCTCTGTATCTTTCTCTCGGCTTTTTTTTCTCTCTCTCTCTCTTACTCTCTCCTCATTTTTCTTTTCCTCTCTCTTTCTCTTTAAAGTTTTTTTCTCTCTATATATATATTTTTTCTTCTCTCTATTTGTTTTTTTCCTCTCTCTCCCCCTGTTTTCTCTCTCTCGAATTATATATTTCCTTTGACTCTCTCTCTCTCTCTCTCTCTCTCTCTCTCTCTCTCTCTCTCTCTCTAAGTCAAAAACTGTCAAAAAAGGTTTAACTATAAAGAACTATTCTTTTTCATCTTTTCCCCACATTCTCTCTATGTCTTTATACTCTCTCTCTCCTTTTCTTCTTTTCCTGATTTTCTTTTTCTTCTCTCTCTCTCTCTCTGTCCTCTTTTTTTCTTTTTTTCTCTCTTAAATTTTATCTTTCCTCTCTCTCTATAATTATCTCTTTGTTCTCTCTCTCTCTCTCTCTCTCTCTCTCTCTCTCTCTCTCTCTCTCTCTCTCTCTCTCTCTCTCTCTCCCCTTCTCTCTTTCTCTTCCTCTTATTATTATTATTATTATTCTTCTTCTTCTTCTTCTTCTTCTTCTTCTTCTTCATCCGTCCCCCCTCAAAAAATGTTTTAATTTAAAAAATACTTTTCTCTTTTATCTTTCCTCTTTCTCCCCTCTCTCTCCCTCTTTTCCTTTCTTGTTCTTCTCTCTCTCTCCTCTCTTTTTTCTCTCTCCCTCTTCTCTTTTTTCCTTTTTTCTTTTCTCTCTCCCTTTTAAATTTTATCTTTTTTCTCTCTATAATTCTATCTCTATGTTTATATTCTCTCTCTTCTTCTTCTCTCTCTCTCTCCTTTTCTTCTCTCCCTGCTTTTTCTCTTTATCTCTCTCTCTTTTCTTTTCTTCTCCCCCCTCTCTCCTCTTTTTTCCTTTTTTCTTCTCTCTTAAGTTTTATCTTCTCTCGCTCTCTCTCTCTCTCTCTAATTCCCTCTCTCTCTCCTCTTCTTTCTTTTCTTCTCTCTCTATATCTTTCTATTTCTCTCTCCCCTCTTTTTTCTTTTCCTCTCTTTCTCTTTCAAGTTTTTTTCTCTCTATTTTTCACATTCCTCTCTTCCCCCCTCTCCCCCTATTCTCTCTCTCTCTCTCTCTCTCTCTCTCTCTCTCTCTCTCTCTCTCTCTCTCTCTCTCTCTCTCTCTCTCTCTCTCTCTCTCTCTCTCTAAGTCAAAACTCTTTCAAAAAAGGTTTAATTTAAAAAAGACTATTTTATTCCCTCTTCCCCCCCCCTCCCTCTTTTCCTCTGCATGCAGGTTATGTGAAACGAGAGAGCGATAGATGCTGCCAAGCAGGTTACAAAAGTAATGCCCCCAAGTTTTGTGTGTGCGTGTGTGTGTGTGGCAGTGTAATTATTAGTTAGTCTATTAGTTGCTTAGTGTATTACTAGATATAACTAGTAGTATCCGTTAGTATTTAGTCAATTAGTTAATTAGTGTAACTAGTATTAGTTAATATCATTATTTCGTGTCAATTAATAGTTAGTCTATTTTTAAAAATAAATTAGGACTTATTCTAACCAAAAGTAAGTTATTTGTATTTAGAGTAAGCCTCTAACCTTGATTTAGTCTTAGTCCAATTTTTATTTTACTCTCTATGGATTGGTAAGCCTAAAGTCAAATTTGCTTTTCTTGCAAATTGATCATAAAAATAACATAGCCATGTAGGAGACAAAAGAAGTTGCTGGTTGGCCAAGAGATGGTCGTATTGGGCAGAGTAGAGGGGGCAAAAAAGATGGTGCTAAGGGCATTTTGTTTTCTGTATGGGTGATGTGGTATCTGTCAGTCTAGGCTAGCATCAACTCATCAATGGCCACCTTCAATAGAGAGTTGCCTTACTTTTTAAGATATATTGGGCTGCTTTTCTCTTTTAAATTAGTGAAGGCTTAGGGGTGCAGGTGGTGTAGGGCTAAGGGTAGTTGGGGATGTAAACTAATTAATTAAATCAACATACATAAAATAATATAATTTAATTAATTATTACAAAAATAAGTCATTGGTTTTATAGTTAATTTATATTATAACTAATACATTTAGCTAATTAGTTTTAGATATGTAAATACGTAGGGTTTTAGGAACATAGTTTATTTAGTTACATACTTAGTTTTACGTACATAGTGGGTTTTAGGTACACAGTTACATTTTGTTTTAGGTACTTAGTTAACTTAAACTAAAACTAATAGTTTAGTCATTGTTTGTTAGTTAATTAAATAATTAACTAGTTAGTCTATAGTGTTACAAACAACGAACGTGTGTGTGTGTGTGTGTGTGTGTGTGTGTGTGTGTGTGTGTGTGTGTGTGTGTGTGTGTGTGTGTGTGTGTGTGTGTGTGTGTGTGTGTGTGTGTGTGTGTGTGTGTGTGTGTGTGTGTGTGTGTGTGTGTGTGTGTGTGTGTGTGTGTGTGTGTGTGTGATCAAAGAGATAGATATGTAATTATTTAATTACTTAATTTTATCCATTTAATAACTCATTAATGATTGTTATTTTTTAAGGTAAAACCATGTTGTACTTAGATTTAATGTTGTTTATTCATTTGATCATGTCCCATCATTACAGGCCTTACTATTAATGATTGTTATGTTTGAAGGAGAAACTAATAATTAGTTTACTTAGATTTAATATAGTTTACTCATTCGATTTTGTCCCATCATTGTAGGGCTCACTTTAGCAAAAACAACTACAATCTTCATACTTACAATCTTTCACAGGGCTAAAATCTTCATTTTCTTCTCCTTGTCATAATAAACAATATATGAAAGTTTAAAAAAGTAAAAAAGTGTGTATCTTCCTGAAAGATGGGGAAATAGTACTTTTCCCTATAATTATGAAACAACGAAAAGAGTTGTGCTAGCTCTTTGACAACAATGCTTGTATAACATGTTTATGTGTTTTTTTTGTGTTGCTGCTATGACTTTACAAAGTAATAAGCTACTTCTTAACCAAAAAATTTAATGAAATGTGAAAGCCACCACATCTCAAACTTTGACCAAGAAACTTTCTAGCTTTTGGTTTTATTTTGTGAGATACTCTTCATCAATATGATGTCTCTAACAGTACAACAAGTTTCCAACCAAATCTGATTAGCTTCAATAACTTGCAAGTGATGTTCAAATAAACTTACTAAGAACATCAAAGTAGATAGTGAAATAACCTTGTAAAAATGGAATCTCTTGGCTTGAACAACTTCCAATTAAGTTTAATTAACAAATAGCCCTCCATAAAAAAGGGGTATAGAGCCTTGTCCCATAACCAATTTTGTGTGTTTTCAATGCAAAATACCACAATGTAAACCTAATTGCATGTGTCAACTTAGTTTATGAATATTTCAATAGAGTTTGGCTTAATTCAATACTTGAAAATAATAGTTCTTCATAAAAATCATTTAAAAAAAAAGTATGAGCAGCCTAAAAACCTTCCAAAATATAAAACCAAAAGCAAGAAAGTTGCTTGGTTTAAAGTTTAAGATGCAATGGCTTTGATATTTTACCATATTTTTGGTCAAGAATTAGGTAATAAGTTCATAAAAGCATAGCAATAACACAAAAAGCACATGAATATGCTATACAAGTAACATATCAAAGAGCTGGCACAAGTCTCTTTGTTGTTTCATAATTACAAGGAAAAGTGCCATTCATTGTACAATTCTCAAATTTTCTTTACTTTTCTTTACTTTCCTTTATTGTTTATTATCAAAAACATAGTGTATGGTAAGAAACATAGTTTTGTAAGGAGACTCTAACATTGGCAAAGGTTATACTTTTGAAGATTCTAGTTGTCATCACTATAGTCAAGCCTATAATCACGAGAAACTAATATATTAAGCTCAAATATTACTTAGTCTTTTAATTATAACTATTACTATCATATATAGAATGTCTTAGACTAATTAACTATAGACTCTATTATTAGATAAATTAATTGCAATGCTAGTTATCTATATTGAGTAATTATTAAGATGACAAGCTCAAGATGTGCAAACATTGATGATAGACCGCTTAGTTAGATGGGTCTACATATCTATACTTAGCACATCAATGATCATTATGATCCTCATAGAGCAGCTAACTCATTGCTTATTGTATTTCATTAGTTGCACCTATCTATTGATGTCATAATTATAGCACCAATTAATTAGTATAGTCAGTTATGCATTGTTTGACTTAGTAGACTACTTTTCTTTATATTACTATCTTATCTATACTATGTGTATATTGTACCATGTGAGAATAAGAAAGAAAAGCCAGTAAGAAAATATCAGGGTCTCCATCTCTCTTCTTTCATTCTTGAGTGAGCCTCTCCATGTGTGTTCGATGTAGCAATTCAAGAAAGTCCCCCTACAACCATGATTTGTGGCATTGTATCAAAGCTAAACCATTGATAGAGGCTAATTTTGGAGACTGAAGCGAAGGAGAGAAGCAAGGATTCAAGCAAGCAAGCAACAAGTAAGAAGCTCATGTTTCCTTATCCTTTCCTTTAGATAATGCTTATAAAGGCATCAAAAGCAAAGCAGAGTAAAAATCTCATATTGTTGTGAGATTTAGATAGTGCTTATAGAGGCATCAAAAGCAAAGCAAAGTAAAAATCTCATATTGTTGTGAGCAAATTAGTGTATATTCTACATATTGTATATTTTTGGCCATCTAGTATCTATTCGAGCTCCATTTTAGCTCCACAAGGTTATGGATAACAATTTCAAGGTAAAGCATTCAAATTTGTAAGTTCTAATATATTTGTTAGGAAGCAAACACAAGGTCTATCTATAAGTAGATTGAAGATTGCATGTATTCTTGAGCAATTAGTGGAAAAATGTTGCATGGTTTATTATTGTGCACATCTTTTGAAAAGTTGCACAATACTTGCTTGACGTTTGGTATGTAGGGGGTAATGGCACACTACCCTATATTTACTTCACACACTATGACTGTACATCTATAGAATATAGGTAGCAAGTGCCCAATACTAGTCACTTTATTCTTAATTCTTTTAGTGACTATTGAATAAGGGAAGGCCATCACACATTGTGATTATTGGAGTTCCCACATACGGTGTCTCTCTCTTTTGCTCTCTTGCTCCATTTGTCATAGCTGTAACATGCCCGCGCGAGCTTTCCTTTGGTGGTACATTCTTAGTAGCCCATCAAGAGATGTCCTAGAAAGTGTCGTCTGGGATTTTGATGAAAACCCTCAGAGTTTGCTAACTAGGCTCACTTGAGTCTACCCCGCAGTGGAAGTTCTGGCCGTTCCCACGAGGATTAACTTGAGTCTTTTTGGTCAAATCAACTACTAATAGTTGACTAGTATCAACAATTTGAGATTCCATCCCTTATAGAAATTGCAAAATGGGCTTACATTGCACTGGGTTCAAAGAAAATGGGAAACGAAGGGAAGTATGGCACTTTGGTCCTTCTTCCCATGGTTCTAAAGTGATGCGAGTCAAGCTTTCTAATCCCTAATGGTCCATCAAAAATGTGATTTGTATTCCTTCTTAGGAAAGCTCTCGGCTTACTAAGACCACCCAACCGTAGGTCTGGATCCGTCGGGGTCCACCATCCTCCTGCTTCCCTCGAGAGAGCATTTTTAATTACCTAATTACCTACCACTTTAGGTTTAATATATAAAAACAACTTCTTTGAATTATCACTTGATACAAATTCATTACATGCCTTTAATTCACGACAAAAAAAATAGTAAAGCAATCCCTTCTCAATAGGTTCCTTTAAGAAAAATTAATTTTTATAATGTTTTCTGTTCTAACTAGAATGATGTCCTCCCGAAGGTATTATTCTTTCCAAGTTCAGTTCCCCAACTAGTAATTGGAACTGCTAGGACATTGTCTAGAAATCAAAGGGTAGTTGGCATTTTGTAAGAGCCTAAGGAGTTTATGACCAGAGCCCCTTGGTATCCTCACCTCCTCCTGCCGATTAGAATTCCCTACTATGACAAGACCTTTCGTGTCATGATTGGTCTATACTCTCTAACGCAAAACAAAAAAAGAAAACCCCTTGGAGTAGGTTTTATTCACGTTGGCCTTGGGGAGGTCTAGCACCATTAAGAACACTACCTCAGTCATCATCGGCACTCTGTGCTCATCGGAATACTGCCTTGGCCGGTGATCTATACTCAATCATCCATCTTTTAGCATGATGATTTTAGGAAAGATCAGTACCTAACTTACAATCAAAAACATCTTATTTCTAATTCATTATACATAAACTTTTAAGAATTTTATTTCCAAGACAAAATCTTTTCTTTCCAAAAATAATAATATCAAGACAAAACTTAACATAAGTGCCAATACCTTCCAATAGTCTTCCCGGATTTTCCCTTCCTCGAGATCTAGTTTGGACTAAACAACAATCATATTCTCAAGAATAAATCCCTGGAGTCTTGTGGGTCCTTGCCCGTGATAAAATAAAATCTTCCTTAGTTTAATTATGAACAGTATTCTTCAACAATTCCATCTCAAGGTCTTTTATATAATGAGAATTAGCATCTGTCATTATCCATCGAAGGTTTCAATAAATTATTTACAAATATTAAGTCTCTTTGGGACACAATACCTTCCTTGTACTTGCTTAGGTTCATCTTGTACAAACCCAAATTACCCCTTGGAATTTGCAGTTCAGAATTCCTTTAAAAGATGAATAAAATCCTATTTTACGAATGCAACTTTTGTTGCTAATTCATGGGATGATGGCCTGCTAGATGCCTTTATTATAAAAATATAGTACATGGGGATCCATGACAAGTGCTTGATTGATGGTATTCGCAGCTTCATTTGTAATCCTAGTACTCGCCATTCTGTTTGTAGTAATTGTCTGCAGCGTTATTGGTAGCTCTTGCCTCCATGTCCTTCATAACTTTCTTCTTCGGGGCTATAGTCTTTAATCGTGAGATCATAGAGGGGATTTTTGGCAAGAGAGCTTAGGGTCACCGCAATTGGATTGATGGGGATTGGCGATCACTAGGATTTTAGGAAAATTGAGAAGAGTCTTGATTCCACAGGGAAGTAGGGTAGAAGGATGGAGGACTCAATTTCAAGAGCTTGCGGAGTATCCTCCTTGTCTTCGTGATGAGAATTCCCATCCTCGCACTTCTCTTGCCCCTCCTCACACTTCTCTTGCCCCACTCCCTCTTGCTTTACACTTCTAAGAAGGGCCTCTCCTCTCTTGGTCAGATTGCTCCCCACCAATGGCTCCTCATGCCTTGTATGTATAGCTAATTTGAAGAAGAAGGGTTGTTGCCAAGAATAAGAGCTTTTTATGGAGGTCATCTTGGCAAATCAACAATCTAGAAGCTTTCAAGATGCAATCTAATGCTGGCGATTTGATCTTTGAGGTCCAGAGAGGCTGCCAGAGATGTCATGACTAATTCTCCTGTGTCTTGGATGATCTTGCTTCGATCCAAGCCTCTCGTTGAACTGAGAAGAGGGGGAGATTTTTGGAGTTAATTGCTAGAATACAAAAGGAGAATTCAAGCTTTTTCATCAGTAAACAAGAACTCAAAATTTGAGAGTTTATGGCACCGTGTTTTTTCAAATAAAAAAGGAGGGGTGGCCTGTCGTCGTCATTTTCCTCCTCTTCTTCTTTTTTCTCACAAGATTTTTAAAGCTTTAATGCTTAAAGATTTGTGATTTGTCTTACTTTGCCAAGTTTTAAATGCATTTGATCAATTTTGACTTATGGCCCATGACTCACATTCGCGTGATAACTTCTGTGATGGATGGCTACAATCCCTATCAATTCAGGAGTTACGATCCTCAGACTATTTTGCTCGAGACTTCCTCTATTTAATGGTTTAGAATTCTTCAATTCCAATTTGCAAGAAGTCGGGATATCACAATAGCTCTTGCTTTTGCTTGTGTGCTTCCACTTGGGCTCTATGTTTCAACTAGTATCAAAGCCAACCATTCAAGGAGATTCTTCATTCTTTACTTCAATCTGGATTCAAAGCTTTAGCTCAAGGTTTTATAGTAGCCATTGTTTCTTCCTCTCGAGATAAGCATTGAGACTTTCCTTCTTCTAACTTGTTCAAGCTTGCTCTCAACTTGTCAAGATGCTTCCCAAGGTTTAGGTGACCCTTATTGAGTACTTATTGAGTTAAGAAGCAATATGCTACCCATTTTGAGTGGATACAGAGCATGTTGGAGAAGTCCTGATAGCTATGGCGGCTTGAGAGCACTTTTATATTTTGGTCATAACTTTTGCATATGATATCGGATAGGTATTCTATAGCTAGAAACAAAGAGCGTAACAAGAGTGATTCTATGCAAATTTTAGTTCTTTGTTTTATATAGAGTAAAATAGTTATAGTTTGGATAGCAAACAATGAGCTCCATTATGCTTATTTGATGCTTCTGGGATGTTATTTTGATACCCAAAATATATGGTTATGCTTTGGGATGCTACTTGGATTGGTTAGAGCTTGATTACCTCAATTTTGCATAGGTTTATTACTATCATAACAATTTGAACAGAAAGTATACAACATTTAGCTTCATGCTTTGAATGCCTACATGGTATTTCAAATATACTACATGTCTACAATGATGTCTAGCGTTGATGTATGGGCACGGATTTGGTTATCATGTGATTTGGCATTTAGATTTGAGCCATATTTTGAACCAATACCTACCATATCCATGCTTATTCAGTTACACGTATTGAAGCTTCATTAGACGCTTATGCTCCCAGATATATTTGTGATGTGCTTAGGCTTCTTGAATGTTTTGATGTATATGTCTTGAGATTTGCTTGCTTACTTTGCATTCCAAATTCACTTCTAGTGGGAGATTCTTGTACTTACTTTATCGAGCTTGGTTCTTTGAGATAGTGGGACTCTTGGTTCATGTATATTCTCTCATGTATGCTATTGGATGTAGTTGCTTTTACTTGTGGATTGATTTAATTTTGTATGCATTGAACACCAATACTTACCTCTAGAGAAGCTTTTTAGTGTTTTATATGCTTATGGGATGTATGGTTTACTGACACTTTGAGTTTGTGACAATCTAGTATCGGTGGTTTTCTACCCTTAGTCAGCACTATTTACATTTTTTGTATCTCGGTTGCTACTCAGATATCCTTGGCAATGGGAGCTTGATTTCTTGGCTATTTTTCCATAGTTGGATTGGCATATGCCACTATCTTTATTTTAGCAGCATTGTAATTATAGTTTTCAGTACTATCTTTTGGAGAGCGCAAACATTGTACTTTGATAGTCTATTGCTTGTAGTTGGTAGACAGCTTTATACTTTGGTATTCCCTCCTAGGTTACCCTTGTTTTAGGTGAGTTTTGGGGGTTGATTTATAGTCATTTACAATAGCCCATTCTCTTCGATTTTGCATTGGTATACTATCATAATGGCCAGTTCTTTGAATGATAGTGATATTTTCAATATTGAAAATCCTGATGGTACAACTTTCATCTATTGAAAGACACAGATATGGTAGGTATTGGTTCAAAAGAAGCAAGTTAGACCATTAAAAACCAAGAGTATAAAGGATGAAGGTATTGATTAGGATACTTGGAATCAGTTGGATGAGGTATGTAAATCTACTCTCATATTTCCATTACCTAAATAGGTTTATTTCAATATTGTAGCACCTGAGGATGATGCTTGGAAGTTATGGAAGAATATATGCAATCTTTATAATAAGCAAAGTCTTGCTTCATAGATGTACTAGGTTAAATAGCTCTCATGGACCTTCGCATGAAGAAAGGGACTAGTGTGTCCACACATTTGAATGAATTTCATTATATTTTTAGCTAGTTGACTTCTCAAGGCATTGAGTTCATGGATGATCTCCCTCCCTTCTTCTTGCTTGTGACACTTTCTAAGTCATGGGACACTTTTCATACTGCCATGTCTGCTAATATGCCTAAGGGTGGTTTGAAACTCTAGGATATTGAGGGTGCCTTACTCACAGAGAGATAAACAGAAAAAATATGAATGTAGCCCATACTTCTCATGCATTGACTGTTAGGGGTAGACATGATGGTATGAGCAGTAATGACCGACGTGATAGAGACTTGTAGAGGTCTTAGTCTCAGGAGAGTCTCATAGTGAGTCACGTGGTTGTACATATCATTATTGTGGAAAGCATGATTATATTCGTGGCCGCAATGCCATAAGATGTGCAATGATAAGCATAAAGAGAAGGGCAAGGGCAAAGTGCAAGATAAGTCCGATGATCGCAACATCATTACTATTAAGTCTAGGGTGAAAATTGAGAAGATAAATACCTTGGAGCCTGAGTCTGATGATGATTACATCTTGGAAACTTCTTCTCTTGACGCTAATTAGTTAGCTAATGCCATGTCCACTTTTTCTCAATATTAGCTGCTTGATTTGGGGGCTTCTTTCTATGTTATCCTGAATAGGGATTGGTTTCATTTTTGTTACAGCATGACAGATTCTGTGAGACTAGGAAATGACTTGCATTGGATATTATTGAAATTGGTAATGTTAGATTGAAGTATGCTTCAGGCAACACTTTTATTTTGCATTATGTATGCCATGTTTCAACTTTGACCAAAATTCTACTCTCTGCTAGACAATTGGATGATGTAGGATATTATATATCTTTTGGTGATTCCATATAGAAGATTGCCTGTGTCTTTGCTGAAGGTGGTAAGGCTGTCAACCTCTATCCCTTGCCTGTGTCTTTGCTGAAGGTGGTAAGGCTGTCAACCTCTATCCCTTGCTTGTATCTTGGTCTATAGACCATGTTTGGGCCATGGTTGACATACCACGTATATCTTTATGGCATCGTCACCTTGGGCACATGTCCTTAAAATGAATAAAATGGCTTTCTCATTTGCAATATCTTCAATCCATTAAATGAAAATATTTTGATTCATGTGATCATTGTCTTTATGATAGGTAGATGTGTAGTTGTCTTATTCATTCTAATGTATGTGGTCACATACCCTATTAGTCACTAGGTGGCATGATGCATTTTGTGACTTTCATTGATGATTATTTACATAAGGTCTAGGCATATCCCATACAATAGAAATCAAATGTATTGGCTACCTTGCAAGGTCTGCTTGGTCGTGTTGAGAACCTATCTAGGTATAAGATGAAATACCTAAGGTCAGATAATGAGGGTAAATATATCTCTAAATTATTTGAGCATTTTTTTGATGATGATCAAGGTATCAAGCATCAACTGACCGCCCCTTAAAGCCCACCCCAGAATGGTATTGCAAAGTGCATGAACATGACAATTCAAGAGAGAGTTCGTAATAGCCATGTAGGCTTACCGCAACATTTTTGGATTGAGGCAATTACTACTACTATACACTTGATAAATATATCCCCATGCACTATTATTGGTTATTAGGTTATAGAGGAGATATATTCTAGAAAACCTCCATGGTCTACAGAAGGTTACAGAAGGTCATCGGAACCTCATAACTCATACTCAAACCATTCCAAACTATCAAAAAATATTCAATAAGCTTTCAAAAGATCTCAATCTTCATCAATCATCAATCCATTCTTCATACAGAAGACAATCAGAACAAAACAGAAGATATACAGAAGGTATACAGAACCAATCAGAACCTATCAGAACATCACAGAACCTCATATCTCCACTAAGAATCATCATGAATTTCCAAAACATAATCAATATCATCCAAAACACTCTCAAATACTTCCTTTAACAACTATATATCACTCTAAATCCATCAAAAATCAATCATCCAGACCTCAAAAACAACAAAAATTAGTCAAAAATTCAGTCTTTTTCCACTCTCAACATATCCCCACACTTAGAAAGGAAGCGTCCTCGCGACCTAAGGAAAAGAAGAATATAAGTTCACTAAAGAGCTTAATTTTATCTTTCTTCGGATCTTCAATAATCTCTCCAAACCACGACCCCAACTTATCACCTGTATCTGATAGAAAAATACTACTAAAGGAAAACTTCTGTTATTCATTAACTCATCTGATTAATCATTTTCAAAAACCATAACAAATTTGTAAAGGATATAAGAGGTTCTCTTTAGCTTTCCACCATAGGCTTTTCATCCACCATCAATCGGTTGAAAAGAGCTCTCGAACAAAATATTCTCACGCAGCACGAACTCATCACATACAATTATTACAACACACACAAACACTAACACTAACACAACCATCTGAATGACACCTCCAAAAAGAGATATATATCATTAAGAATTATCCAAGATACATTGCAAAGGCATCAATGAAGATGATCCCTTTTGAAGGCTTGGTGGTTTCGAAAGCAATCCATGGAGAAGGATTCATCTACAAATGTCTTTGGAGGATTTTGAAAAACTGCAAGCAACACATCCTTTCTAGCAAAACAAGGTATCTGCTAGGGAGACATAGGGCATGAAAATACAGGAAATCCAATTGGTGGGAGTCAATATTCACATTGACATTCATACAAAGTTTTGGAATGGCCTTTTGATCATTATGGGAATGCCTATGCATGTATGCTAGATACCAAGCAAAATGAGCTGTCAATCTCACCAAAGGATCTAGAGAGTGTGAATGTTGCTGAGCAAAATGAAGGTAGTTCTGGTATGCTTGACTGGCAGTTGTCCAAACTCCTGGAATTATTGGCGAGTTTATCTGAGGTCCCGTAAGGGAATCAGTCGAGCTCCATCCTCTTCTTTTGGGAATCTGCTTTATCAAACTCTTCATATTCACTAACCAACTGAGGGGGTTGAGAGATAGAAGTGGCAGGAGATGGAAGTGGAATAAGTAAAAGTGGATGAAGAGATGGGTAGGCAAAATCATAAAAGGAGGAATAGGTTAAAAAGAAGGAGTGGCTAAAAATTTTAGGGAATCAATTAGGAAAGGTGTCAATTGATAAACAGGAAAGGTAGAAGGTATATGAATGGATGGTGAAGGGCATGGTGGAGAAGGGGAAAATACTCGATCTTTGATAAAAGAGCAATATGTAAATATGGAAATTTGAGGAAAAGATTGAGATGGGAAAAGAAGGGGTAAGATTTCTGTTGAATTGGTTTGATAGAGGGAAAGATAGGTATCATAACGGTGAGCCATTTGTTGGTAGTACAGTAGGCTAGGAACAGAGGGACCTAAGATAGATCTTCTCTGATAGGCATCAAAAAAGGTTGAATCAAATGGATTATTTTTGGAAAAGTGAGCTAAGAGATCCACCCTCAGTTGGTTAGTGCTCTATACATAGGTAGAAGCTGTGTTCTGTCGATTGATTCAGAACCACAGAATCAATCATTGAGTGCCAGGAATTATCAGGGCAAGTAGCCACTTTTGAGGAGTAACTCTGGAACATGTCATCTATTCGAAACTCCAAATAGTTGACATATAAAACAACTTGTAAAACCACGTATCCCACATACCATGCCATATCTACTTCATCTGGAATTAATAGATCACCTCGTAGATACATATATGATAGCAACATGGTATCTGTCGTCACAGAATCTTCAAACAACATACGGACCACTTCTGTCATTAACTCAGGAGACCAAGCCCCACTCCAACCATCCTCTAGAAGAGGAAGATCCATCGTTGAAAGCTTCATGTAAAAGGCCAACTTCTGCAATTGATAGTGGACAAAGAAAGAATGGTCCAAAGGAACAAATTCCTGGAAATGCTCAAATGTAGACCATAGCAGATCCATCCTGGACTGCAATCTTTCCACTTTATCTTGGAATAAAGGACACAAGGTAGCATGTTGCTGGAGAACTGCCAAGTCATGCTTTGAGAGAGAAGGGATCAGTGGAACATTAGGGCTTGGAGGAATAGACCGTGACTGTGCCAGTTGGTCTTGCAACTGCTTGATTTGGAAAGCTTGTGATTCCACTGTGTCTTTAGCAATCTGTAAGGCTGAGAGTTTTACATCTAAAAGAGTTTGAAACTCTTGCGCTTCTTTAGACATCCTCTCTTTCTCCTCTAAGATTTTAGTGACCTCAGATTGAGCTTCAGTTAACTGAATCTTCAAAGAAGATATCTCTTCTCTTTGGGTCTCAATCATGTGGGTTTGTTGCTCCATCTCCTTAAACAGATCTGCTAGTGTGTCTTTAGCAGAGGCTAACTCTGATGTTGCCTTATGCAACTGGTCTTTGGACTTCATCAGTTCTTCATAAAAGGAAGCATACAGCTGTTAAACACAGGTTGTTACTGAAAGTTCAATTGAACTCTGGATGTCTTTACATAGGAATGGAATGGCATCTCCCGACACTAAACTATTCAGTGAAGGAACTGATGTCTAAGGAACCCTCTCTATGTGCTCTGAATAGATTGTTACATGTGAGATAAGCAGGGAGATCACTGCCAGATGTAGCAGGAATTGTAACTGAAGGAAGAACTAAAGAAGCTTTATCTGCCACCCGCTTCAAGTGTTTTCGCTGAATGACCAGGGGAGGAGGAGAATCCAGATCCTCTATATCAATAGGTTCTGGCTCGTCTGAAGGTAGAGGGGGGGAGATACTGGGTCAGATGGAGGAGGTGGAGACACACCCTTCTTTAAGCCTGAGTATGTCAAGAAAGCATACAAGTAGGATCCATATGTGACGTTTGTGACATTGCCCCTGGTTACTTTGACGAAATATTGATCCATCTTTGTGACTAGGTAAGTGCTCCAATCAATAGCTACTCCTTTTAACACCATCCTGGAAGCTGTAACTCTTTGTACAAGTAATGGGATGGCGTTTTGGCAGGCATAAACCTGTCTTGGAGGAACTGGCAGACCAACTTCCACACAGGATCAGTGATCATGGAAAAGGAGACTCCTGAAGTGTTGATTCTTAACATCCAGAATTTCCTTGGTCTATTTCTGTAACAGCTTCAAAATCTCATCGTTGGAGAATAGTTGACGAGCTGTAACAAAGGGCTCTCCTTCGTAGGGAAGGGACAAAGCCTTCCCTAACCCTCGGGGTGTCAGTGTCATGGAAGCACCATGGACTAGTCCCGACTTCTTGCTGTATGAGGCAAGGAACTCATCACACATGGATGGATCGTCTGGAATCAAGGGGAAGGAGGCAGCCACGAAAGTCGAGAGTCCTGCCTTTGCTATAGGCTCAAAAGTGAGTAGGGAAGAGTAATCCCTACTAACCAACGGGACATACTGGATAGGGGGAGGAGAATGAGGCACCATTCAGATGGAAAACACACATACCACAATACAGACAGTCACAAAGAATGCCTGCAAAACAACCAAAGGGCTATCAGAAAGAAATCAATAAAAAAGAAGGACACTCATACTTACATAGACGTAACTAACCCATTTACCACCCCAGACAATACACATCCTAGAAAAAATTCGGCATGACCTCTACACAGATGCGATCAAAAACTTCATGCGATGCAACATTCAAGCACCCAAATCCCTGTATCAAGCAAGAAAGAAAGAACTACACACCGTACCCGTAATCATAACACATAAACAAATCAGAATACCATAAGAATGTACATCAAGACTTGACCATAACCTTGACCATCAATGTCAACTAAAAGACTTTTACGCACCCATCCCACGAAGCGTGTTTATTAAAAAGGAGAAAAAAGTGTAGTGAGGGGAAATTATTTTAATGAAGGGTACATTTTAAGAAATTATTAACAATGGGTGACATTTTATTAGGTTATAAACCTTAATTAAAAAACGGTGGTTCCTTCTTAAAAATATTAATCACAAATTATTATGGTGAAACAGTGCCTTAACGTAACCCGGACTATGATTCCCAGACTGGGTCTCTAAATGCAAATTCCTTAATTAAAAATTAAGAGTGATGTGGAGCGCTTTTTTGCCAGCGCGTGCTTCTTCGTGATGGCTGGTTCATTTTTATTACAAATTAAGGTGCCTCTTAAGCGCACGTAGCGCATGCAAAGTGAACGGCTAGTTGATTTTTTAAATTATTAAATTGTGTGTTTAGCGCAAATGCACGTGGAAAATGTGGGTGAATAAATAGTTTATTTTATCAATTAATTGTGATTAAGGAGAAATGAAAATAAATAAATCTCACAAAATAAATACACGGTAGGGGTGTGTATGCAATGGCATGAAGGCGTACAGAGTAATCCCCCAAAAGCAATGAATCCAATCAAACAAAATCAAAGACCACTGACTGAACAAACAAGAAAACACCTTAGTGGGTTTGTCAATTTTTAATGTATTTTTATTTTTTTAAACTTTGTATCTTGTTTGTTTTGTATTGATTATTTGGTTTGGTTTATTTGTTTTATATGTTTTTTTAATTAAATTTAAATTTGTTATTATTTGTGGTTGGTTTTTATTGTGGTTTTGTTTTTTAATTATTAATAATAATAAAATCAAGATATATAGCACATGGATATGTGATGAAGGGAAAAATAAATAAAATTTCAGTCATGGAGGAAATGGCCACCATTTAGGTTATGAAAATAACTTTTTTTATTATTGTATTTATTTTTTTCTTTTTTCAAAGAATAGTTGTGCCTTGTATGAAAATATTTTGAAGTGAGAAATTAGTGGAAAAAGGTCAAGGGGATGGGTGAAATTTTATTTTTTTGTATTTTTACTAATTTTAAATAAATTTTATGTATTTTCATGTCATTTTGAATGAATTTTTAAATGTTTAATTTTTGTAATTTTGTTTGTTTAAATTTTCACCTGACAAATACTCCAAAAAATGGAAGAAATATTGGGGACTTTTTAGAAATTTTCTTGTAATTTTTCTAAATTTAAATGAATTTTTTAAATTAACTAAATCAATTAAATGATGTAAATCAAATTAGTTAGGTAAGTAAGGTCAAGTCAAGTCAACTAAGTCAAGTTAGTCTAGATAAGTCAGGTAAGTCATGGTAAATCAACTCTGGGCTAGTTACGTTAGTCAAGGTTAATTAGGTTAGTCTAGGGTTAGTTCTAACTAACCAGGGTTAGACTAACTAACCTAGGGTTAGACTAACTAGCCTAGGGTTAGGTAGTGGGGGGATGGAAAACTAACCTGAGTTAGGTTAGTCAGACTAACTACAGTTAGGTTAGTGGAAACCTAACCCTAGTTAGGTTAGTTGTGACCTAACTCTAGTTAGGCTAGTTGTGACCTAACTCTAGTTAGGTGAGGTGGAACCTAACCCTAGTTGGGTCACGTTAACTCTAGTGGGGTTAGGGTAACTAAAAGGGGGGTTTAGTTAGGTTAGTTTTTAACTTAAGTTAGGTTAGGTTTAACTAAAGCTAGGTTAGTTGTAACCAAAATTAGGTTAGTTGGAACCTAGGTTAGGTTAGTTTCTAACCTGGCGTGAGTTAAATGGTGGGAGGAGGAGGAGGAGGAGGAGGAGGAGGAGGAGGATGTGGTGGTGGTGGTGGTGGGGGAAGGAGGTGGAGGGGGAGGAGGAGGGGAAGGCAGTGGTGGCGACCGAGGTGGTGGCCGCGGCCGAGAAGGAGATAGGAGGAGGTGGTGGCGTCCAGGCGGTCGAGGAGGGAGAGTAGGTGGAGGCCGTCCGAGAGAAAGGCGGCGGCGCTGCGGCACGAAGCAGCAGGAGATGGCCGTGAAGGCACGGCAGCGCTGCAGCAGGAGGCGGTCGAGGGAGGGACGTGGGCGCTGCGGCACGAGGCAGCAGGAGGCGGTCGAGGGAGGGAGAAGAGGTGGAGGAACCACCGAGGAGGGAGAGGAGATGGAGGGAGCACCGAGGATGGAGGAGGGAGCGCTGGAGGAACACCGAGGGAGAGGAGATGAAGGGAGCCACAGCGGGTCGAGATGGGGGCGGCCGAGGAGGGAGGAGGGAGCGCTGAGGAGGGAGAGGAGATGGAGGGAGCGTCGAGGAGGGAGGAGGGAGCGCTGGAGGAACATCGAGGAGGGAGAGGAGATGGAGGGAACCACAGCGGGAGCGAGAAAAAGACAGGAAGAGGTGGTGGGAGCCACAGCGGGAGCACGGACAGGAGTGGGGGAGGGAACAACGAGGAGAAGAAAGAAAAGGAGGGGGAGGAAGAAAGAAGGAGCAGGAGAGAAAGGGGAGAAGGGGAGGAGGAAGAGGAAGGAAGAGGAGGAGGAGGTGGGGAACCGATTCGCAACGGCAGGTATGTTTTTTTTTTCTTTTTCTTTTTCTTGTTTTTTTTTTCCATTTTTTGTCTTTTGTGTTTTCGTGTGTGATTTTAGTGTGTTTGTTTTTTTAGTTTTTTTTATTAGTCTCTTTTGTTTTTTAAAAATTGTGTGTATAGTTTATTTTTTTGTTTTTTATGTTAAATAATGAAAGAAAAAAATAAAAGAAATAATAAAATAAAAGAACACATCCCCGGCCCGTGCACATATGCGAGCAGGGGTAAAAAAATTTGCAATGACGGGGTCAAACGGGCAAGGACGGGGACGTGCGAGCCAGGACGCCACAAGGCATCCCGAGGCGCGTAAAATCAAAAACAGGTGCGTTCACGCGCAAGGCGAGAAACACGGTTAACAGGAAAAATGAAGAAAATTTAATAAAATCCAAACCGTTTGTCGGATCAAAAATTCATAAAAAGGAAAAATGGGCCAGGAGATGAGGAGAAAATGTTGGAAACATGAGACACAGGTTCCGGGACAAAATCAGGGTGTTCACATGAAAAAACACAAAAAATAAACCTGAAAACACATACGGGCATTAATATCGAAAAATTCGTGCATCGAAATGAAGTACGAAAAGAAGAAAAGGTGGGCAGAACAATGTGTCCGACAACTCTATCACAAGAAAACACAATTTCGATCGAGATAGGATGTGTTCACATGGGAAAAACCCCAAAAATGGGTCCGAAAATGGACTCGAAAAATAATACAAGAAGAACCGTGCGTCAAAATAGCAGGTAGTAAAAAGAAAAAATGTCCAGAAGAAAGGGTTCATAGGGTTGGCACATCAAAATTCAGTTTGGGGAAAAGTAAGAGGGGTTCACATGGAAAAAACACGGAAAATGCATTTAAAAACACTCGGAAAAATTAATAACTAAAAATTCGACAATCGAAAGAGGGGGGAGGGAAAAGGAAAAAGTGGGAGAAAGGCTAGCAAGACACGGTTGTCAAATCAAACTGGAATTCCGGTCAAAACAGGGCAGGTTCACATGGAAATATGTGAAAAATAGGTACGAAAAAGACTTGAAAACCCGCAAAAATTAATAACGGATGAACTGTGCATCAAAATGACATGGAATAAAAAGGAAAAATGTCAGCGAGAAGGGGTAGGATAGGCTTGACTCATATAAGAGTCCCATTCTCTCAAAGAACCAAGCTCTGCAAAGTAAGTACAAGTGTTTCCCACTGGATGGGAATCTAGATTGCAAAGTGTTCAAGAAAAGCTCAAAACATATACATTAAAGCATCCAAGAAGCCCAAACATATAGTAAATACATCTGGTAATATAAATATTGAATGAAGCTTCAATACCCATAAAGTGAATAAGCACGAAAGTTCAAAGAAACCAAAAAAAATCCCAAGTACATCAAATGTACCTCAAATCCAAGTGCCAAAGCATGTCATAACCATATGTGGGATCATACATCAATGCTAGACATCACTATAGATATGTAGCATACTCAAAATACTATGTAGACACAATAGGCATTCAAAGCATGACATTCATTATTGTATGCTTACTGCCCAGACTATTATTACAACAATAAATGCTTCAATAACTGAGCTAATCAAGCTCTAATTAGCCCCAAAGTCTTTTTGGAGCATTAATGCATCATCTAGGTATTGCAAACATTCCCCATGAGCATCAATAGAGCATAAACCAATCAAATTCTTATCGTACAAACTAGAACTATTTTTTAGCTACATAGGATCAACTCTGTGAGTGCTTATGTTTGTAGCTCACATTTCTCTCTTTGTTTCTAGCTATAGGAATACTTGAATCTAATATCATATGAAGAAATTATGACCAAAATACAAAAGTGATGTCAAGTTGCCATAGCTGTCCATGACTTCTATAGTATGCTTTCTATCTGCTCAAAATAGATAGAGTGGCTATTTCTTAGCTCAATAAGCTCTCAACAAGGCTTAGCTAAGCCCTCTTTGGAAGCTCCTTGACAAGCTGGGAGCAAGGTGGAATAAGCTAGGAGAAGGGAAGACTCAATGCATACCTCAAGAGAAAGAAACAATGCTTGCCATGAAACCTTGAGCTAAAGCTTCTTCATGGGCAGAAGCAAATGATTGGTGAATCTCCTTGAGTCCAAGCTCTGATACTAGTTGAAAGATAGAGCTTGAATGGAAGCACAAAAGTGGAAGCAAGAGCTATAGTAGATGGAGCAAGAGAGTAAGAGCGGAGACATTGTATGTGGAAACTCCAATAATCATAATGTGTGAGACTTAGCCTTTCCTTATTTAATAGTCACTGCAAGAATAAAGAATAAGTGACAGTGATGGGTGTCCACCACCTACAATATACAAGTGTGTAGGTATAGTGTACAATGAGTAAATGTGGGTGGCTAGGCACAGGTGCCGTTATCCTCAATAACAATGAATCATTATATGAGAAGAAGAAATTTTACATAAGATTGATTAGATATACAAATTTGCATTCAAAGTAAACATGTGGCAAACTCTGCTTCCTTTTGTAATTAGCTTGTACGTATCATTAAATTCTTCAACAATATAATCCTTTGCATTGAATCTTCCAGCCCTTGCTCTACTATTTGACCAACAAACACTATTATTTGTGATGGATGGCATATGTGACATGTCTAACAAACACTTTTTCTTACCACTATGCAAGGACAAAGGAGCTTTTTCAATGTGTGAAATTGGATGGTATGAATCATCACATGTCTTTACAAGGCTCTTCTTGAGTTGAGTTTTTAAAGCATCCAACTCATGTGAGCTCTCCCAACAATCAACATATCATCCATATAAAGTATCAAGATAATAAGGCTACAATCATGCGTGTTCTTCTAACAGAGACATGGATCTATATCATTACAGAAGTAAAACTATGACTACATAAATGTTTTAAACTTATGATATCATTCCGTAGGTGCTTACTTAAGACCATAAATGCTCTTTCTCAACTTGCAAACTAGGTGTTCCTTGCTCTTTTCTTGAAACCCCTTAGGTTGTTGCATATAAATCTCATCATGTAAGTCCTTATGTAAGAAAGCCATCTTAACATCATCTAGTAGAGATCCAAAACTAATTGAGCAACCAATGCCAATATCAAGCATAGGGTAGTTGTTGAGAGTGGAAAAAGACTGAATTTTTGACTGATTTTTGTTGTTTTTGAGGTCTGAATGATTGATTTTTGATGGATTTAGAGTGATGTATAGTTGTTAAAGGAAGTATTTGAGATTGTTTTGGATGATATTGATTATGTTTTGGAAATTCATGATGATTATTAGTGGAGATATGAGGTTCTGTGATGTTCTGATAGGTTCTGATTTGTTCTGTATACCTTCTGTATAGCTTCTGTTTTGTTCTGATTGTCTTCTGTATGAAGAATGGATTGATGATTGATGAATATTGAGATCTTTTGAAAGCTTATTGAATAGTTTTTGATAGTTTGGAATGGGTTGAGTATGAGTTATGAGGTTCT
The DNA here is from genome assembly GCF_053477565.2 of Lygodium microphyllum. Lineage (NCBI taxonomy): Eukaryota > Viridiplantae > Streptophyta > Polypodiopsida > Schizaeales > Lygodiaceae > Lygodium > Lygodium microphyllum. The sequence continues at coordinate 86,571,556 of NC_141148.1, forward strand.
GATGACTTCTGTAACCTTCTGTAACACTCTGTAGAGCCTTTGTCTCTGTACTGTAGCTATTCTGGTACTGTACTGTAACTGTTCTGTAGACCTTCTGTAAGTGTTCTGTAGAATGTATGTCTGACTTTGGGAAAGTTTTCTAACCTTTGGAAAGGATGAATCTAAGTTCAAAAGAGCTAAAACAAGTGGAAGAAGCAGCTGCTGAAGACTAAAGAGAAGACTAAGTGACAGTGACAGTAGTGAGCTATGAAAAGACACTGTAGTGGCTCTGGTGACTCTTCATATCAGACATACCTCTTGGGAGGTGCATCCACGATCTAAGGAGGATTATTGAGAGTTATTATGAGAGCATTGTAGTGAGGAGATGATGTACTATTGAGAGAGAGAGAGAGAGAGAGAGAGAGAGAGAGAGAGAGAGAGAGAGAGAGAGAGAGAGAGAGAGAGAGAGAGAGAGAGAGAGAGAGAGACAGAGATAGTCAATTCTATCAAAACAATGTAACTATATATGAGAGATTGAGAGAGAGAACTATGAAGACATTGAATATGAATAATATATGACTGATTTCCATTCAAAGATGGTGTATTATTTTGTGTTCTTTTTTCTATTGATGAATTCTATGAAGATGTTGAAGATTATGGTTGATTCTATCAAATCCGTGGGAGAAATCTACTATGATGCTGTGTGAAGAATTGTGTTTTCTTTGTTTTGATGATCAAAAGAATGAAATAAAAGCTTGTTGATGTTACAAGATATATTTTCTTGCAAGAGAATTCCCTTTTCCTTGGTGTTCCTCTTGGGGCTCCATGTTTTTGGTGTGCACCCGAGGAAACTTGCCATTAACAAGCACCAGAAGAGGCTGAAAATGAAGGAAATGGCATTGCCAAGAAGAGGAGAATTCAATGGATGGTTGTAAAGTTCATTCTTCCACTGAAGATTTGGAATTTCTCATAATCAAAGCCACTTTCCACAAGAAGTTCATCCCGCAATGGCGAAAACATATTACCATCATGATGCATGCTCTATGTGGTGGACTATTTCCTCTTCCTGTTGAAGCAGCAAAAACTTGCATCTTGGTGGCAAACTGTTTGGGAACAAACTGAAAAGAAGAAACAGAGAGAATGACCATCCATGGAAGATTTGGCATTCATTGAGAAGTTTCCAGACATCATCAAGTGGGAGACTATGAAGAAGCTTCAGGAGTCTTGGTTTGTAGAGGTTCACGAAGACAAGAAGGAAAAGAGTTGGAATTTGTTCGTGGATGCTCAACAGCAAGATACATGGGATGCTTAGTGCACTGAAAATCTTCTGTTTGTCCAATTAGCAACCCACTGGAAGTTGGTAGACAGAGTGTTTTTCACAACATACACAGTTGAAACCCTCAGAAGCTGGCATTATTATAATGACGCAACAACGATCCTAAGAAGAATGAGTTTTGATACTTTCAGAATAGAATATCTCCCTCTCTGTAGTGGTTTGAAAGCTGAATTTAGAGATGTTGAAAAGAAGGAAGTAGAAGAGATGTTGGCTAGAGAATCCATCAGAGACTAAAGCCCTCTCTGATACTATCCTGTTGAGTCCAAACCAACTGGTTGAAGCCAACCCCTTGATGAATGACACAATAAAGAGGCAAGCGTTAGAACGAGTCCAGAGGTACGTGAGAAGAGAGAAGGCAAAAATCAAAGCTGAGAATGAGCTTGCAGCAGAAGCCTCCTTTGATGCCCTAAAAGCACTCTTTACAGAAGTCCCCATGGCGACTCAAGGTCCCCTTCCTAGTCAGATTCGTCCTAGAAATATTGATGATAGGCCAGCAAATGTAGTCCCATTGCCAGTTTTTAAGGGAGAGTACAATGAAGACCCTGATCTTCGTGTAGCAGAGTTTATGGTAGCATGTGTGGCTAACAATGCTAGAACCCCTGAGCATTGGTTAGCAATCTTCCCCGCCACTTTCAAGGGCGCGGCGTTTTAGTGGTATGAGAGACAAGCAGCAGGAACTTTTGGCACATGGGACGACTTGAAGTTGGCCTTCCTCACTAAATTCTGGCGTGAAGGTTTTGAAGAGCGAATGCGAGAGGAGTTCATGAACCTAAGTCAATCCTCTAGAGAAAGAGTAGAAGCTTATGTCTCGCGAATGGAATCCATCCTGAAGAGATGGACTAACCATCATTTGGATGAAGGCATCCAGAAAGGAGTGTTTCTCAGGGGCCTACAACCAAAAGTTCGCAAGTTCGTGGAATTGAGAAGACCAGTCAATCTGCAAGCTGCAGTGGAAGGTGCAAGATTGTATGATGAAGTTGAAGCAAGGTTGTCAATGACTCCAGGAAGAGAAGTCTTACCTCCTCCCATGCCTGAAATGGTATACCCACCAAATGCAGTCCCATGAACAGCTCCCTACCCCTATCCCCAGATGCAAACAGTGCCGCAGTATAGTGCACCTAATCCAATGTGGTCACCGCAGACAACAGTGCCTCAAATGATGGTTCAACCACAACAACAGTGGCCTCAAACAGTTCCTCCAATGGTGACTCAACAATAGTGGAATCCTACCAACTAGAATCAACAACCCCAAGTCTCAACAAGAGCTCTGAATCAGAGCCAGAACAGAGGACCTTCTGGATCTACCCAACCAGTTTATGTAGTAATTATAGACGCTTCCCAAAACTCTACTACAAGCATTTCAGGAGGTGAAAATCTAAAGGACTACTTATCCAACTCAGTTGCAAGTATCAAGAAAGAGCTTCTGGATGTGATTACAGAGCAGCTACAGATGCTGAAGGTGAATACCGCCAATATATCCACTCCTGTGGGAGCTGGAAGAGATGTGATGCGCTCTAATACATGGTGTGAAAAGTGTCATCAAGCGGGACATTTAGCCACTGAATGTACCCGAAAACCACCATTCCTGGAGCCTTCTATTCCTACTATTTGTGAAAGAACCATACAGAGGATATTTGGTCTCTGAAAGAGATGCATGAACGAAGACAAAAGGATGAAAATGCAAGATTCAATTTGCTAGAATCCAAAATGACAAACCAGGATATTGGACCAAAGCCTAGGGAATTTGGTCCTAATTTTGGTCCAAGGAGGTTTCCCTCTCAAAGTTATAGAGGACGACAGTCTGGCGGTGGACAGAGATCAGAGGTGGAATGTTATAAGTGTTGAGAAAAGGGACATATCTCCCCAAATTGTCCAAACCCTAGACGATCTATGGATTACAAGCCCTTATGTAGCCGATGCAAAGGTGAAGGCCACACTGCAAAGGACTGTCCCAGTCCAGCCCCTATAAAGGCCAATGCCACTGATAGCCAACAAAAGGTACAAGAGCCTGTCTCCAATTTGGTAGAGTTGGAAGTTGCCACTGTTACGTGCACCAAGAAGAAGGAACAAATGGTTCAGAATGAAAATGACTCTCTTGCCAAGACTGTGAAGTTCAACCTACCTACAGAGGGACAGGGCAGTACAGAACAGAATAGTATAGTACTACAGAGCACTACAGTGCCACAGACAGTTACAGAGACAGTCCCAGAGACAGGACCAAAGGTCCAAGAGATGGATGATATAGAAGCACCTCTAGAAACAGAAGAAGTGCTGATGCTGCAATTATTAGAAGAAAATGGAAAGATGAAAATGGGTGTAGTCCCATTCCCCAGCCGGTTGGAGAAGCCTGTGGATCCTATCAAAGATTATGACTTGGTCAAATACCTAGACACTTTTAAACCAAACCTAACATTCCGACAGTTGCTGATGTTGTCTCCCAGCTGTCGAAAGAAATTCAAAAGCATCTTGACAAGAAGGCATGGACTAAGGATCGCTCCTTCAACAACGAACAAGACCAATAAGGCCCCGGAGCCTGTAAAGGAAGTAGATGTGGCTAATGCCTTCCTAGATCCTGGGAACCCAGAGATTAGTGTATGGATAGAAGGATGTTTCATTTCAGATGCATTGATTTATGGAGGATCATCAGTAAACATAATGAAGGATGTCACAATGAAGGACTTAGGGTTGCAAGGAATTTAACTTACACAGTGGCTTATCAGATTGGCAGTCCAAAGTAGAGTCAAACCGTTGGGCATCCTCCCATACGTAAAAACAACCCTTGCAAGAAGAGACTATTGGCTGACATATCTGGTGGTCAAACTGAGTTCTTATGGGACCTCATACCCTCTGTTGTTGGGAAGACCTTGGCTTTTTGAAGCAAGAGCTAGGATGGATTGGTTCAAAGAAACCCTAACCCTAGGCAGAGGACCCAACAAAGCAGTGTTGAAGTTGTATGGATCGCAAAAAGGCAATGGATCCACATCCATTGAAGTCATAACTGACTCTTCTAACGAGGTAACAGATGGTACATTAGGAGATGAAGAGGTTGTTAAGAAAATCTTTCCTAAGAAAACAGAGGCACAGTCCCTAACAGTGGGCACTGTAAGCCAATTGCCACGGGATGTAAAATCCTTGTCCATGGGTGAATACCTCCTGCCTCAACTAGAATCAACTTCTGAAATCACCTCTGACAGTGAAATAGAAGCATGGATGTACTCCTCTCCCTATTATATGACAGTCACAGAGACAGAGCAGAGACAGTACAATTACAGAGCAGAGACAGTACAGAGACAGCAGATATACAGAGACAGTTACAGAGACAGTAACAGATACAGAGCCAGAAGCAGAGTCAGAAGCTGTAGCAGAAGCAGAAGCAGATGCAGAGGCAGAAGATCTGTTCTTCTCCTACAAAGCCTCTACAGAAGCAGAGACAAAGCCCCCAGAGAAAGCGGATGAAAATGATGAGGAAGAAAATGAAGCAGTTTATGAAAGTGCAGATGAAGAATTCCCTCTGATAGAGGATGATCTTGTTGATGTTCCGACAGAGATCTCAGAGGCCGAAGATCTCCGAGTGCTGGATGGAATGACTATGGTTCCATTTGGGTTGATCAACAGACCACAAAGTATGCAAAATCTATATAAGAAATGGATTAAAAGCATAAAGATTAAGTTCATCAGTGGATCCTATCGCCCTGACTGTTCAATCCAAAGAAAAGATGATGATGATGCCCCTTGTCAACAGAAGCCAAAGCCCTCAAAACCCCGGCCCCTAGAAGGTCCGTGCTATGTGACATTCCTAGATGCATCTTCTGAAGATGAATCCCTAAGTCCAAAAAAATTTACCACTCACATAGAAGCAAACACCGATACCCTTCCAGCAACCTCAACAGACAAATGAGTCATCTGTTTAGAAGGACACTAGTTCTAGTGGGACATCAGACGAGGATACTATTCTCTTGAAAGAGTCAGACCTCTATCCAGAAGCAATCCGTGGGACGTTTATCCGCGAAGTGGAAGGTGAAAGACAAGTAACGTTCTTGGATGCTGACAGTATTGAACGTCACCTGAAAGTGGGTCTCAATCTTCCAGAAGAAGAACTAGTGGTCCTGCGAGACCTACTCAAAGAGAACTTAGATGTGTTTGCTTGGTCCTACAAAGACCTAAAGGGGATTGATCCCACAGTAAGTCAACATCACATTGACCTAGAGCCCGATGCCAAACCTGTAAGGCAAAGACAAAGACAGATGAATCCTAATTACTCTACTTTGGTGAAGGCCGAATTATTGAAACTTCTTGAAGCAGAGTTCATCTATCCCGTGGCTAACAGTGAATGGGTTTCGCCCATTGTGGTAGTACCCAAGAAGAATGGGAAACTCCGAATATGTATCAACTTTCGGAAGCTCAATTCAAAGACAAAGAAGGATCATTTTCCTATCCCTTTTACAGACCAACTATTAGACATAGTGGCAAGCCATGAGCTTTATTTCCTCTTGGATGGATTCAATGGATATAACCAAGTCCAAATTGCAGAAGAGGACCAATCCAAAACAACCTTCACCATAGAATGGGGGACCTATGCCTATAGAGTGATGCCATTTGGGCTCTGTAATGCTCCTGCCACCTTCCAATGAGTAATGATGGCTGCCTTCCAGAATCATTTGCATGATTTCATAGAGGTGGACTTCTGTGTCTACAGTTTGATCCGAGAGCACTAGGGACACCTAGAGCAATGTTTTGACAGATGCCGAGAGTATAGGATTTCTCTCAACCCTAACAAATGTGTCTTTGGCGTCTCCTCAGGAGTTCTGTTGAGCCATATTGTCTCTGCACAAGGGATTGCAATAGACCCGACAAAGATTGAGAAGATTGCCGCCTTAACATTATCGACAAACCTCAAGCAATTGAGAGGATTTCTTGGCCATGTGGGTTACTACAGAAGATTTATTGCACATTTTGCAACTAAGGCAGCCCCTCTGCACAAGCTCCTAAGGAAAGAGGCGGATTTCCTTTGGACAGATGACTATAAATAAGCCTTTAATACCCTAAGACAGTGCCTTATCCAAGCACCTATTTTACTGCCTCTTGATTGGACGAAAGAGTCCCATGTGCACACCGATGCATCAGTTGAAGGGCTAGGTGTTGTCCTATGTCAAAAGGGCCCCTCCAAATTAGATCAACCGATATATTATGCAAGCTAAAAGGTCATTGATAGGGAACAGAACTATACAGTGACAGAGCTTGAGTGCTTGGCAATGGTGTTTGCATTGGAGAAGTTTCGACACTATCTACTGTCAACACATTTCAAGTTCTATATGGATCATGAAGCCTTGTCCTTCTTGATGAACAAAATAGATGTTAAAGGATGACTGATGAGATGGTTGCTCCTATTCCAGGAGTTCGACTTTGAAGTAGTCACTAAGCCTGGCCGTTCCCATGTCCTAGTTGATCATCTATCACGCATCCCTCAAATAGAAGAAGAGGAACAGGATGATCAAGACCTTCCTGACACTTCCTTGTTTCTAGTTGAAACAGTTACTCCCTGGTATGCAGACATAGCCAACCTCTTGGCAACTCAATAGTATCCTCTTGACATCTCAAGCCGTGAGAAGAAGAAGCTTCTGTTAGAATCAGCTCCCTACACTTTGTTAGGTGGTGCCCTGTACAAGAGAGGCAAAGATGAAGTGCTGCGGAGATGTATTGCAGGGGATGAAATCAGTATAGTATTGAAAGCATGCCATGACAAACCATGCGGTGGACACTTTGCAGGAGAAGCGACAGCCAAGAAGGCTCTGCTACCAGGATACTGGTGGCCGACCCTCCACAAGGATACATATGATTACTAAGCCATTTGAGAAGTGGGGGATTGATTTTGTGGGTCCCATTGATCCACCCACCAGACGGAAGCAGAACAGATACATCCTAGTATGTACGAATTATGTCACAAAGTGGTGTGAAGCTAAAGCTCTGAAGCAGGATGATGGTAACAGTGTTGCCCTGTTCATGTATGAGAATATTATCACCCGTTTTGGCAGTCCCCTCGAGTTGGCAAGTGACAGAGGTACTCATTTCCTTAATAAAATCATGGAGGAGCTGACGGAACTGTATAAGATTCGCCATCGTAAGTCCACTCCCTATTACCCTAGAGCCAATGGCCAAGTTGAAGTTACCAATCGTATCCTTTGCTCAATTATGATAAGAATGATTGCTGCACATCGTTGCGACTGGGATGATCGACTTACAGAGGCCCTCTGGGTGTACAAAACCTCTCCTAAGGCAGCAACAAGATAGACCCCTTTCCAGTTAGTGTATGGTACAAAAGCCGTCTTCCCTGTTGAGCTGGAATTGCCCTCTTTACGAGTGGCAGTTAAAGAACGCTTGGCCTCCTTGGAGTGGTACTACAGCTACCAAAAGGAATTGAAGTTGGTTTAGGGCTAGGGATGGATTCAGCTTTGGTGTGGGTTGAAGACCCTTGGCTGGGAATGAGGTGATTTTGGGTGTGGATCTAATACCCTTTGAGCGATAATTGTCATCTGCATGCCCCAATTTCTAGCAAAATGTGCAAAACCTATTCACTTTAGGCAAGAAGTGCAAGGAGGGTTTTTGTGACATTGTGAGTATACCACTCCCATTTTCCTTCAAAGAAGGAGACTGATCATCGATATCGAAACATAATCCATGTTTAGGGTCAATCGAGAAAGGCGAAATTGGGTCTAAATGCGAAGGTGATTCAGTCTCACAACGGCAAATATGCAAAACTGACGAAAGTGGTATTTGACCACACAGTCACTTCCTAGTGACGATTTTGCATCAACAGGCAACAAGGATGATTCTGTAACTCCCAATGTCTCTGCGCACAGGCATACGATGCAATTTCTATAGTAACTTTTCATTGACCTGTAGAATAGTGGTTGCACAGCAAAAAACTGGGCCTTTTCCTGAGTGCGTGCATAAAACTTCTGCCTCCAAAACACGCCCCAAAATGGCCTCAAATAAAAAAAACAGAGCAACCACCCTCCTAAGCAATTGTATGAAGGCCCTCATAGCCTACTCAAAGTCACCAACCTTCTCACCAATTGGCCAATAAGGCCACAATGATTAAACCGAATTGAGCCTTCCCATAGCTCATCACCATTTGGATAGAGGGGGCAGGTCGCAAGGGTCACATCCAAGAGGCTCAAGGGCAAGGTGTCATTTGAAGAGTTGGAGCCCCAAGAGGAACACCAAGGAAAAGGGAATTCTCTTGCAAGAAAATCTATCTTGTAACATCAACAAGCTTGTTTATTAGGTTTTATATGATCAAAATGAAGAAAAGAACACCAGGCACAACAAATCTTCATGCAGCATCATGTAGACCTCCCACGGATTTGATAGAATCAACCATATTCTTCAATATCTTCACAAAATCCATCAATATAACAAAGAAAGCAAAGGAATACACCATCTTTGAATGGAAATACATCACATAGTATTCATCTTCAATATCTTCATAGTCTTCTCTCTCAATCTCTCATATACAATCACTCTGTTTTAGTAGAATTGGCTATCTCTGACTCTCTCTCTCTCTTTCCATTAATAATACATCATATCCTCACTACAATCTCTTATAATCACTCTCAATAATCCTTTTTAGGTCGTGGATACCCCTCCCAAGAGGTATGTGTGATATGACGAGTCACCAGAGCCACTACAGTGTCCTTTCATAGCTCACTACTGTCACTTCACTCCAATCTTCACTTGAGTCTTCAGCAGCTACTTCTTTCACTTCTTTCAGCTCTTTTGCACTTGTATTCACCTCTTCCCAAGGCTAGAAAACTTTCCCAAGCTACAATCTCATCCATCAGAACACATACAGAAGCATACAGAATAGTCATAGTACAGTACCAGAACAGCTACAATACAGAACAGAACAGAGACAGAAGCTCTACAGAACTCCTACAGAAGGTCGTCAAAACCTAATAACTCATACTCAAACCATTCAATAAGCTTTCAAAATATCTCAATCTTCATCAATCATCAATCCATCCCTCCTTACAGAAGACAATCAGAACAAAACAGAACAAAACAGAAGCTATACAGAAGGTATACAGAACCAATCAGAACATCACAAAACCTCATATCTCCACTAATAAACATCATGAACTTCCAAAACACAATCAATATCATCCAAAACACTCTCAAACCTCTTCCAAACCAATCAATCATCTCATAAAATCAACCATTCAGCTCTCAAAAACAACAAAAATCAGCCAAAAAACAAGTCATTTCAACACTCAACAAGAGTCATTCAAGAGTGATAAGGCTTTAAGCCTTAGTGCCCGAGAGGCATCAAAATCAAAGACCTTAAATTCCATCCGATAACTTAAAGCCACCAAACCTTCCTGAGCCGTAAGGCTTTAGATCTTAATGTTTGTCCAAAAGGCTTAAGACTTGATTGTTAGCTCATACTTAATGAATGGACAACGTCCATTCAAGAGGCTGGGACTTAACATCCAAGATATATAGCCAAGCTTGAATGATTTGATGAGGGGTTGTTTAAGCCTTAGCATATGAGAGGCCATTTGAGCTAAGGAGCCAAGCCACCCCCATTGACCAACAAGGCCATCATCTAGTACACTAGTCAATTGCTAACTTGTGACCCACAATCAGCCAACAGCGTTAATGTGGTCGAAAACCATCTACCACGTGCCAACCTTGTTTTAGTCCCAAATGTTTATAGAATGCATAATAGGACTGAAGTTCCTCATACAAGAATAGACTGTACTTCTTCAGGCAGTATACAAAATACATAATGTTGTATTAGACAATCAACCAAAAACTATGATACAATGATATACAAACATAGGACCATACTCTACAATATTAATAATGACAAATCAGGGATAGAAATCAATGTGTATGTTGGAAACACGGGGGATTCGCTAGTAGTAATAAGGAGATGTCACCTGCGTGCAAGAAATATATGAAAATACCCCTTATCTACCCCCTATTTATGGGACCTTACCTTATAAAATGTACCTTCCTTCCCTTAAGTAACCCCCCTCCCTTACATTCACGTGGTACCATACGGTAAACCCTAGTGGAACCCCCAGGGTTGGAAATAGATTAGAAATATAGAGAAATCATGGTGCCAACTGTCTGATTTCATGTAATATTAAGAGAATCCATCATACAACATGTTGTAAGAATTAGGAATGATAAAAAATTGTGAGATACTTGAAATACCTCTTCAAGTCATGCTTGAAATCTACCTACATAATTACACTTCATAAAGCATACAACTTCATGAGGCATTTTAAGTCTACTTCATGCAGGAAATAGTAAAGACTAAGGCTCTAAACCATGCTAAGGGAAAAGATAATGTGTCAAGCCAATGGCTAACACTTGACATAGGCCAGTGGATGGCTGGTATAGCCATGAGCTGAACCCTTGCATGTCACGGTATTGAATGCCTTATCCATAAATGACATACCTAATGAGAAAACTTATGCCTTACTCACAACCTTGTGCCATGAAGTAAGCCATAAAGAGTAATGATAAGTAGAAGCTATCTAGTAGGATACTTATAGCCCTCTCTATTGTAGTTGCATATGTTGAGAATAGCAAATGATCCTTGCCCATAGATGCTAGAAGTGGTTAGAAGATGGACAAATTATGTATGCAGAGATGTCCAAAATCCCATAAGCACGATGAGGAACAATGGTACTATCCAAAAGCAGCTAACACCATATTGGGGAATATGGGAATTTCCCATAAGTTTGGGACACGATCAAATCTTTGGATTTGTCATAACTTGAACACTATAACTCCAAATCAAGCGCTATATAGCTCAATAGATTCCATTTTTCAAACACTTTCCAATGATAGGTCACATCATATGGTTTTGAGAAACTTATGGGCATGTTATCTGGGTGCCACCTTTTTAGTATTCAAAAAATGGAAATTGGGAGATTCCCAAACTCACTAATATTGTGTTAGCTATATGTACTTGACACTCGTTTCAATGCAATGGACTATCAATTTGGGTCACTCAAGATTGTGTTTATGAGTCCAAGATAATCTATCTTGGAACCTAATTTACTTGAGTTACAATTCCTCATTCTGATAATGTATCATGTGTTTGACTTGCGTCCACCATAGCCGATCTAGTTCTAGGTCCGTGTTTCTCATCATGGTATCAGAGCCATGGCTGAGCTAGATAGCTAGTGGGTGCATCGTACTTCCTCCCTGCACACTTAAAATCCTTCCTATTTTGACTTTTCTCCTTGTACATGCCATCAAAATCCTTTTTCCATCTCAATTTCTTCAAGCCATTATTGTGATTATCTAGGCAATTGATTTTCCAAATTGAAGATAATGGAGATGCTCGTAGAGCAGGCTGCAATGTGATCATTGGGCTAAGCAAGGCATGTTTTTAAGAGTGGGGTCAGCAGCAATAACAGCGCATGTATGTGAAGAGAAGTCATCAAGATACTGATCAAGGAAACATACGGGTAGTGAAGCTTTCTCTCGTTTGCAAAGCATCAGCATGAGCTACTCATCAACTTTCTGTAAATGGGGAAGGTTTATGCTGTTGTCAGCAATGGAGTATCTGCATGTAGTTGACAAAGCAAGGAGAAAACTGCGAGCCTTGATCACAAAGAGGAATTGTGCACCCATCATGGTCTGACTAGCTTGGCACATAGTCAAGACATATGATGTGAAGACCCGAATTGGGGGACCTTTTGGAACCATATGCAATTATAAGGAGCTTGCTCATGGAGCCAATGGCTTGACATTGCAATCCGATTGCTAGAGCCCATTAAGGAGTAGTTCCCCATCATATCATATGCTGATTGATATGATCTTGCAGGAGTGGATGCCATTGAGGTGACAGGTGGTGATATTCCAACAAGGCTTTGTCAAGGCAGGCCATGAGCAGCAAAAACTTGTCAATACTTTGCTGCTCGTTTAGTAACAACACTTTGTGAACTCCTTATGATAGGTTGAATACCATGAAATCGGTATGCTTTTCTCTGTATTCTCAAATTTTCAAGAAACCACTACTTTCAGTACCCCTAAGTACATCAACTTATGGGGTAGGCTTAGGCCATGGTACACATGTGCTCTTACTATGAAGAGGAAAAGATATGACAACTACATCACCTGTGTGTATGGCAGCAGCAGCAGCAGATGCAAAAGGCGAGGACTATCCATTCTTGGCTATAACTGAAAGTCCAAAGGGGTTTTTGGAAAGATATCAACACCATTGGTTCTAGTCTCCTTCTACCATGCTCTAGGACATGTGATGAGCAACATCTCATTTGCAATTGTGGCTGTTTCATTCATGCATACCATTAAAGCTTTGGAACCTTTCTTCAATGTTGTTGCTTCTCAATTCGTTCTAGGCCAACAGATTCCCTTCAAATCTAGTTGTCTCTGGCTCCAGTCGCACTTGGTATGTCAATGGCTTCTTTGACGGAATTAGCTTTTAAATGGACTGGGTTTCTCAGTGCGATGATGGACGGACCTTTTCTGGGTTGTAATGTTCTATAATATTTTAAATGGACTGGGTTTCTCAGTGTGATGATGGACAGGGTTGGAATGTTCTATAATCTTTTGGCAACAAAAACTTTGAAAAGAGTTGCACCTCTTGCTCATGCTATTAGCAATGCCCTAAAGCAAGAAGAAGATAAAGAAATTTCCACTGCTACAAACAAAATGTTTTGCAAAAAAATTTCCATCATGGATCATGCTTTCCCAAAGTGGATCTTTCCCATAGTGGATCTCGATCTACTTCCCATAGTGGATGTAACAAACCCTACCCAAAATGTAAAGTTTCAAGCTTGACCTTACTAAGGTTGCCAAAGAGCTAGTCTCCTTGTCAGTGTCCGCATGTAGGGGGGGCAAATGCCAACATGTGTAGGAACTCATCATTTGAGGGGGTATATTGAGAATAACAAATGATGCTTGCTCATAGAGGCTAGATGTATGCCCTAAAGAGGTTAGAAGATATACAAATGATGTATTTAGAGATGTCCAAAATCCCATAAGCACGATGAGGAACAATAATACTACCCAAAAGCTATATAAGCATGTACTTGACACTCATTTCCATGCAATGGACTATCAATTTGAGTCTCTCAAGATTGTGTTTATGAGTCCAAGATAATCTATCTTGGAACCTAATTCACTTGAGTTACAATTCCTCATTCTGATAATGTATAGTGTGTTTGACTTGCATCCACCACCATAGCTGATCTAGTTCTAGGTCCGTGTTTCTCAATAGCATAATCCCCTCAAAAGACAGTCACAAAATAGAGGCATACATACCATAATTATGATGGAAAAAAGAAAGTTTGATAGTACTATAAGAGACCCTCATGAGCTATGAGGCTCATGAGCATCATGAGAATCAATGATGGACTACTCCTATGCATGTGCTCATGTGATACAAAAGGTAAAACATCAACTTCATGAAGTCCATCAGATGTAAGCTCCCTTATCTTAACTTGCATACTAATATCATGCAAAAATTTAGTGATATCAACCTTCACAACATCATAATCTGAGGATTGAATTTTGGCATTGTCATGTTGCTTGACACTTTGCAACTTAGCACTCATGCCCAAAAGTCTACCGTACTCAACATGCATTCCTTTCAGCTTCTCCTTAAGAACATCCTTCTCATGAATCAATGCTTCCAAGTTTTCACAAATAAATGAATGTTGCACAACTGCATATGACCAAGAGATAACCTAAGACATTCTCCTAGAAACGACAATCCATTGATCATACATAACTTTGACCAAAGCATTCTTCATCATGGTAACAATAGTCTGCATAAACACTGATCGATCAAGATCTACATCCAAATCTTGTAGCATCATCCTTTCATTAATATCTTGACTTTGTTTCATGGTTTAATGGTTTCTTGCACCAAACAACTACTTTCCTACATCAAGTCATCACTTTCCAATATTAGGTTAACTATCATCTACAGTGGTGAGCCTATTTCCTATAGCAGTAAACTTGTTTTCTGCTACAATAACCTCATTTCTTGCTACGGTTGATCATGTTACCTACAGTGGTATTGCGGTCTCTCATAGCAAGGTTGCAATTTCCTTCATCAAGATTGTGGTTTCCTATAACAAGAATGACATTTGTTTTGCCCATTCAAGACATATAAGTACTAATAGTAGTACTAAAATATCACCAACATAAGTGCAATGAGATATTGTCAAAGTTTGAAAACTATTTATTTCATAAAACTAGCAAATGACCATAATGTCCATAGAATTCCGCACTACTGTTGCTTCAGGCAGCACTGCAATAGTGACTTGCATAAAATTGATCCCCACTACTTGTTGAACTTGTGAATCCTTTTGTAGCTCATCATAAGTTGAATTATTTGGAGCCTAAATCTATTAATTGCAAGTTTAATAATTTCTCCTTGTGTTATAGCTAAAATAGAAGTATTTGCAATTGGTGACAAGTAATGAAGTATAGTTTTATAGTATAATCATTTCAATGAAATGTGCTAGGGCTGAGAACCCATCATATACAATGACATCCATAATTTATCATAGAGAATGAAGATATAAAACCATAATAGAATAAGTAGATTAGTGCTTCAGCTACAAAGAATAATTGCATTGACTTGAAAAGATGTCAATGATGCTCTAGCATTTTCATCATAATAAATGCATGGAATGTACCACCCAATTCAGATCTTAAATAAGACATTGCATCCTAAAAGAGATGTGTAAGATAATCCACAATAACTTGTATCTACTGATTTTCAAGTTCTTGGAACTAGTGATCATCATGGTGTTGACGTATTTGTTGTTTTTGAGGTTGCTATAGCACTTCTAATTGTTTTTAAGATTGTTGTAGTACATTTTGCTGCTGTAGGAACTGGAGAAATTTAGCTTGCTACTGTAGGAACATGCAAAATAATGGTTTTTGTTGTAGATAGTGTAGAAATTCAGCTTGTTGCTATAGGTATAGGAAGAATGCAATTGACGTTGCAGGAATTTTGATTGTTGCTTGAATGAAGTTTGGTTGTTGTTGCAGGCAATCAAGATATTGTTGTAGGAATTCAGAGTCTTACTATAGGAATTGCTAAAATTTAGATTCTTGTAGATCATTCTAAATATTTCTTGATACAGAAAATTGTAACATACACTTGCTATAAGCATCCATCTCATATAGAATCAACATGAATAACATCAACCATTCATGCTACAATATGAACTGCATAGACATCCACTATAGGTACTTGCATACAAATGATTTAATTTCAATGATAGATTGATTTGAGTCCTCGATAACTTTAGATATATAGTCTGAATTGAAACATCAACAACCTGATCATTCAATGCATAGAGATCATCAATAATAATTCTTGACTTGAATCATGAGAAAATACCAATTGTATATGCAAATCAACAATTTCATTATCCTTTTGCAAAATAACTTCCTCAAGAGCATTAATAACTTCAAAACAATGAGAAACTTGGAAATCCATTGCATTCTTTAGTTGAGAAACCTCCTGCGATGTAGTAATGCTTTCTCTTCTTGAAGTTGATTAATAATAGGTAAAGCTTCAATTACTGCAATGTTTGTCATATTTCTCTCCTTTTCAAGCTCAACAAAAAGCCAATGAGTCATCTCAATTGGAGATTGAATCATAGAGTGTACCTCATGCGAAACTTCAAAAAAACCATACAAATTGATTGCATTATGTAATTCTTCATATTCAACCAACTCTTGCAAAGGAAATCTTGCAATCTTGCTCTTCCTGCAAAGGAATTACGGTGCTAATCTTGCAATCCCGCAATTCCTATAGCAAAGTATCAACTTGTTCTTCAGATTGAGCAATGCAATGACCTGGAATATTATATTGCATGTTGGAAACATTGGTATCCTAAATAAACACATCCAAAGATGATGCATTTTTCACTATGAATAGTGGCAAGTAAGTAGTATAAAGTGGTTCAGGGCCATGGAATTAGTCAACCTGAATCTAGGCACCAAGGAAAATTTGAAAATTAGGAAACTGAGGAGGACGAGTGTATGGACAGTTTAGATGTGCAAGATAAGGAAGGATAGAAGGCTATTATTCAAGATAAGCAAAGATATGAACATACTATGAGAAGTTCCACAAGAGTGGTGGAGGATGAAGTACAAGGAGTCAATTTGAATGAAGAAGGAGACGCTAAACCCATCAAACTAAGCATATATATTGAGGAGGCATTCAAGAAAGATCTCATAAGGCTATGCAATAAGGAGTTTCAAGACATATCTGCATGGAATTACACTTACATGAAAGGCTTTGATTCCATGATTTGTCAACATAGAATACAAAATTGAAAGCTAAATGTAGCAATAATTTCTTGTTTAGTGGTAATGTCAGAATTACAGGGTGGGTTGCAAAAACGTAAAATCTTGAAAAACAGCCTAAGTTCTTGCAACAATAATGGGAAGTATTGTAGCATTTTAAAATGCATGATATGCAGCAGGACGTGCTACAACCTAAATATCAAAAGTTTCAAGAATATGAAAACAGACCTAAAAGTCAGTAGATACAGGTTCTATCAGTTTGGATCGATACCAAGCAATACTTTGTAGATGCCATGATGCAAATTAAAGTTATCGAAGATTATGATACAAATGCAGATGCAATTTTGTATTTTTTTATTTTGTAGGTTTTCTTAGATTATCTTGCATATTCTTTGGTGATGCTATGTCTTGTTCAAATTCAAGTTGCGTGATACATTGCCATACATTGCTTATGATGCAAATGTTGGAGCATCATTAACATATTTTTTGATTGATGCAACTACTCTTTGTCATTGGAGTAGTGATCTACTTATTCAGCCATGGTTCTATATCTTCATTGTCTATGATATTCTATGGATATCATTGTACTTAATGGGTTTCCAACCATGGCATGTTGCTTTGAAATGGCTACACCATTATTCACCTTGGATGAAGGGATATGTGGGTTCAGGTTATGGCTACCATGCAACCATTCATCGGGTTGTGCTAAGTGTTGAGCTTGAATTACGCTCTTAATATTAGTATATATGTAGGTGCCTTATTTAGTTTGTATGAAACAAGCCTTGAATGCCATATGAATGTCATGTGAAGGGTGGATGTCCTAGTTGTAACTCCTTTATGCATCTTTTTGGATCCATCATGGATATATAGTCGAAATCCTTCAAGATGGCACCCTACTAGGGTTGTAGAGGTTGTAACCTAAATGTTTATCTTTGTCTCCTAAAAATCTAATGTCATTTACTATGGTTTTTTCCATTTAGGAAATATGTGATCAATAATATTCAGGATAGTGTTGTTCTTGGTTGTCTATGATAGGACTTGAAATATTGTACTAGTTTCTTGAAAATTAAATGCCATTTTCTACCATTTTCTTATTCTAGAAGAATGTAGATCACAGTATTTTCAAGATAATATTTTCCTTCTATTATCTATAATGTAACCTAAATTGTTGTGCTATTTTTTGGAAGAGTTCTTGCTATTTTTGTCATATTTTGATTCAAGAATCTATGGGCTAAATTATAAGTATTCAAAGAAAATTTTTGTATTGGTTACTATTCTTGTTTTGCTTTGGTAGAATAGGCCAATACAATCAATAGAAAAGATTTACAAGACTTAGTATGTCCTAAAAGTGAATAGACATATATACAAGGCCAAGGGGGGAAAAACTACTAAATAGGGACAAAAGTTCCCCAGTGGTTCTAAGTGTGTTCACACATAATGCTACCAAAATATAGTAACAACCCCTAGGAGTGATGTATTGGATGAGAGCTAGCACTCATGTACAAGGAAGTGCCATGCCCATTGGACTAGATTAATTCAAAAATGAGAGTAAGCCCAAAGCTTTGCAAAAAGCTTCAAACTTCTCACAAGGGAAAGCCTTTTTGAAAATGTCTGTAAGGTTGTTCTGTGTTGACACATAGGACAAGCTAATCTCTCTTGTAGAGAGCCTCTCCTTGACATAATGATAGTGCACCTCAATGTGCTTAGCACGTGTATGAAAAACTAGATTCCATGTAACTACCAATGTGCTCTAACTATCAGTGAGAAGATAGTGGTGGCAAATAACTATCCAACATCCAAATCAACTAAGAGGCATCTGAGCTAAACACACCTAACCATAGTTGTGAAAGCTACCCTATACTCAGTTGCACAACTATAACTAGCCATAACGGGCTGCTTCTTGCTCAACCGTGAAATGCAAGAGCTACCAAGCATGAAGCAAAAACCACTTATGGATATATAAGTATCATAATAACTAGCCCAATCAAAATCTAAAAAAGCATGTAAATCTGGTGATAATGATTCCCCTTGGGATAAAACATCCCAAGGTACCAAGTACCACTCAAGTAGCAAAAGATCCACTTCAACACTCCTCATCATTGTACCTATGGAAGGGGTAAAATGGACTCCCTATATGGGCTCTGAGACATAGGGAATTTGCAAATTTCCTCCCTAAGTTGAGTTGTGTACCCCTTCCGGATCATTGATGTGAGAGAGGGTCACATCTCTTTTACCTCACATCTCACATGGCATCCACTTTTTCCTCACAGTGTATTTTAAATGTGGCAGCCCAATTCTAGGCTAAGCAACTAGTATGACTAATTCAATCCTTGAAAAAAACTTTCAGCTCATTCCATGATATGCATTAGATTGGAAAATGAAAGATTCAAATGGATGGGAAGAGGGATTTACCAGCAATTACTCACTGCTTGGCTTACCCTTTTACAATAAATTTTTCATTTATTTTGCTATACATAATCATCCATCAATATTATGGATAAGAACCAAAATATCCAATCCAAAACGATACTTGAGCAAAGGGATTCAATGAAATACTTCAGTAAATTGAGTGCTCATTGAAATGAAGAGGGATGCCTAATCCATATGAGAAATGAACTTCCATAAAATGCAGTATCAATTCTTGTCTCTCTTCCAACAAATGGATGATGACCCAAAAATAGGATTAAAGAAAGAGAGAGACTAAGGATTGAATACCTCTTAATGGTTGTTGAAGCTTGAATAATTCAATTTTAGCTTCAACTATCTCCAATAGGCTCCTATGCAATCCATGACTTTAATGCTTCAACTTCCCATTGAACAATCCTTCAACTTAGGATATATTCAACTGCCTTAAGCCCTCAGTGATAAGAAATTTGCAAGATTGTTGAAGAATCCCCAAATCCAAGCTTGTAGTTTTCGAGATGCCTCCAATGCAACCAATGCATGCAAAATTTGTGAGAGTGTGCAACGAAAGACAAACATGAACACGAAGAGAAGTAGAGAGAGAGAGAGAGAGAGAGAGAGAGAGAGAGAGAGAGAGAGAGGAAGCAAAAGATGAAATAAGAATATTGCAATGACTAAAGAAGAATGTTGATACAATGATGATGGATTGATCAATCCCTACACATAGCCCAAAGAGTAAAAAAAGAATATTGCAATGACTAAATAAGAATGCCGATACAATGATGATGGATTGATCAATCCCTACACATAGCCCAAAGAGTCAGTGAGGGCACCAAATTAGGTTGATGATGATGGCCGCACCAAGCATGAAGAGTCAAAGTGTCGGAGTGTGCACCTGCAAAGGAAAGACTAAAGATTGAAGAGTGTGAGAGCCTACCAAGTGAGGGAGACTAGCTATGAATAGCTATAAATACCCAAATCTGGCTTATCTACACCATTAGGTGCCAAAAAGGTTGGTCAACCAGCATTTAATGTTTGTCACTGAAGAAAAAATGCCAAAAATTTTAGGGAAGACCTCGAAAAAAAATCTAGATGACAATGACAATGTCTTGCAGGTGTAGACAAACTGTGGAAAGTAGGAATTGGCATAGGAATGCACATAAGAAGCTGACACCTAAAGAAAATGCACCTAAACTACTAGAGCTCCTGTGTCTCTCTCATAGTCTAACAAGAGCTCACAACTAGGAGATGACAAACTAGCATAACTAACATAGGTAGCTAACACCTCCTCTTAGATCCTTGGAGTGTCTAAAGACCCAAAAACCTCATGTGATGAAGCATAGAAGCCTAGGGCAAAGTCTTCGTGAACAAATCAGTTGTGTTGTCCTACATAGGATAGTAGGCCAACGCTAACCCGAAATCCATGATCTAATCCTCGAACATAGTGATACTGAGCCTCGATGTGCTTCGTGCAAGCGTGAAACACAAGGTTCTTAACCAGAGTCAGAGCACTCTAATTGTCAACACAAAACTTTGTAGGTCTAGACTAAGGAAGGAAGCCAATCTTTGCCAATATGCAACAAAGCCAAACCACCTCCATAGCTATAGAACATAACACACGATACTCTACCTCTATAGAAGAAAGGGCCATAGTAGGCTGCTTCTTGCTGCTCCATGAGATAACTCCAAGGGAGAAGTCATAACCCTATAGTGCAAATCCACATCACCTACCTAGTTAGAATCACTCCAACCAGAGAGAGTAACCCCCTTTCCATACATGATCCCGTAGGATCGAGTCCCCTCCTGTAAATAACAAAGAAAGTGTAAGGCCATTCTCCAATGCTCCTGAGTGGGATTCTTCATGAAATAAGACAACAATGCCACAACAAAAGAAACATCCAATCGAGTGTGAATAAGCCAGATGAGAGAGCCAACAAGAACCCTATAATAGGTGGCATTTGTAAGGGGAGCTCTGGCTACCAAAAGCTTGGACTCTGGGTCCATGTGGCAAGAAATAGGCTAATAATTGGCCATACCAAACTCCAAGAGAAGCTCAAAAATGTACATTATTACGAAATAAAGATGCTTGATGATGTTTGATAGATCTCCAAGCCAAGAAAGAAATGTAGGATCCCAAGATCCATCATGTCAAACTCCTGTTGTGAAATCTCCCAAGTACAATCAACCTCTTGAGTAGAGCTCCATGTAATGATAAGATCATCCACATGCAAGATGAGCAAAAAACACCTCTCACCCTCAACCTTGAAGTATAGGTTGAGGTCATGATCTAATCGATGGAAGCCACTTTGTAGAAATAATTAATTAATCCTCTTGTACTAAGCATGAGGAGCATCCTTCAAGCCATAGAGAGTCTTCCACAATGTGCAGACATGGAGCTCCTTCCCCTATGCAAGAAAATCTAGAGGCTATGAATATAAATCTCCTCCTCAAGGACACAATTCAAGAAGGTAGACTTAACGCCCATCTAATAATTAGGCTAGCACTAGTGGGCTACAAGAGCTGAAATAAGTTGAATAGTAGATATCTAAGTTGTAGGTGCAAAAGTCTCAAAATAGTCCAAACCTACCCTTTGAGCAAAATCCTTGGCTACAAGCCTAGCTTTATGCTATGAGCTTCCTAGACTTTTGAGTCAAGCTTTGTCTTCCTCTTCTTCTTGTCCACATGGACAAATACATCATATCTTGCAACTTCTTCTCAAGGGAAATCTTGTGGGCAAATATCTTGTGCTGATATAAAGACATAAGTTTCTTCCATACTTCTGTCCTGATCTTCAACCTGCAAACATGCACAAAGATAGAATCCTACAAAATCATAAAGAGAAAGGATCGGCTCGAGAGTTGAGCTAATCCCATAAGGCTGCTTGGTCCATAGAAGTCACATCTATTTGATCCTCCTTAAGACAGGGAATGGAATCTAAAACAAGAGCCCAAAGATCAAAGGTGTCAAGTATGCACTTCACCTTATGTGACCATAATGAATAGTTTGAACCATTGAGTGTCTTCTTTGGGTAATGAAGATAAGACGTGCACCTACACCGAGGGTATTAAGGATGGCATCTTCACTTCAAACGGAGCCTTCTGTGATAGATGAATAGAAGGGGGATGAGTGCAAATTGGGGACTCCTCTTGCCGACTATAATTGCGATAATCATGTCTCTACCAAGAAGAGTGTTTAAAAAGAAGCTCCTCCTCTAACTCATCAAATCTCGTAAACTGGTAAGACATATTTGATCCTGCAATACCCCAAAATGCTACCTTTATCAGAGGAAGTTTGTTGCCTTCCACCAATAGAAGGGGTCACATGCACCGGGAAGCTGTCGTCGTCAAAACAAAAATTTGTGTTTGCTAAAAAACACAAAAAGCTAGAGCTGCTTGATGAATAGACAAGGTTGCCTAGTCTTGGATGATGTCGCTTGGTCTCTAGAAGGATCAACCGGGCTTTGGACCACTTGTATAGGTTGTAAACGCAATAAATGCAAGCTAAAAATCTACATTTTGAAGATTTAGGCTACTCTTTTTTGCAATGAAATCTTACTTTTCTATAATAAATCTCCAGATTGTGTCCTCACTTAGGCAATGATACCATGTGAGGATGTGCAATGGAAGAGAAACACGAATATAGAGAGAAGTAGAGAGAGAGAGAGAGAGAGAGAGAGAGAGAGAGAGAGAGAGAGAGAGAGAGAGAGAGAGAGAGAGAGAGAGAGAGAGAGAGAGAGAGAGAGAGAGAGAGGAAGCAAAAGATGAAAAGAAGGAAGAATACTGCATTGACTAAAAAATAATGGTAGTACAATGATAATGGACTAATCAGTCTCCCTCCACGCAACCAAAGCATTAGTGAGGGCACCCGATCAAGCTGATCACAATACTAGCACCAAGTACAAAGAGTCTAAGTGTCAAAGTGTGCACTTGCAAAGGGAATACTAAAGATTGAAGAGTGTATGTGTCTCCAAATTTGGCCGACTTACACCAATGGATGCCAAAAAGGTTGACCGATTAGGATTTAATACTTTCATTGAAGAAAAAACACCAAAAAATAGGTGAGACCTCGAAAAAAAACCCAGATGAGAATGATAATGTCTGAAAGTTGAGGTAGACTATAGAAAGTAGAAACTAGCCTAGGAATACACATAGGAAGCCAATAAATTTAAAAATGCACCTAGAATACCAGAGCTCCTATGTCTCTGTCAAGCTTTTTCACAAGCTCACAACTAGGAGATGACAAACTGATATAACTAACATAGACAGGCTAACAAAACCTACATGTGTCCTTACTATAGATATGATTATTAACCTCAAAGAAGTAACATTCCTCTATCTTGAAGCCTTGTTGATGAAGAATTAATTACCATTGTTATCCATGACCATTTGAGGAAGAAGAAAGCTAATGAAGAGGAAAAATGGTTCAATCTTGATACAAATAGAAGTTGATGGCTAGTAAGCCTACCTCAGAAGCAATAAGATGAATTATCCTTTCATAATCTTATAAATTTTTCATAAATTTTTCACCATAGAAGCTATTGCCCTATTTTTTCCCATAGCTAGGGTTTGTGGAGATGAAAAAGTATGATCAAACAATAAAGAAAAAGCTTCAAGGCTCTCTAGAGATAATAAACATTACCATTAGTAAACATTACAATGATCAAACCCTACTGAAGATGGAGAAATGGCTTGCTGTCATCATCAATGCAAAATGCACCAAAAAATATGCTAAAATGACATCTCTTTCCTAGCTTAAGTATAGTTCATGGATCAAGCTTCATGCAAGGAGTAATTTCCCTAGGGTTTGATGGAGAGAAAGAGTGATCTTTGAGCAAGAAGAAGGATTCTTTGCTATCCACCATGAAAGCTCCACAAAAGCTTGAAGGGAAAAAATAGAGAAAGTCCACTTCCCAAAAGTAATTGAACTTCTAACCCTAGCTAACACCTACGAACTTTTTTTCATAAAAAATACCTCCAAAATAGCTTGAAATAAATTCATTGTCAAAACTAAGTAAATCAGTCCTCAAATGAAGCTCAAAGCCATCTCAAATCATAGGCATATAATATACCAATGTAGTAGCATTAATGGTACACATCAGGAGTGCATACAGAATACTCAAATCATAGCTAGAAGTAATAGGCATATAAAATCCCTGTTAAAAGAGGTTTAGCCAACAAAGCTGACTATAGAAGTATCAAATAGAGTGCTGCCCTATATTTCTAGCCAACAAACTTAAGCCAAAATAGAGTAAATGAAGTGGTTAAATTTGTCCAAAATCAACTCCAAGCAATGACGTAGCATCCCCAAATATATAAGCATCAACCGGGCATAATCGAGCATCATCCAACCAATGGCAATAAGTGTAGACATCAAAGATAAGTGCTGCCTTATTTTATGACACTTTTTGGATTGTTATAGCAATCCAAAATTGAAGCTTAGCACTCAAATGGAATGGCAAGAGTGGAAGGATCAATGTCAATCATCAAAACCAAATGTTTAAGTGCTTGTATAGTTGCCCAATAAAGAAGATATGTGTAGGAGATGAAAAATGTGAGTTGCTGCTAAAAAGAGGGCCTTTTCTACACAACGTGATACTACATCAGCAAGGTGAGGGCTATGCGGGCTACTCCAACTTACTTGAGAAGTCTAGAGTGCCCAAGAAGAATACAACCGATAGGAAGCTCGAATGAAGTGGCTATGGCTACCAACAAAGAGATGAATGCTATAGGTATTCGAATGGAAGTTGAGAGTGTGCTAGACCAAGCTCGAGCTCACGAAGAAGAAGGCTTTGATACCAGTTGAAGGGAGGTGAACCCTGAAGTGGATGCATAAGCGGGAGCAAGAGAGAGAGAGAGAGAGAGAGAGAGAGAAAGAGAGAGAGAGAGAGAAAATGTGGAAACTCCAACAGTCACAATGTGTGACTAGCATTCCTTTTATTTAAATATCATTAAAAAAATAAAAAATGAAGTGACAGTGATAGGCATTTGCCGTCTGCAATATGCAAACACGGATATTATCAGTGTAGTAATACACGGACAGCGAAACAAAAACGCCTTTACCCCCAACAATGTGTACGTAAAAATCTAGAGATTGATACTCGTTGGCTATTGACTTGTGTAATAAAATTTCTGCTAAAAGACATCACAAAAGGTCTTTTGCGTGTGTGTGTGCACGTGTGTGTAATTAAAGCAATAATTTTTGTAGCCTTGTTGTGCACGGCCTCAAGGAGTCAAGAAAGTCTGCCTGCAAGCTGCTTCACTCCTTTTAGGCAGGTTGCCTCGAAATTCCACAGTCAAGGCAGTGCCAGAATTCGTTGCGCGCTTTGATGTGGCTCCCCTGTTCCAGGCCGACAGCCCACAAATGCCTAAAGCCCACATATATCTATCTATCAGTCGCAGGTAACTAAGTCCTCTCCAGTGAACTCCTGCGCTGGCTTCGTGAATTAAGGTCTCTGCATCACAGAAATCTAGTACGATCATCAGTAACAGCAGGAATTCTGTCTCACTCGCAGACATGCGCGCGCGCACACACACACACACACACACACACACACACACACACACAATTCTTCTTGTTAGTGTTAATGGCATGCCGTCTTCTTCTCGTTAGTTTCAATTGCAGGAGAAAGCATTGTCAAATTTTGATGTGTATATCCTTTTTAGTTTCAATGGCATTGGAAAGGATTGTCCGATTTTGATGCGCACACACACACACACACACACACACACCCTGTTCTTGTTAGTTTCAATCACATGACAACGATTTTTGAATTTGATGCGCGTCTTCTCCTTGAGGCAGATTGCCCCTGCTGCTGTGTCTTTCTAAGTGAGAATCCTCTGATATGACCGGAACAGCAAGGAATCTTTAAAGATTTTTAGCCTTCCTTCCTGCAGCAGTAGCATCAGTGACAGGGGCAAGTCTGCCAATACACCAGCATAATGAATCTTGCTATTGACACAGACGAAACAGGCCATGAACGTTTCAAAGACTTCTTCTAACATCAGCATCAGTAACAGGGGTGCATCTATCATTATTTGGGCATAATAAAGCTTACTTTAATGCTTGTTGGCTGCGATTAGTTCACTGTTTTCTTGGGTCTCATCTGGCAAAGTTTGAGAGCTTGGCAATTGCCTCCTGCATTGTCAGTGTGAGCTGAGGATATTGTACTTTGCTGATCCCTCCAAAGGTGGAAATTTAGGTCATACCTGGTGGCTTAATCATGCGAGAATCTGATGTAAGTTGCATCAAAGAAAGAGTCAGTGCATGGATTCTTGGGCATCAAGATGAGTTGCCAGGAATGCGGTTAACTCTTGTTGACTTGTCTCCTTCCTCCATTATCTTGAAAGCTGATGAAAAGTTGCTAGAGATGGTGATTCCATCATCTTTCAATGTAACAACTGGGTTTTGTGTTGCAAGTGCCTTTATTGGTGAGGTTTTTCTTGTTACCAGCATTGGGGACAAGTTGGATACGACCTTTCAGCCTGTGCTAATGAGATTGAACGAGAAGTTAGAGCGGCTAGAGTTGACAGCAGATGCATTAAATGAAGCTTTGAATCATTTACTGACAGCCTTGCAAAAGTATCAGCTCAAGTCAGACAGACAAATTGTTGCCAGAGAGGGAGAAGGAAGATTCATGGAAAATGATCAGTCAGGTGGTGAGAGTGAAGAAGAAGCTGACATCTTTGATTCAAGTGATGATTCTCTTGTCCATGACATGGGAGGGGATGAAGCAATCGACAATAGCATTGGAGCAGCTATTCAGCATCGGTCCAGAGGCTTTCTTTATAAATTTGGTGAAGAGGCAAAACAGATATGTGAAGTTGCAAAATTGAGTGCAGATCAGAGGCACCTGGATGTGGGTGTATTTGATAGTGAATCTGTCCTAAGATGGGGCACATTCAGATCAAGTCCTGAGATGCTGACTATTGACTTACTGATTCAGATGGGGGGCATTATGCGACATGATAGCATTGCTAGTGCTCTAGGGTTCCCACTAGATACACCTGTTAAGGTGTCTATGCAGTTTTGTAAGGAACTCTGGTCAAAAGTAGAATACAAGGTTCCTTTAAAACTTGAATCATGTTCATTTCAAGAGTTTGATCTAGAAGGAGAAACTCAAAAACTTAGAATGGGTGATCAAGCCCACTATTATGGCATGAAGGTGCTCTTACCCGAGCTCGTACAATCTTATTTTGATTATTTAGCACATGGAACTCCACCCCAAGGAAAGAAACTGGAGGGTTCTGATTTACTGATTAAGCTCCAGCAATTTTCAAAAATGGATAATCCTTTTATAGGCTGCTTCTGTTTCTTGTGCTCACAGTTGAGAGCCCTTCCTGATTGGTGTGTTGTATGTTGGAACCCGCTTCCATACTCTGTATATCGACTAAGAACATGTGATAGGGAATTCTGGTGAGTAGCTGGTAAATTCTATACTGGAAACCAGAAATACTGGTATATCATTTATATCATGTGTAGTATAGTTTGAGCTCTTAACGATACTTAGTGTAAGGGAAAATGTCTCTTTAGTAGCCAATAATATCACATCTTTGATGATAACCTTTTTGTTCTTGTGAATTCAGTCTTTTTAGGTTTGAGGAACTTGGAATGGGGATGCCTCTACTGCACGAAGTCCAGACCTGCCCAGAACTCATTGATTTTGAATTATCCCTTGCCCTTGTTGCCTCATGCAGTAGCAGGAATGTTTTTGAGCCTTTTCCTCCTTTTTTATTGGAGAAAGAAGAGATTCGGGGCCGCTGTGGTTGGTTCAGTAAAGTTGAGCGAGCAGACTATAATATTAGTAGCGTACAGACTGCAGCACGCTCGTCTTGGCAGCCACTGAGATTGAATTCAGCCAGTAATGCATGGAACAAGAAACTTGGTCTTCTTAATGAAATTTTACTTTCATACCCTCCTGTAGATGTGATGAAACAATGTCACAATGAGGGGGCCTTTAAGGGAATACTTTCAAGGTGCTGGCCCAAGAAAAGAGAGCAGACTTTAGGGGGCAAAAGACCTGAAGAGCCGGAGGGAAGAACAGTGTGTGAGAGCAGTGCATGGCTTCCGTACAATGTCTTGAGGTTCATACTATCCACAAGCAGGTCGACCTTGCATCTTCTAAAGGGTGAGGAGAAACTAGTGATTGGCGATGCATGCTATCAGTTTGCTGTTTTACATGACAATCCTGAAAGGGAGGCGCATTTTGAGCAGCGCAAGATTGAACAGGGGGGTTCATTTTTTGCTTTCCATGGAAGCAGTGCAGATAACTGGTTTTCAATATTAAGGTATTCTTTATTGCATGTGACCATATCCACAGGACTTCAGAGTAAAGGACAATTCAGGGATGCTTGTTTCAATATCTGAGCTATTGTACATTGCATTCGGATAGGTTGCATGGTAAATGACAAATAACAAAGTTGTTAGTCTTTTTGACAAAGAGATGATTGTGTAAGCTTTTTGATCGCAGGAATGGCTTAAGGTCCTTGAGCAATACGGCTTATATGAGTGCTGGTGCATCACTTGGTACCGGAATCTATTTTGCAACTATGGCAGGTACTTCTTCAGTTTATTCTGCATGCAAGGGGCCGGGATGGGGCCATGGACTTTTAAAAGAGGGCTTTTGTGTGTTGTCAATTTGTGAGATAATCAATGGATCAATAAGGCCACCTGTCAATAATCCCTGCCATCTGCTACATAACATTATAGTTGTTCCACCTGAATATGAAAAGGATGTGGCAGTTCGGTACATTTTTGTTTTTCAAGGGTCTGTAGATTGTGGTAATCTTGAGATTAAAGGGGCTATGTTGTCTGGCACTCTTGACCTGAAAGAGCACTTGCAAGCTGTGAAATCATCTTACACTAGCAGTCAAGAGCGGCAACGGCGTGCAAGAAGGGAAGCACGTTGGCAGAATTTCTTGGTTATAAGTGACGAAAAGCAAATGAAAGAGGAAGTTGCTGTCCACCCTGAATCTTATGCTCAAAAACATGAGGGGAAAGCTGATCATTCCCAAGATTGTAATGCGACATCCAGTAGCATACAGGCTGTCTCAAGGGAGTTAAAAAACTTTACTAACCAAATAAAGGCCTTCAAGAAGAGCCCAGTCCGAGAATATGATTTTCCTATCTTGGCTGGTGTTGAAGTCGATTTGCCTAGTGACGATGTTTCTCGTTGGCACGTGAGCCTTAGTAAAGATCTTTTCAAGCAGTGGCCATTGCACAAAGACCTTATTGAGTGTGCTAAACATTGGAATTTGGCGGAAGTAGCAGTCAAGCTGGAATGTATCTTCCCAATGACATACCCATTTGCACCTCCTTTTATACGTGTCATTTCTCCAAGGTTTGCTTTTCATACTGGACATGTTACGGTTGGAGGCAGTATATGTATGGAGCTACTCACAAGGAGTGGTTGGAGCCCTGCTTGTTCCTTTGAAAATGTGATTGTGCAAATTGTCAATGCTATGATTGAAGGTGGGGGAAGGCTTGACAAGGCAGCGTGGTCTTCTCGTAGGGAATACAGTGAGCTTGAAGCTCGAGAAGCATTTGACCGTGTTGCCCGTGACCATGGGTGGGTTTAACAAATTATAAGGTATTAAACCAGTTACAGGGTGGCATTTATATACACAAAATCATAAGCAACAGCAGCCCGAAATGTGTAGTTGCATGAGTATATTTTTAGTTCAAAGTGGTGGTGTTAGCACAGAACAATTTGTGCTGATCTACCAGTGAATGAGGTATGTCCAATCTTTTGATATATCCTCTTTCTGACCACAGTCAGATCGACAGTGTCTAGTTTCTCAAGTTTTCACTAGCTCAGATTTACATGCACAAATCAAATTATAGGCCTTTTGAACATGTTATCCTGATGTTGTAAAGTATACAGGAAAAATTACAGCCACTTACCCTTTTCTTCACAGCTTTACCTCTAGGTGGATTATCTGAATGCTTGGCAGCAGTTTCGGTTTTTTGAAGTTCTTTCATGAGAACTTGGCTCACTCTACAAATGATATTCCTCAAATGCAGATGTATAGTCTAACTTGTTTTGGCAATTTTAAGTTTACACAGGAAAGTAGGGCCTGTAGTCTTGTGAGTGCTCATTTAGTGTGCTGGAGTGATTTTTGAAATTATGACTATACTGCTGTGAGGGAACTGGGTGCTACAGCTCTACTTGAACAAGTATTATGGTTTCTTTATCTAACAGGCCTTGTCTAACAATTCAAGCTAGCCTGATAGGCTGATAATGGGTTTGTAACATTGATATGAAAGGTCAAGTTCTAAGGTTGATATGCTGTTTAACAAATTCAGAAGGTTGTCCTAGAGCGGTGGTTTAGACTCATGAGCAAACACATGAATCAATTTTACATGCAGATGCAAGATGGAACAAGTGGCACAATAGTGTTACTTCTATGACAAGGCACCCTCCTGCTAGGCAGAGTTTTCTGTGGACCCCACTTGAATGATGATGGCTCCATGTCGAAGCCTTTGTTAGCCATTTCCACATTGCTTTTGATGACTTTTGTGAACCTATGCAAGTAAATTTCACTTACATATGGAATGGCTCTTAAAGGAGGTCCATCAAGCTTCCTCAGAATTAGGCTAAATAGTTAATCTCATATTACTAGCTAAATTCGTTTGGCTCTTGTACAACTCCAAAACTTTCTATTAATTAAATTAAATTACATAGGAAACTCCAGAGTTTTCAGTAGGACAAAAGACTCAAATAGTTCTATGAAGCGTATCAATAGCTATGGGAAATGTATAGAAGACATGGCATGTGGTATTGCAATTCACAGAAACTTCCGGATGCAAAACTTTGGCATGGGTATTTTGGTCATCTAAATTTTACTAGTTTGGAATGATTGGAGTAGACGTCTCCACAGGTGTGATAAATTCCATAGGTGATGCAACTCTAGTAAAACGACGAGACGAAGACACTGTGTCGGTACCTCCACAACAACCACTTGAGCCACGCTCTTTCGAACCGCCACGAGAGTGAGGAGTAGTACTTGTATCCCGAGCCGACTGTGGGCTCATTGCATCCATGTGTTCGCAGTATCCCCCAGAACCATTGGCCCAAGTGTGTAGTATTGACCTCGTCTATTGGAAACTAAAGCATCAGGGCGTACTGAAGTAGATCTAATAGAACGGCTTGATGGTATCTGAGACAACTCTTGGTTCACCATATCTCTGAATTGAGCCATCTGATTTGGAGACGTGAAGATCTCTTGTTTGACCCTCCACAAGGATGCCTATGACTACTACAAATGCTTTGATGCTTGTTAGTAGATTGGAAAGTCTACCAAAAGCACTTGGTGGATCCACTTTATAGAACATGTAAGATATCATGTGAGTTCAAAAGAAAAGATATTATATTTAGTAAAATTTATAGGATTATATTTACAAAAGTGATTTTTAAATTATAATTTGAAAAAAAAATCGTCAGTTTAGTAAAGTAAAAGGAGTCATTTTGAGGCCTTATAGCATGACATAAAAAAATGTTATTTATTAATATCCTTTGAACACATATTATATAGATGATTTATTATAGGTGGATCTCCCAAGAAAAACCAACATTATGCCACTCTAACCCATCCTTTCCCTAAAGCTATTCGAGAAGTGGATTATCAACTTTGTTGGTCCCATTAATCCCCCAACCAGAAGGAAGAAGAACATATATATTTTTGTTTGTATAGACTATGTGACGAAGTGGTGTGAATTCAAAACTCTAAAGCGAGATGGTGGCAACAATGCTGCCTTGTTCTTATATGAGGAATAAATGTTGCCTTGTTCTTATATGAGGAATAACTGATGTAAAATCTTCATTGTCTACTGTTGAGAAACTTGAAAAACATATTTGTGAAGGTTATACATTTGGTAAAATATAGCATGCTTTATTTTCAAAAGATGATTTAGTGAGAGTTTTTTACAAGTTGTAGCTTATACACAATGATGCTTGTGGTCCAATAGAAATATCTTTTAACAACTATACACACTTAATGACTTTCATAGATGACTATTCTAGGCATGCACATGGGTATATGGTTTAAAAGCCAAGTTTGAAGTGTTTTTGTTCTTCAAGTAGTTTATTGGCATTATTGAAAACTTGTCAAGATGTAAAGTAGACACTCCCTATTGTGATAGGAGAAGGGGGTATATATTAAGGAATTTAATGCATATTTGGTTGAGCTTGGATATAAAAAACTAATATACAATGTAATATACACTATAGTAAAATAGTGTAGTTAAGAGGAAAAAAAGACAACTCATGGAGATTATACGATTGTGATTAAGGTTCAAGCACTGCCACATGTTTCTATTTTGAAGTTGGTTTATGTCATACAACCTATATACTTAACATGTATCCCACTAGGCTTTCTAATCTATCACTCTCTATGTGGCTTTGTGTGATAGAAAACCATGTATGGCTCACTTGCATGCTTTTTGTTACTTGGCTTATACTTTGGTTCTAGTGTAACAATGTAAGAAGTAGAATAATAAGGTTGTATAATGTATTTAGACTGGATGTAGTAATGAAAGCAAAAGTTATATGTTATATCATCTAAAAAGTAAGTGTATGTTGGTTAGATGTGATGTCTTTGTAGAAGATGTTATTTAATCTTTACTTCCATGGATAAAAAAGACAAATGTTATACTCATAGGAGATTTGTGACACTTTGTTGCTTGTTTTCTCAGTGACGTACAGTCATATCAATGTCAAATGAGGTATTTTTGCAACCTATGTAAGTTTCTCATGATAACACAGATCAACCTATTTTTGATACAGACATGAATGATGCACTTCATGATGAGAGAGTAGAGACTGAGCAATCTAGGACTGTGTCAAAACAGCTCGTGCAAACATTACGAGATAGTAAATTGGATTTTTCATTAAGTGGTTGTATTTATGCATGCTCTTATAATGCCTCTTATACATTAGATTGGTATGTATTGGTTGTTTCGAGTTTGTGTGATGAAGATGAGCTAGTGACTTTTAAAGAGATACATAATTTAGAAAACTGGATGGCTATTAGACAATTCGAGTACGATGCTGTTATAAAAATGATACTTGGTTCTCATATGATTTGTTTTTCAACAAGAAGTTCATTTGTATCAAGTGAGCATAAGTCAAAGTGCAAGCTAGATAGTATTGTTGATCATGACAAAGCTAGAATTGTGTTAAAGGGTTATGCTTACTAGAATGACATTGGTTTTGAGGAGACATTTGCTCTTGTTGCAATATGACAACTATTTGTAACATTTTCACATTAGTAGCTCATAATGGTTGGAACGTATATCACTTAACCATAAAAAGTGCATTTTGAATGGTGATTTACATGAGGAAGTGTATGTTTTTTAGTCTCATTGTTTATGCAGAAGGGATAAGAAAAAAAGTGTACAGATTGATAAAGGATTTGTATGGTGTGAATCAAGCACCTTGGGCTTAGTATGAGAAGATAATATATACTTCACTACACATGGTTTTTAGAGTAGTCTCACTAAGAGCATGTTATATGTTAGGCATGAAGGTGATATGTCTTTTATCATTGTGGTTTATGTTAATGATATGCTACTCATTGATCCTAACGAGACACATTGTTGAATTTAAGGCTGAGTTGAATTCAGCTTTTGACACGTTAGATTTAGGCATATTGCATCATTATTTAGACACTAAATTTAAGTGGTATGATCGAGGTATTACTTTGTATAAAATAAACTCTGTTAAGATATTATTACAAAGATTTGGTGTAAGAGATTGGAAATAGTATAAGAAACATTAATATTAGGAAATATTAGCTATATTAGTTAGTGTGTAAGGGACTTATTTTTCATCATCAATTAATATAAGTCTCTTCATCTTACATCTTCTCTCTTACAACTTCTGTGGCTTCTCTCATCTCTTTCTTATAATTCTCTCTCCTTTGTACTCATCCTCTCTCTCTCTCAGTCATTACTCTCTTATTTCTCTCTCTTTTAGCTCACTTCTTTACAATTGGTATTAGAGTTGAGTCTTTGATCTATTTTTAGTTATTTTTCAAGTATATCTTATCTATTTTTCTATAGAAAATTTATGGATTTTCAGGTATAACATGTATAGACATGAGAAGAAACATATGCGTGACCAATGTTTTTACAAGAAAGGAGGATATTGTACCTAGAAGCATTAATGGAGTCTTAGATTAAAGTTCGAGACATCACAAAAAATAGATTGGTCACGGGTGCTTCTCAAGTGACTCATATGACTACACTAATGTATATACATGTCTTGTATTGCTTTGGAATGCCTTTTGAGCTTTGATTAAGCTTTGTCTTGGTTGGCATTTGATTGACATTGGTCTATAGTGGCATGCTTTGTAATAGTCATTATGCCTATGGTCTATACTTGACCCTTCTGTACATGCTTTGAAGCATATGTCAGAAATCCATGCTCCTTACATTGTCTATGTTTGATTGCCACTTGGAGCTTCGGTTGGGCATTCATTTGCATACTTTGAAGCTCTTGGATACTTATTTGGGTTGTCTGAGATTTGACATTGATTATTGCATGATGTACTCGATGTTATAGGTGTTGCTTGATTGATCCCTTGTTCTAGATGCTCCGTTGATATACGGTCTTGGCTCCATGATGCCTTATGCATTCACATGCTATCTTTGAGCTTGGTTGCTCGATTGGCTTCGATCTTTCTGCCAATGGGAGCTTCATGCTATCTCTGGATATTGTAGAGCTTGTGGTTTATGTGGTTGAGCTTCTTGAGAAGATCATATTGGGATCTCTTACATGTCTATGCTCTTAATAGATACTTGTTTGCATTGGATGCTTTTGGGCTGATTTGATCTATCTTCTCTTTGAGCATACACTAATCTTTGTCAAGTATTTGGGTGTTTGGCTCATGGTTCTTAGCTGCTATAGTGTTTGTTACATGCTCACTTCATGTAGGATCTGACTTGGCAATCATACTTCACTTTGGATCACTGTTAGCTCATTGTTTGCTCTCTTTTTCTCACTGCTGTGATTTATTATAGCAAGCTATTTTATGTGGACTATGATGTATTTACTGAGCTTAATCATGTCATTTTAATATACTTTTGGTACTATTTGGTGGACAGCTTGTCATATTAGTAGTTTCTCTTATTTTTAGCTTGTTTTGGCATAGTCTGTCTCTGCTTGACTCATTGTGGCTAGTCATCTCAAAGATACGGCTTTGTTTAACATTTCCAAGTTGGATGTCACCAACTATGGCTACTGGAAGTCTCAAATATGGCAGGTTTTGATGCAAAATCTGTAGATTAAGCCACTAAGAAACAAATATATTAAACCCGAGAATATAAATGATGATGATTGGGCTGATTTAGATGCACTATCGAAGTCCATTATCATTTCATTACTCTCTGAAGAGGTCCACAATAATGTTGTTGAAAATGAAGATCAGAGTGCATGGAATCTATGGGAAAATATTCAGAAACTTTATACAAAGCAAAAGCTTCACATATGTATTGGCTTAAATAGTTGATGAATCTCCACATGAAGAAGGGGACCCCATTGCTTAGTCACTTTAGCCAGTTTCATTCTATCATGAAGAATCTTCTTCAACAGGATATAAGTTTTAGGATAATCTGCATCCTTTGTTTCTACTTGGCACTTTACCTGAGTCTTGGGATGTATTTCACATTGCAATCTGTATCAACAAACTTGATGGGCTAAAATTGAAAGATGTAGAGAGTGTTCTTTTTATTAAGGAAATTAATGGAAAAACAATGATGCTTCCCGCAATTCACGTGCTTTATCTATTAGAGGTGGCAGAAGTGGCAAGAAAGATAATGATCCTTATGGAAAGGACTCTCAGAAGTCTCGGTATAAGTCACGTGGACACAGCAAGTCCCATGGACGTAAGTCTGATCTTACATGCCATTATTGTGGGAAAGCAGGACACATACGGTTGCAATGCCATAAGATGCATGATAACAAGTGCAAAGAAAATGGGAAATAAAAAGTACAAGAGAAATCCAATGATCGCAGCATTATACCTACAAAGTCCAGATTGAGGAGATAACTGTCATGCAGCTTGAGAAGTCCAATGGTGACTACATCTTAGCAGCCTATTCATGTGATGCCTCTCAGTTAACTGAGGCTCAATCTATGCATGCACAATGTTGGCTCTTGGATTTGGGTGTGTCTTTTCATGTGACCCCTATCGTGAATGATTTCATACCTATCACAATGTATCTAGTACTATGCACTTAGGTGATAATCGGTCTCTTGCTATTGTTGGCATTGGTGATATCACTCTAGAGTTTCCCTCTGGTAGCACTTTTATTCTGCATAATGTACGCCATCTACCCGCATTAAGTAAAAGCCTTATGTTTGCTGGGAAACTTGATGATTCAAGTTATCATATAAGCTTTGGTGATTCTACATGGAAGATAGCTCGTGGCAGGCTTGTTCTTGCAAGAGGTGCCAAGTCTGGCAACATCTACCCCTTGGTTGTATTTGGTACTATAGAAAATGTTTTATCAATGGGGTCTATCCCACATGTATCTCTCTGGCATGGTCGTCTTGGGCATATATCGATTAAGGGAATGAAAACACTTAGTGCTTTGCAGTATCTTCCACCTTCTAACTACTTGCATTTTGAGTCATGTGATCATTGTTTATATGGCAGATAGACTAAGAGTTTGCATAAAAAGTATGGTATTCCACGCATGGGTGAGCCTTTGGCTCTTGTGCATTTAGATGTATGTGGACCCATGCCCTGTCAATCATTAGGGGGTGCGAAGTACTTTATTGCATTTAATGATGATTATTCACATAAGGTTTGGGCTTATCCCATAAAGTAGAAATCTGATGTCTTGACCGTCTTTCAGCGTTAGCTTGCTCTCTCTGAGAATTGGTCTAGGCATAGGCTGAAATGCCTACGAACTGATAACAGGGGTGATTACGTCTCACGTGCCTTTGAGAAGTTTCGTGATAAGCAAGGCATTAAGCATCAATTAACCACCCCTTATACCCCTTCCTAGAAGGGTATGGCTGAGCATATGAATAGGACTATCCAGGAGAGGGTCCGCAGTATGCTCAGCCAAGAAGGCTTACCACAATACTGTTGGGCTGAGGCAGTCTCTACTACCATGCATCTCATTGACAGGTCACCTTACAGTGGTATTAACTTTCAAATTGTAGAGGAGGTATGGACAGGAAATCCTTCCTCATATACTCATTTGCATGTCTTTAGATATGAGGCCTTCTTCCATGTGCCAAAGAACAAACACAATAAGTTGGATCCTAAAAGTGTGAAATTGTCTTTGGGATCCGCAGGCACAGAAAGTAATCCGCAACCATAATGTTGTGTTCCATGAGGACAAAATGCATATGTAGCCTAAGAAAGTTGTTGAGATACGCAAGGTTATCCTTCAGGAGGAGCTCCCTGCTTTCACACAGCCAGCTAGACAGCCTATACTAGCAACCAATCCTCATGGCCAGGATGTTAGACAGGATGTTGGATAGGCAACACAACCTGCATTGAGGTGTTCTACTAGAGATAGATAGCCTCTTGACTACTATGAGTCATCCAAAAATTATGTATTGGTTACAAATGCAAGAGAGCTTCTCACCTATGATGAGGCCATGTGCAGGGGTGATAGTGACTCCTAGGAGAGGGCTATGCAGTCTGATATTGACTCGTTGCATAAGAATTGTACGTGCGATTTGGTTTCCTTGCCTAGTGGCAAGAGGGCTTTGCTTTGGGTGTACAAGTTGAAAAGTACCCCTGGACACCCTAGGCTGGCATACAAGGCCAGATTAGTAGCAAAGGGTTTTAAGCAGGAGCATGGTGTTGACTTTGATGAGGTTTTCTCTCATGTGGTTGAGAGAGAGAGAGAGAGAGAGAGAGAGAGAGAGAGAGAGAGAGAGAGAGAGAGAGAGAGAGAGAGAGAGAGAGAGAGAGAGAGAGAGAGAGAGAGAGAGAGAGAGAGAG
This sequence comes from Lygodium microphyllum, assembly GCF_053477565.2. Lineage (NCBI taxonomy): Eukaryota > Viridiplantae > Streptophyta > Polypodiopsida > Schizaeales > Lygodiaceae > Lygodium > Lygodium microphyllum. Next base: position 86,609,557 of record NC_141148.1, read on the forward strand.
AGAGAGAGAGAGAGAGAGAGAGTGTGTGTGTGTGTGTGTGAGGCTAAGGCATACTTGCAAAATGATCAATACAGCCTTGATGAGTCAAGGCTTCAACCTTGATGAGCTAAGAAGGTTTATGAGGCAGGAGGAGAAAAGTTGAGAGGCAATCTACATAAGGAAAAGCGAGTTCAAGCTCATGGAGAACCTGTGGAAGCAGAGCAAGAAGCTAGAAAAGATCAAACATGCCATTGTAGAGTACAAATGAAAGAGTGATAGATGCTACCATGTATGTTGTAGAAGTATCGCCTGCAAGTTGCACGAAATGAGAGAGTAGTAGATGCTACCAAGCAAGTTATGAATGTAATGCCCGCAAGTTAGTCTATTTTGTTAAAGAAATTATGAACTATTCTAACCAAAAGTAAGTTATTTGTATATAGAGTAAGTCCCTAACCTTGATTTAGTCTTAGTCACAAATTTTGGGTTTTACTCTCTATGAATTGGTAAACTTAAAGTCACATTCACTTTTCTTAAGGATCAATTTTAAAAACAACATAGCCATAGGCAAGAGACAAAAGACATTGCTGGTAGAGTAGATAGGGCAAAAGAGATAGCCCTAGGTGTATTTTGTTCTCTGATATGGATGATGTGGTCTTTGTCAGTCTAGGCTGGCATCAACTCATCAATGACCACCTTCAATAGAGAATCGCCTTACTTTTCGAGACATATTGGGCCGCTTCTCTCTTTTAAATTAGTGAAGGTTTGGGGGTGGGGGTGATGTAGGCTAAGGGTAGTTGGGGTTGTAAATGTGTGTGAGTGTGTGAGTGTGTGTGATAAGAGAGATAGATATGTAGCTAATTAATTACTCAATTATTTGCCATTTCATAATTCATTATTGATTGCTATTTTTGAAGGTAAAATTAATAATTACTTACATTTAATGTTGTTTATTCATTCAATTCTCTTCCATCATTGCAATGCTCACTATTGATGATCGTTATGTTTGAAGAAGAAATTAATAATGATTTTACTCAGATTGAATGTGGTTTACTCATTTGATTTTGTCCCATCATTGCAGGGCTCACTTTAGCAAAGGCAACTATAATCTTCATACTTACAATTTTTCACAAGTTTAGAATCTATCTTTTTTTCTTGCTGTCATTATAAATAGTAAATGAAAGTTCAAAAAAGTAAAGAAAAATACATATCTTCATGAAAAATGAGGGAATGGAACTTTTCCCTATAATTATGAAATAATAAAGAGACGTGTTAATTCTTAACCAAAAAATTTAATGAAATGTGAAAGCCACAACATCTCAAACTTTGACCACGCAACTTTGTTTATTTTAGTTTTGTAGGGTACTCTTCATTTATACAAGCTCAAGCAATACAACACGTTTCTAATCAAATCTGATTAGCTTCAAAAACTTGTGAGTATTTTTCAAATAAACTTACCAAGAGCATCAAAGTAGATGGTGAAATAACCTTGTAAAAATGGGATCTATTCGCTTGCATAACTTTCGATTGTGTTTAATTAATAAATAGCCCTTGATCGAGGAGGGGGTATAGAACCCCATCCCATAAACAATTCCATGTGTTTTTTATGCAAATTGCCACTACATAAACCTAGTTGCATTTGTCAATCTAGTTTATGAATGTTTTGGTAGAGACTTATTTAATTTTCAATACATTGAAATAATAGTTCTACATAAAACTCATTTTTAAAAAAGTATGAGTAGTTTAAAGAGCACGTACAATCAAATTAAAGGCAACAAATTCAGCTATTCTAATAGAAGGAACTTAAGACATTGTATTGATGAAACCTTCCAAAATATAAACCCAAAAGCCAAAAAGTTGCTAGGTTTAAAGTCTGAGATGCAATGGCTTTGACATTTTACTAATTAGCTTATAACTTCATAAGCATAGCAATAATACAAAAAGCACATGAATATGCTATACAGTACTCAGCATATCAAAGAGTTGGCACGAGTATCTTTGTTGTTTTATAATTACAAGGGAAATTGCTATTCCCCTATACACTCTTAAATTTTCTTTACTTTTCTTTAGTTTTCTTTATTGTTCAGTATCAAAAACATAATTTATAGTAAGAAATATAATTTGGTAAGAAGATTCTAACATTAGCAAAGATCATACTTTTGAAGATCCTAGTTATCATTACTATAATTAAGTCTATAATCATGAGAAACTAATATGTTGAGCTCAAATATAACTTAGACTTTTAATTGCAATTATTACTATTGTATATCGAATTGATGAGACTAATTAACTATAGATTCTATTATTACATAAATTAATTACAACACCAATTCCCTATATTAAGTAATTATTAAGATGATAAGCTCAAGACATCTAGACATTGATAAGATATGTGGACATTGGTAATGGACCGCTTAGTTATATGGGTCCACATATCTATACTTAGCACCTTAGTGGTCATTATGATTTTCATAGAGTTACTAACTCATCATTTATTATATTTGGTTAGTTGCACCTACCTATTGTTGGCATAGTTATAGCGCCAATCAATTCGTATAGTTTATCATGCATTATTTGACTTGGCAGACTACTTTTCTTTATATTGTATCTTATCTATACTATGTGTTTATTGTATCATGTAAAAAAGAAGAAAGAAAAGCCAGTAAGAAAATGCTTTGGTCTCCATCTCTCTTGTTATGTACTTAAGTGAGCCTTTTCATGCGTGTTAGGTGCAAAAGTTCAAGCAAGACCCCCCATCACATGATTTGTGACATTATATTAGAGTTACACCATTAATAGAGGATAGTTTTGGAGATTGAAGTAAAGGAGAGGAGCAAGGATTCAACCAAGCAAGCAACATGTAAGAAGCTTCTATTCTCTCATCCTTTCCCTTAGATAGTGCTTGTAGAGGCACCAAAAGCAAAGCAGAGCAAAAATCTCATATTGTTGTGAGATTTACTATGCAAGAAGAATAGTATGTATTCTATAGATTGTATGTTTTTGGCTATATGATATCGATTCAAGCTCCATTTTAGCTCCACAAGGTTGTGGATAACAATTTTAAGATATATTGCAATTTTGGCTATATTGGTCATTCTCATGTACAAATGTTATAGACTTCAAATTTGTAAGTTCTAAGATGTTTGTTCGGAAGCAAACACAAGGTTTATCTACAAGCGCATTGAAGATTGTATGTATTCTTGACCAATCAACGAAAAATATTTCCTAGTTTGTTGTTATGCACATCTTTTGAAAAGTTGCAAACGACTTGCTTGCTATTTGGTACTCAATTTTGTCATAATAGTTGAGAACAATGGAAATCCTATTATTGAGAAGGTAGCAAGAAGAAGTACTATCGTGGAAATTCTATGTGATGAACTTCCTCATTGCAAAAGGCCTTTACAAGTTTGTTTTAAGTGAAGAAAAGGAACTAGAGCTAAGTGATCCTCCAATAATTATAGAAAAATTAAAGGCGTGAAAAGACTTGAATGTAAAAGACAAAAAAGTGATGTATTGGTTGTCCATAGATATTGATAACACTATATTGGGGTGTATTAGAAATGCAAATGCAACTTTGGACTACCTTTGAAAATATATTTTCAATAAATACGAAGATAAGAGATATCTAGCTCAAGCAAGAGTAAGCACTCCGCATATCGACCTGTGTAGTGCTCAAGTGAGAGCCGAATACCTTGAAGAAAGAGAAGATATTTGTAAAAGAGTATGTTTCAAAGGTAAGAAGCATTGTAGATTCCTTGGTAGCCATTGATACCTTGAAGAAAGAGAAGATATTTGTAAGTGAGTATGTTTCAAAGGTAAGAAGCATTGTAGATTCCTTGGTAGCCATTGATACAATCCCAAATGATGATGACTTGGTTTTATCTAGTTTGGGTGGCCTTAATAATGAGAAGGGCTAGAAACCTTCTGTAACTTTTGTGTATGTATGCAAGTTGTTTTCAGATTTTGATGAGTTTGTCTCTCTCATGATTATTGAAGAAATTAACATGCAAGGTGAATCATAGGTAGAAGTAGTGAATAGGTCCAAGCATTCTACTCAAGTTTAGGAAGGTGACATAGCAGGTCCTCTTTAAGAGGCTGTGGTATGGGACTTGTTTGTGGTAACAAGCGAAACAAGTTAAATCAATAGTTTGGTGACATGCAGTTTTTGGGAGGCCGTGATAAATCTAAAGGCAAGGGAATCTATAGAAGAAGAGATGGATGGTAGAATAGAGAGTCTAGTAATTTTGATAATATTTTCCATTACTGTGAAAGAATAGTGGTCGTAATGTAGCCCATTGTTATGATAAGAAGGATGATATTCGTAGTTGTAAATTATAGCAAGGAAACTGTGCAACATCTTCAGGATAGAGTGATGACAAAAATGAGTATTTATTTGTCATGTATCATATGATGAATGCTACTATAGGAAAGAAGGTAAGTGATGGTGTATGCTATGTTGATTCAAGTACATCTAATCATATGAGCAGTGAAGTTGAATGGTTTGAAGAGATGTTAAATTTACAAAGTCTAGGTTATGAAGAGATAGGTTACGGTTCGTACCATCTGATTTCACACATTGGAAAAGTTCCTTTGTCCTTGCATGGTGGCCAAAAAAAGTGTTTGTCAAATGTGTTACATATGTTGTCCATCACAAAGAATGTAGTGTTTGTTGGTAAGATAGGAGAGAAGGGTTGCAAAGATTCAATGCAAAGGGTTATTTTGTCGAAGACTTTAATAATAAGTACAAGCTGATTGCAAAAAGAAGTCAAGTTTGTTGCATGTTTACTTTGAATGCATTTTTACATTTCTAATCAATCTTATGCAAATTTACTTCTTCTCATATCATGATTCACTATTTAGTAGCACAAATGTTCATTTCTAGCTTTGTTTTATGTTGTTTGGGGTCAACGTAAAAATTGTAGGACAAGCTTCTTTTTTTTTTTGCATTTTGGTTTTGTAGGGTGCCAAGAAATCAAGGAGATGATGCATGTATATAAACTATCAAAGATGGAGGATAATAGTACAATTTTTTAGATTGGATAATCGTTGTATCAAGGTATGCTCTGATTCAATAACCAATATGTGTTTACCATGAGTTTAATTTGATTTTTCTCCATTATATAATTGATGTAGCTATAGATAACATAGTCAGCCAAAGTAGAGTATGTGACTGGTCATCATAGCCATAGAGTATGTAGTTGGCCACCTTAGACCACTATTAATTGGCCAATAAGGTGATGTTAGTTAGTTCTAATTAGTGTAGTTCAAGTAAGTAGTTTCACATAGTTAGCTTCAATTAGTGTAGTTTAGTTTATAGTTGGTTTTACTAAGTATAGTTTAATATCCAATCATTTTAGTTAGTTTAGTTAGCCAATGTGCCAAGTATGATTGGAATTATTTAAGTTACTAATCATTATACAACCACTCATAATAAGTAACAGTGTAGGAGATTTATGATGTCAATTGTGACACTAACATGCTCACCAGCTAACGATGTGCTCGTGTGTACTATTGAATCACACACTACTACAAATGCAACAAAATTAGTCAATGAATGATGGCTTTAATTAGTCAATTAGTCGATTTCTTGATAATGAAGTTTACTATTATTATGAGAAGTTTTTACTTATATTTTTGGTTTTTTAGAAAAAAAAATAAAAATATACTTAGAAAGGTGGGATAACTACCACTCCTAAGGTGCAACATTGAGCGAAACTCAACTTGCATAGGTGCCACCTCCTTTTGTAACTTCCATGTTTGGATTTTTCTTAATTTGTTTCTTTATTAAGTCAACTAGGATGAGATAGGCCATAAGTATAGTTATCTTATGCCTCTAAGCAAAGGTGGAGAGGTGTTTTAAGATGTGTGTCTACATGTAATCATCTAAAAATCTATATGTTGCAGATAGCTATGAAAACTCAACATGGAGAGTCCTTATGACTTGATTTCCTTTCTAGGGTTCTTGCTCTATCCATGTAGCTACAATACTATTTCTATACATTGACACAACAAGCCCCCTAATGAGTATTACAAAAAGGCCTTTCATGGCCCAATAGATGGACTAAAGGATTGATGTAGAAGGGCCTAGTCATCCTCCTTATAACAATGGAGAAAGGGCACTCCACTTAGTTGAGTGTTGCTACCTCTCCAATGAGATAGTGTCATTGCCACCACAAGGGTTCCAACCACTATGGCGGCCACAACCCAAGGAGCGATGTTGAGCACCTTGGCTCTGAGACTGATATGAATCAAGCACTGTGACTCTACTCACAATGATGAGCATGACAATGACTACTACATGACCTTGATGATCCACTCTCTATTGTCAATGGAAATGCTATCTAAGAATGAGAGTATCTTATCATTTGTCATCTAATGACCCTAGCTCATATTGTTAGCTCGCTCCTCAACCTATAAGAATAAAGTCATCAATATTTTTAGGGCACTTCCTCTTACCTCTATCTCTCTACTACTCCCTCTTCCTCTCTGCCTTAGGCTCAATGCCAGTCGTATTGATACCTTGATACATGCACACAAGAAACTTGCAATACTCAGGATTGATTGTACCTCAATAATCTCAAGCATAAGCAAACCTCCACTTGTCACACCATATCACGTTTGTACAAACTTCACTATATCAAATCTTAGGATGAGTACATCAAGGTAGGGGTGATGCTTGGTATTGCAAGTTATCTTCTCATACAAGAGAATATTCTCTTGTTGTATGCATACCTTCTAGGTTTTTATTGTGGATATTCATGTTTCATGATCCTCACACACACACACACACACACACACACACACACACACACACACACACACACACACACACACACACACACACACACACACACACACACACACACACACACACACACACACACACACACACACACACACACACACACACACACACACACACACACACACACACACACACACACACACACACACACACACACACACACACACACACACACACACACACACACACACACACACACACACACACACACACACACACACACACACACACACACACAATTGTGACCATCATAGCTAGCCTAATCAAGTGTGCAAGTTCAAGTATGTGTGACTATGTAATCCTACTATTGGCTTATTTGTTTTTATATTGGGAAGATACTATACATCAAACTCAACCAAAATATTTAACCAAGTGCTTGTGAATACTGAGATAATATTTTAAAACCATATTTTATCATAGGAACATGTTCACATGATGAATAAAGACACGCTTTCTTATGTTAACATAGTACACTATAACAATGAGCTTTATACATGAGCTCATCAATCATGAAGCCTCATAAGATATTCTAGGAGAAGAAAGAAAGCTCATTTGATGTATATGAAATAATCTTGGGCAACAAAATATGTGAGCATCATTACCACACTAATAATATGACGTACTTGTGGCATAGGAGGATTGTGATATTAGACTCACAAAATAATGTTGGGTCTATGGAACAAATGGAAATTTTGATGGCTTTCTTGAGCACTATCCTTTTTCTTGCTTGTAAGTAGCACAAGATAGATATCATCACAAGAAAATGTGGATCTTGTTGTATCAATGAAGGCCAATGTGTACATGTCATTCCATTGTTGTGAGATTATATGAGAAGGGTTCTTCATGTTGAGTCATTGTAATTATAGATTCCAAGCATTATCAATGTGTGTATCTCAGTCTCAAGAACAACAAGGCAAGTTACAAATCGATCCTTAGACTAAAGATAAACTCTTGATAGTCCTTTTGTGTCTTGGAATGATGCATTGGCAACTACACCACCAACCAAACTTGATGGAATCCAACATTATTGGTGTGCTTGACTTCTAGTATGGAATTCAAGATTATCATCACATGGACTTAATAGAAGGGATTTTTAAGATCCCTTTTTCAGACCCTTATACATATGTGTATAATTTAATAGGAATATTTATAGGTTGAAAAAAAAAGGGTTTAATGTATTCATCATCAATTTATAGATAAGGCTTCTAAATTCAGCCTTGAATACATGTGATAATATAGATTTACATATATGGAGGTTGCACATTCCAATGATTCACAATTACATGACAATAGTAGAACATTGATATCCAAAAATAGGGGTTTGTATCCTCAACAAGGAATTTCCAAAAAGAATTCTAGAAATCCACCATGGAAACTCTCCATTGAACACAATGTTAGAAGCAAAAAATGCAATAAATTATAGGTTGTTGGATAATATATTATCATGATGACCATAAATATGCTAAGTGTAGACATGTGACCAACGCACTTGCTACTTTTCAAAGGCTCATGTGTGCAATATTTAAGGACATGCTTAGAAGGGAGTTAAAGGTCTTCGTTGATGATTTGTGTGTTCATTCCAACTAGAAGGAACACTTGGACAAACTCTGAGAAGTCTTTGAGTAGTGCATATTATATCACCTCTTGTTGAACCCCTTAAAGTGCTAGTTTTGGGTGAAGCAAGGATGCATCCAAGGGCATGTGGTGTCCAAGAATGGCATCGCCATGGAGTTTTTAAAATTTAGGGTCATTATCGATCTTCCACCCCCAATAGATTACAAGGGAGTTTAGTGCTTCCTAGGCCATATTGGGTACTATCGATGGTTTGTGTTAAATTATGCATTGATTACAAGGCCCCTGTACAAGCTATTGATAATTTTCGAGTGGACCGATGAATTCTATCATGCATATGAGGAATTGATGAAGGCTCTAACCACCGAACCAATTTTAAGAGCCCCAGACTAAAACATAACCTTTCATGTTTATATTGAGGCTTCAAAATTCATAGTGGGAGCGATGTTGTGCTAGCCTGGTGACCACAATCTAGACTATCTATTGAGTTTTGCTAGCAGACAACTCATGGATACAGAAATGAATGACTCCACAACTGAACAAGAGGGGTTACCCATGGTGTTTTCTATGAAGAAATTTTGGCATTATCTTTTGGCTACGCCCTTTATTTTCTTTGTTAACCATCAAGCCTTGTTGTATCTAGTAAACAAACCCTATGCTATAGGACGCATAGCACGATGGTTACTTCTGCTTCTTGAATTTGACTTCTACATTGTTGTGTGCAAAGGAAAACACTATATGGCTAATCATATGTTCTACATACCCATGGGAGAAGCCGCTGGATAGGGCATTGGAGACGAATCGCTAGATGCACATCTATTCACCCTATCTAGCGAAAGAGATATATTTAGAGCTGACTTGATGCCATATTGGGCAGACGACATAGTCTAAGTGTTGGAGCATGGATTGTTGAGATATCGAGCTCCACTCGTGATATGCCAGGGTGACCGTTGTGCATTTGTGTCACCGACTTGTTAGTTGCAGATGCGGTTGGTACACCGCCCATGAATAATAGCTAGATGACAGCTATCCTTATCTACTCTAGTTTGTGGCTCAGTTAGTATGCCACCTTAGTTAGTTGTCTTTGGTTTGAGACCCATATATCGGGTTCTTCTATTTCTTTGTATGAGAGTTCTTTTAGCTTACACAACTAAGAAGAGGAAAACTGTTTTCAGCCTCCACCTTTGTGTGTATTCTCCCATTGTGCAAGCAAGAAAGCTACAAGTGAGACTCCCTTCTTCTCTCCCACAATCTTGACATGGTATCAGAGCCTTGTTCATGGTAAGGAGCTCAAGAAAGAAAGCCAAGCTCGTGGTGTTCTGGTAAGAGGAGCAGTGTTGCTTTCATTTTTTGTTTTGGGAGCAGATCTCTGCAGGTAGCACAATCGGAAATTGCAAGAGTGCATTGTCTCAGGTTGAGACGCCCTTTGCGGTGAAGTAAGAGGGCAGTATATGCTGCGGGAGAGGGCTTTAGCTCTTGGCGACCCTGTTTTTTTGATTTGAGGCCATTTTGGGGCCTGTTTTGGAGGCGGAAGTTTTCTGCACGCACTCAGGAAAAGACCCTATTTTATGCTGTGCGACCACTGTTCTACAGGTCGGTGAAAAGTTACTGTAGAAATTGCATCGTATGCTTGTGCGCAGAGACATTGGGAGTTTCAGAATCATCCTTGGTTCCTGTTTATGCAAAATCGTCACTAGGAAGTGACTGTGTGGTCAAATACCACTTTCACCAGTTTTGCAGATTTGCCCTTGTGAGGGTGAAGCTGAGTTTTTTGCAGTGACAGAATTTTTTGCAGCGTTCTGTAATGGCGTCTGATTCTCTTTCACAGATTGTAACTGAAAAGCTTGACAATAACAACTTCTAGGCATGGAAGTTTAGAATGACGAATTTCCTTATGGGAAAAGGATATTGGAAATTTGTTGTAGGAAATGAAGAAGAACCAGTTCTTCCTGATATTCCCAATCAACAGCAAATGCAGGCATTTAAAGCATGGCATGAGAGAGCCAGGAAGTTATGTACTGGCTGTCTATCAGTATTTCACACTCTATGATTGTGCATATTCAGGATGCAAGTACGCCAAAGGAGGCATGCGATACTTTGTCAAAAATGTATAGCACAAATACGCAAGCCAGGAAAATGCAGCTCAAGCAAGAGTTGCATAATGTGCAAAGAGAAAATATGAGCATCAATGACTACCACATGAAGGTGAAGAAGATTGCAGATGCACTTGCTTCCATTGGGTCACCAGTGGAAGATGATGATTTAGTTTCTGTGACCTTGAATGGTCTAGGAAAGGATTATGCACAGTTTCGGACATCCATTTCAGTTCGTGAAAGATTTCCTGATTTTGAGGAGTTGATTGCTCTTCTAATTTCTGAGGAGCAGAGAAATGGTGGTGCATCTTCTTCAGGAGGAACTTCAAAAGAAACTGTCTTCTACTCAAATGCTGGAAGAGGTAGAGGCAGAGGTAGAGGAGGCCGATATGGAGGCCATGGTAGAAATCAGAATATGCAGCAAACTCAAGAAAACCAGTCCTATGGAGGAGGACGTGGTAACTCTAGAGGCAGGGGGAGCCAAAGAGGCCGTGGTGGATGGCAAAGAGGCCAAAATGCAAACAGTAATGTTGAATGCTACTACTGTGGTAAAATGGGTCATATGGCTAAAGACTGCTATAAAAAGTAGAATGACATCATGAATGGAAAACTGCAACAAGGAAATTATGCATCTTCTAGTAGATAGGGTGATGAAAGAAATGAGCATTTGTTTATGGTGCAGCACATGAACAATTCCATGACAAGTGCAAAAGAAAGCAACGAAGTGTGGTATGTTGACTCAGGTGCATCAAACCATATGACAGGTCATGCAGAATGGATGGAGGATGCAAGGAAAATGGAAAAACCAGGATTTGTGGAGACTGGTGATGATACTGCACATCCTATTGTGCAAATTGGAAAAATTCATTTGTCTATGCAGGATGGGAAAAAGAAATACCTGTCAGATGTATTTCATGTCCCGAATATCACCAAGAATCTGGTTTTTGTTGGTCAAATGGTTGAGCAGGGCTTACAGGTCAGATTTAATCCTCATGGATGCTTTGTTGAGGATATGAAAAATAAAGGTCGCTTGATAGCAAAAGGAAAGAAGAAGGGCAGAATGTTTACGTTGGATGCAGACATGTCTGAATTGAGTGCAGCAATGTTTGCACATGGGACCAGTGTAGTTGCAGATATTGATATCTGGCATAAACGCATTGGTCATGTTAATGTACAGCGACTTAAATCAATGCAGGCCCAAAATATTATTGCAGGATTGCCAAAATTCAAGGTTGCGGAAATGCATAAGGTATGTGAAGCCTGTCAGTTTGGAAAACAGGCAAGGAAACCATTTCCTAGACATGTTCAAGAGAGTAAGAAGCCATTGGAACTAATCCACTCTGATGTGTGGACTACTAAAGCTGCATCTCTTGGAGGCTGTCATTATTTTGTCAGTTTTATTGATGACTATAGCAGAAAAGTTTGGGTGTATTTTATGAAAAAGAAAAAAGAAGTTTTTGGGCATTTCAAAACTCTTAAAGCTATGGTTGAAAAAGAAACAGGCCTGCAAATAAAATGCCTAAGGTCAGATGGAGGGGGAGAGTACCTCTCAAATGAGTTTGCAAGGTTCCTGCAGGAGCATGGCATAAAGCAGCAATATTCATGTAGTCATATCCCACAACAAAATGGAATTGCAGAAAGGAAAAACAGGCATATTGGAGAGGTAACTCGTGCCATGCTCAACGAAAAAGACTTGCCAGATTTTTACTGGGCTGAAGCAGTTGTTACAACAGTCTATATAATGAACAGGACTCCCACTGCAGCAATACATGGGATGACTCCAGAGAAGAGGTATACTGGTAGGAAACCAGACATTTCTCATTTGAAAATTTTTGGTTGCATTGCCTATGTACATGTGCCAGATGAGTTGAGATCCAAGTTGGATCCAAAAGCTGAGAAGTGCATCTTTATTGGTTACTCTCTGCAGCAAAAAGGGTATAGATGCTAAAAACCCTTCTACTCGTAAGTTTACAGTGAGTAGAGATGTTGTTTTTTATGAGATGAGTAGCTGGTATAAACCAGTAAATGTGATTGATGATGTAGATGCACAAAATGGTAATGCTGCACAGAATTCACAGCAGCAGTCACAAAATATTAGTGGACCTGGAGCGTCCTCTAGCAGTGGTTCACATTCTTCGCCATGGACAGGCAGATTGAGATCAGGAGAATCTTCTCAAAGCAATGCAGATAGTGATATGCAGGTATCACGAAAAGGAAAAGAGAAGGTTAATCAGCCCATGTTTGATGTGAATGCAGGTCACTCTTATGTGGATGGTGAATCCAGTGGCTCAGAACAGAGCATTGATGATGAGTTGGGTATTCCTTCTATTGTTACACCTGGAGTAAGGAAGACCAGGGATGTTTTGAGAGCACCTGGGAGTGAACCTACTTTGCGCAGGTCTACGAGAGCTAGGTATCCTGTGGATAGGCTGAAATATGATGGATTTACAGCCATTCACTATGCATATATGGTCAAAGTGATACAGAAACCAGAACCCACTTCTTTTGAGCAAGCCATGGGAAAAGAAAAATGGGAGAAAGCCATGGATGAAGAAATGGATGCCTTGGAAGCAAATGCTACATGGGAATTGGTACCTTTGCCTAAAGGTAAGAATGCAATTGGGTGTAAGTGGGTTTATAAGGTGAAGCACAATGCAGATGGTTATGTGAACAGATACAAGGCAAGATTAGTAGTCAAGGGGTATGCACAAACATATGGCATTGACTATGAAGAAACATTCAGTCCGGTTGCAAGGATGGCAACTGTAAGAGCAGTCATTGCTATGGCTGCATCAAAGGGATGGTCTTTACATCAGATGGATGTAAAGAATGCCTTCTTGCATGGTGATTTACAAGAAGAGGTCTATATGGAGCAGCCACCAGGTTATGTACATGCTGTTCATCCTGAGTTTTTTTGCAGGTTGAAGAAAGCCTTGTATGGCTTGAAGCAAGCACCTAGAGCATGGTCTGACAAGATAGGACAATATCTTGTCACTATTGGCTTTCAGATTTCCAAGGCAGATTTCTCACTTTATGTGAGGAAAACAGAGAAAGGTATTATGCTACTTATCATTTATGTTGATGATTTGATTATGACAGGTGACAGTGATGAAGATATCCTTCATGTGAAAATGCTATTGAAGCAGAAGTTTGAGATGAAGGATTTGGGAGAGCTACGTTATTTCTTGGGCATTGAGGTGATTAGATCACCAAGTGGGATACAGCTCTTGCAGAGGCAGTATGGATTGGACATGCTGTCCAAATATGGGATGACAGGCTGTAAGCCTATTTCAGTTCCTTTGGAGCAGAATGTGAAGTTGAGCACAGATGCAGGTGAGCTTCTGGAAGACCCTATTATGTACAGACGCATAGTAGGGAGCTTGATTTATATGACTATTACCAGGCCAGATTTGAGCTATGCTGTTGGATTGGTAAGTCAGTTTATGCAGGCTCCAAGAAAACCGCATTTGGATGCGGCTAGACGCATACTCAGGTATGTGAAGTCCACATTGCAGTATGGACTATTTTATGAGACTGGGGTACAGATACAGTTGCATGGATACACTGATGCTGATTGGGCTGATAGTATTTCTGATAGACGATCTACCAGTGGGTATGTGTTCTCTTTTGGGAGTGCTGCAGTCACTTGGAGTAGCAAGAAACAGCCTATAGTTGCCTTGTCGAGCACAGAGGCTGAGTACAGGGGTGCAGCAATGGCTGCATGTGAGGTAGCTTGGTTGCATAAGCTACTTTATGATATGCATCAGTCTACAGATGGGCCAGTTGTCATTTATTGTGACAACATGAGTAGTATACACTTGGCAAATTACCCAGTCTATCATGCTAGAACAAAGCATATTGAGGTGCATTATCACTATGTGCGGGAGAGGGTTTTACTAGGTCTTATTGATCTAGTTTATGTCAGCACAGAGGATCAGGTAGCTGACATATTCACGAAGGCATTGGGCGCAGAGAAGCTGCGCAAATTCAGAGACCTGCTTGGTGTGCAGGAATTGGGATTGAGCTCGAGGGGGAGTGTCGAGATATCGAGCTCCACTCGTGATATGCCAGGGTGACCGTTGTGCATTTATGTCACCGACTTGTTAGTTGCAAATGCGGTTGGTACACCGCCCATGAATAATAGCTAGATGATAGCTATCCTTATCTACTCTAGTTCGTGGCTCAGTTAGTATGCCACCTTAGTTAGTTGTCTTTGGTTTGAGACCCATATATAGGGTTCTTCTATTTCTTTGTATGAGAGTTCTTTTAGCTTACACAACTAAGAAGAGGAAAACTGTTTTCAGCCTCCACCTTTTTGTGTATTCCCCCATTGTGCAAGCAAGAAAGCTACAAGTGAGACTCCTTCCTTCTCTCCCACAATCTTGACATGGATTACCTAATTGACCCATAGAGAAGGCTCAACTGAGGCAGCTCATTCTCAAGATCCAACCCTATTAGTTAATAGCATGCCAACTATATAGGCTAGAGCAAGATGGTTTGCTGCGAAGGTGTGTGTGTGTGTGTGAACACGAAATGCACAACGTACTAGTTGAGGTGCATGACAAAATTGTAGGACACTTCAATGGAGATACGACAGCCCGCAAGGTGCTACAGTCTCAACTGTGGTGGCCCACACTTTTTCGAGATGCGGTACGATTCATGAAACACTGTGACAACTGCCAACGGACCAAGGTCCCAGTTCACAAGGACAAAATGGAGCTAAGCCCTAGTATAGTATGACAACCATTTGAGAAATGGGAGTTTGACTTCATTGGGCCTATTAGTCTCAGGGCTCAATATTCATAAGCCAAATACATCATCGTTGCCATTGATTAACTCACAAAGTGGGCAGAAGCTCGAGCCACCTACAAGAACGATGCACGTGCCATTGCTAAGTTTTTATGGGAGCAGGTAATCTCTAAATTTGGCTACCCCATCAAACTTGTCAGTGATCAATGCACACACTTCTTTAATGAGGTGATTGCTCATCTCCTATCCACCTTTTTGATAATTCATTAGAAATCCTCACCATATTACCCTTAGGCAAATGGCCAAGCAAAGTCAACAAATACAATTTCGGTAAACGTCCTAACCAAGGTAGTCTTTGGTTCGTGCAGTGATTGGGATAACAAGCTAATGGCAGCCTTATGGGCCTATTGGACAGCCTATAAAATAGCTATGGGATAGACCCCCTTCAGGTTGACCTACAGATCAAAGGCAATTCTACTTGTAGAATTCTTTGTTCCTAGCTTGAGAATCACTATTCAAGAAAGATGGGAAGGAAAGGAAGCATAGACGCAATGTTTAGTTGAGCTAGAACGCTTGTCGAAAACTCGACTTCTAGCCACCCATGCATTGATTTGTGAAAAGGCACAACGCAAGAGCTGGTTTGACAAGCACGTCAAGCAACATGATTTTCACATGAGGTGGCTTGGTACTATTGTGCTTGGTCAAGGGACATAAGAAAAAAATGAAGTTTAGGGGGTTAGGAACCTTCCAAGTTTGCATCATAAGCCAGATCGGTAATGTAGAACTCAAAATCCTGGAAGGTGAGGGCATAGGCTTTTTAAATGGTAGCCGCATCAAGATGTGCTACCCCCCCACACATCCACTTTACGAACCTTCAATGCCAGAAGCCCCTGTCAATGTACGAGTAGCAACCATTACGAAGGTTGAAGATGAGGATGAGGAAGTTGTAGCTTTGGCTTACCTGTACATGACCATTACAGAGTCTAGCAGACACACGTCATTGATGCATTAATTGATGAGGGTGCTGACTTTAACGTCCTGACTTACGATCATTGGACTCAAATTGGCAAACCATAGTTACGAGCCATTAAAGGCAAACTTAGCTCATTTAGTGGCCACACATTTGCACTTCTGGGAAAGTGCAAAGTTGCAGTCTCTATCGAGTTTGAGAGCTTGCCCATGGTCTTTTATGTGTTGGCAAACACGAAAGATGCAGCCATGGAATCGCTATTAGGATGAACCTTTAAGAAGCAAGATCACTATAATGTCGACTAATAGTCACATCGTATTCACCTGGCCATTGGCAATGTATGAATCATCAGAGCTTTCAGCAAGGGCTGTGCAACCTCATCACAGTCCGCAAAGCCATCGGTAGAGAAACCCACCATCAGGCCTCTGAATGGGGGTCGTGATTCATCCCCCCACCGAACCTCAGCACCACCAAAAAGCTAACCACAAGGCTAAAACCCTTGAACACCAGTTCAAATGGGTATCAAAACATCCAAAACGGCCACCTAAGAGTACCCAACCACGAACTCACAAGGCTAGAAACCTTCCCTTGAAACCTAGGAGGCCTAAAGGAAATTATAGGCCTCGCCGAATGGTCGATCCGTGATGGGTTCTCAAGACCTTATTGCACGTGCAAGGTTACTACGAGGATAATACCTAGATTTGGGTACCTAAAGCCCCAGCGGCCAAGCACACAACCCAAATGTTGCCCTCAAGCTTAACCACACGAAGCATCAAGACAAATCAAATATCAACACCACAAAAGCCCTTGGCTGCAAGGCCTATTGCCCCTCCAAAACCTAAACCCATGGCAACTCAACAAGTCTATCGACCTAAACTGCAACTCACTACTCCTAAACTGCCTCACCCTTGTCAAGATTGTGGGAGAGAAGGAAGGAGTCTCACTTGTAGCTTTCTCACTTACACAATGGGGGAATACACACAAAGGTGGAGGCTGAAAACAATTTTCCTCTTCTTAGTTGTGTAAGCCAAAAAGAACTTTACTACATAGAAATAGAAGAACCCTATATATGGGTCTCAAACCAAACTCAACTAACTAAGGTGGCATACTAACTGAACCACGAACTAGAGTAGATAAGGATAGCTGTCATCTAGCTATTATTCATGGGCGGTGTACCAACCGCATTTGCAGCTAACAAGTCAGTGACATAAATGCACAACGGTCACCCTGGCATATCACGAGTGGAGCTCGATATCTCAACACTCCCCCTCGAGCTCAATCCCAATTCCTGCATACCAAGCTGGTCTCTGAACTTGCGCAACTTATCTGCACCCAATGCCTTCGTAAATATGTCAGCTACCTGATCCTCTGTGCTTACATAAACTAGATCAATAAGACCTAGTAAAACCCTCTCCTGCACATAGTGATAATGCAACTCAATGTGCTTTGTTCTAGCATGATAGATTGGGTTATTTGCCAAGTGTATACTACTCATGTTGTCACAATAAATGACAATTGGCCCATCTGTAGGCTGATGCATATCATAAAGTAGCTTATGCAACCAAGCTACCTCACATACAGCCATTGTTGCACCCCTGTACTCAGCCTTTGTGCTCGACAAGGCAACTATAGGCTGTTTCTTGCTGCTCCAAGTGACTGCAGCACTTCCAAAAGAGAACACATATCCACTGGTAGATCATCTATCGGAAATACTACCAGCCCAATCAGCATCAGTGTATCCATGCACCTGTATCTGAACCCCAGTCTCATAAAATAGTCCATACTGCAATGTGGACTTTACATACCTGAGTATGCGTCTAGCCGCATCCAAATGCGGTTTCCTTGGAGTGTGCATAAACTGACTTACCAATCCAACAACATAGCTCAAATCTGGCCTGGTAATAGTCATATAAATCAAACTTCCTACTATGCGTCTATACATAGTAAGGTCTTCGAGAAGCTCACATACATCTGCGCTGAGCTTCACATTCTGCTCCAAAGGAATTGAAATAGGCTTACAGCCTGTCATCCCATATTTGGACAGCATGTCCGATCCATACTGCCTTTGCAAGAGCCATATCCCACTTGGTGATCTAATCACCTCAATGCCCAAGAAATAACGCAGCTCTCCCAAATCCTTCATCTCAAACTTCTGCTTCAATAGCATTTTCACATGAAGGATATCTTCATCACTATCACCTATGATAATCAAATCATCAACATAAACGACAAGCAGCATAATACCTTTCTTTGTTTTTCTCACATAAGGTGAGAAATCTGCCTTGGAAATCTGAAAGCCAATAGTGACAAGATACTGTCCTATCTTGTCAGACCATGCTCTAGGTGCTTGCTTCAAGCCATACAAGGCTTTCTTCAACCTGCAAACAAACTTAGGATGAACAGCATGCACATAACTTGGTGGCTGCTCCATATAAACCTCTTCTTGCAAATCACCATGCAAGAAGGGATTCTTTACATCCATCTGATGTAAAGACCATCCCTTTGATGCATCCATAGCAATGACTGCTCTTACGATTGCCATCCTTGAAACCGGACTGAATGTTTCTTCATAGTCAATGCCATATGTTTGTACATACCCCTTGACTACTAATCTTGCCTTGTATCTGTTCACATAACCATCTACATTGTGCTTCACCTTATAAACCCACTTACAACCAATTGCATTCTTATCTCTAGGCAAAGGTACCAATTCCCATGCAGCATTTGCTTCCAAAGCATCCATTTCTTCATCCATGGCTTTCTCCCATTTTTTGTATCCTATGGCTTGCTCAAAAGAAGTGGGTTCTGGTTCCTGTATCACTTTGACTATATAGGCATAGTAAATGGCTGTAAATCCATCATATTTCAGCCTATCCACAGGATACCTAGCTCTGGTAGACCTGCGCAAAGTAGACTCACTTCCAGATGCTCTCAAAACATCCCTGGTCTTCCTTACTCCAGGTGTAACAATAGAAGGAATACCCAACTCATCATCAATGCTCTGTTCTGAGCCACTGGATTCACCATCCACATAAGAGTGACTTGCATTCACATCAAACATGGGCTGATCTACCTTCTCTTTTCCTTTTTGTGATACCTCCATACCACTATCTGCATTGCTTTGAGAAGATTCTTGTGATCTCAATCTGCCTGTCCATGGTGAAGAATGTGAACCACTGCTAGAGGACACTCTAGGTCCACTAATATCTTGTGACTACTGTTGTGAATTCTGTGCAGCATTACCATTTTATGCATCTACATTATCAATCACATTTACTGGTTTATACCAGCTACTCATCTCATAAAAAACAACATCTCTGCTCACTGTAAATTTACGAGTAGAAGGGCTATAGCATCTATACCCTTTCTGCTGCAAAGAGTAACCAATAAAGATGCACTTCTCAGCTTTTGGATCCAACTTGCATCTCAAATCATTTGGCACATGAACATAGGCAATGCAACCAAAAATTTTCAAATGAGAAATATATGTTTTCCTACCAGTATACCTCTTCTCTGGAGTCATGCCATGTATTGCTGCAGTGGGAGTCCTGTTCATTATGTAGACTGCTGTAGCAACTGCTTTAGCCCAGTAAAAATCTGGCAGGTCTTTTTCATTGAGCATGGCACGAAATACCTCTCCAATATGCCTGTTTTTCCTTTTTGTAATTCCATTTTGTTATGGGGTATGACTGCATGAATATTGTTGCTTTATGCCATGCTCCTGCAGGAACCTTGCAAACTCATTTGAGAGGTATTCTCCCCCTCCATCTGACCTTAGGTATTTTATTTGCAGGCCTGTTTCTTTTTGAAATGCCCAAACACTTCACTTTTCTTTTTCATAAAATACACCCAAATTTTTTGCTATAGTCATCAATAAAAGTGATAAAATAATGACAGCCTCCAATAGATGTAGCTTTAGTAGTCTACACATCAGAGTGGATTAATTCCAATGGCTTCTTACTCTCTTGAACATGTCTAGCAAATGGTTTTCTTGCATATTTTCCAAATTGACAGGCTTCACATACCTTATGCATTTCTGCAACCTTGAATTTAGGCAATCCTGCAACAATATTTTGGGCCTGCATTGATTTAAGTCACTGTACATTAATATGACCAATGCGTTTGTACCAGATATCAATATCTACAACTACACCGGTCCCATGTGCAAACATTGCTGCACTCAATTCAGGCATGTCTACATCCAACGTAAACATTCTACCCTTCTTTTTTCCTTTTGCTATCAAGCGACCTTTATTTTTCAGCCAAACTTAGTTGTGTAAGCCAAAAAGAACTCTAGTACATAGAAATAGAAGAACCCTATATATGGGTCTCAAACCAAACTCAACTAACTAAGGTGGCATACTAACTGAACCACGAACTAGAGTAGATAAGAATAGCTATCATCTAGCTATTATTCATGGGCGATGTACCAACCGCATCTACAGCTAACAAGTCGGTGACATAAATGCACAACGGTCACCCTGGCATATCATGAGTGGATCTCGATATCTCAACAAGCCTCACCCTGCTAGTACCTCAACTGACACCAAAGCATCTGGTAGCATGCCACCCACCACACGGGCCGCCCCTGGTGCACCACTAACAGAACTGCAATAACTAGAGCTACACCCAATAGTTGCGGGACTATCTAGCCCCATCAAACCTCACCCACCTGCCAGTCTTAGACCCTCTTACCAGCAGAGATCCATTCTAACCATGGCTGCCGACCTAGCTTTAAGAATACATGCGATGACTTGGTTGCCTACCTCAGATGCTTGGATGCCACATTTACCATGCTTGCCAAGAGTTACAATTGGCAAGACTTAGGTCTTTTAGATGAGCCTTTAGCAACATAAGTGCACACACTACCCTACTCATGGGAGGAATCTAAATTCGTATTTGTCAAAACTACCTAGCTAGTTGATGAACTCATTGCCACTGAACTCTCCATTGAACAAGCCCGCAAACAATGCCTAATCACATCTTATGTCATGAGCAAAGTCCTTGCCATGGACCAAGAAATTTCACATTTGAAATAGCTCCCTACCGACGACTCCTCTTTCCTACGCAAATGGTACGCTCTTTGACTTTGATGGGAATAATAAGGCTGCTAGATCATGACCAATGTTGAGTAGCAATGCGCCATTAAAACCTCCAAGTATGATCTCACTTACGTGGCTCCTACCTGTTTTAGGGTATTGGCCATCACTCACAATCAATCGTTGGAAGATCACATCATGAGCCACCTCACCTAGATCACATCTTTACTGAAGAAGAGCTACACATTGCTAGTAGGATCAACCCTGGCAATCTTATCATTGATATCTTAACCTATATTACACACGTAGGCACTAGACCTCATGATATGGACCGCCATGCTCACTTGGAATATAACCCACAATTCTATGCTTGGATTTTGCAAGGTCATGTCCCACCCAAAGGCACCTAAACTACCCTTGGCCCTTCACTCTCCAATCCTAGGAAGGATTCAAATCATTCCCTAGGGGGGAGGGGGTAAGGTGGAAAGGAAACAAGTATAAAAAGAAAATTGGAAAAGGAGAAAACAAACATGCCTTAAGCACCAATCGATGTTGAAATGACAAGGCTTAGAATGTGGAAAAATTATCATGGATACTTTTGAAGTGTGTGGATTGCTTGGAGCGGAAACTTTACTCTATACTTAAGCATTTCACATTCTCAAGAAGCTTTTATGTATGTTTTATCTACCTCTTTATGGAAGCTGACTCAAGAAAACTAATGGTGGTCCATGATATATGATAGGAACCTAAAATGGCAGGGCAAGATAAAGGTAGCAACCTCCCATTCATGAAGGAAGAGCAAGAAAAGTACAGTTTGATAGTAGAAATGAGGGGTTACAGCCAGTTCACATTCAAGCACACCCTAAACCTTGAAGAACCATCATGGAAGAGCCGCCCGTAAAACAACTTGTGGACTAGTGCAGCCTATAGAAGTATGTAGAGAAGGTTGGGCAGGAAGTCAATTACATCAAGCACTGTGATGATCAGAAAAGGGGAAGAAGGCCACCAAGTAGAGGTGGAATTGAGCCCTACAATGGTGGAGATGGCCTTGGATTTGGCTAGTAGGACAGAGAGACGCCCAAAGAGGGATGTATATAGCATGCTCGGGATGAGCAAGGCTGTTGTGTGTGCACAGTGGATGGGGTAAGCTTAGCAGACATCCCAAATCCTAAAATCAAACTATAGGCAAAGATGGTTCGTACTCTCTTCTCCAGCCAAAGGTACAATGCCCTTATGAACAAAATCGGGGTACCATTGCTGGAAAGCATTGTAGCTGGATCCCTAGATGAGGTGGGTTGGAATGCCTTCATGCAAAAAACCATCGAAAACTCAGCAAAAGCCTCGAACACAGGCACTGCAGCAGGAGGAGGGGAATCCCTCGCCTCCACAACAAGGTCAACCTAAAAGAATTCCTCCTCCAAGGCATCCACCATCAGGTTTGGTGGAGTACTAATAGCCATCATCTAGGAGGCCTTGAAGGACACAAAAGGAGGTGAAGAGAAAGTAGGGGAGACCCTTGACTGATTGCCATGCCACAAGCAGGATCAGTTCAGTGAAAGGACTATAAGTGATAAGGAAGAGCAAGAGACACAGTTTGCGGCGGCTAGAGAGAGCTTAAGGCACCAAACAAGGGAACCCCATCAAAGCCATAGAAGGAAATAAAAGAAACAACGACAAATAAGGAATGGGCCAAGCTAAAGAGGGCCCAAAGAGAGTCCAAGAGGACCGAAGATGAGAGAAAAATAAAAGAAAAGCAAAAGGCAGAAGAGTTGAGAAGAAAGGAAGATGAAGACATAGCCGAGGCCATGCACATGTCAGTGGTGGAGGAGACCTTGGATATGGAAGAAGTAGCCACCATGAGCACCTAGAGGGAAGGAGAGCTAATAAAAAATGCCAGGGCTTTAGAAATTGAAGCAGTCTTGATAGTATCAGGCAAAGGCAAGGCTCCAATGCACCCCCTCCCATCAATCTTCATGTCCCATGCCATGACCACCTCGACTGCCCAAGACACTGTAGCTATCATGGACACTAGCAAGTTAATGTCCATGATGTAGTTTTTGGTGATGAAGATGTAGAAGATAGCTGTACATTCGGGAGTAGGGGTCCCCTACATGATTGGTTGTTGTACCTGATGCCGAGTCGAGGCAAGATCCTAAGAGGCAAAGCCTACAGGCCTCCATGACTACAACATTGCCCATGACACCCGTGGACACAACATATGATGAGTATGTCAAAGAGCTCGTAGCACAACTAGAGCCAAGGAGGAGAAGAGAGTGATAACAACGCTGAGCTGGAGATTGAAAGAGAAGTCTTAGCAGCAACTTTTAGGTTGGAAGCAATCGACCAACAGGCAGTAAAGCATCAACAAGAAATCTGAGAGCTAAAGGAGCAACTCGAAGAAAAGCAGTACTTAGGTTGGAAGCAATAGGCCAGGTAGTAAAGCATCAATGAGAAATCTGAGAGCTAAAAGAGCAACTCGAAGCAAAGAAAGGAGAAGAAAGAAAGTGGGAAGGAAGGTGGGATAAGGAGAAATAGAACCTCGTAAGCATGCAACAACTTAATGAGGAACTAGCAAAGTTGGATGAACAGTTGCAAGGGAATATGAAAAACATTTTGGAGGCTATGGAGTGAAAGGTGAGAAGGATCGAAGCTTGCACTCGAGAGCTATGGCGGGAGAGCAAGAGCAAGAAAGAGAAAGGCAAGAAATGGGAACTCCAACAGTCACAATGTGTGGCTGGGCCTTCCTTTATTCAAATGTCACTAAAAGAATAAAGAATAAAGTGACGGTGATGGGCGGCCGCCACCTGTAGTGTGCAGTGGCGGTGACTGTTAGTATAGTAATACACTGGCGGCTAGGCGGAGGCGCCTTTACCCCCAACAACCTCCCACTTAAAGGCAAATCTGCCCTAGTGAGGAGTGAAAAGAAAAAGAAAAAAGACAGTACAACATGTACACATGTACAATAGGATGAGGAAAGATGTCATCTCATCCCATGCCCATCAACCTCCTGAGGAAGGCAAAGTGCTCTCTAGAGAGGCTTTTCTGAGTAGATCTGCAGGATTCTGGTCAGTCGATATCTTGAAAAGATCAACAGACTTGTCCTCAATGACCCCACGTATAAAGTGATATCTCACCTCAATGTGTTTTGTCTTCGCATGGAAGGCCGGTAACTGAATAGCACTCATAGAATCCGAATGTATTGTAGGGATAGCATCAATACCAAGGTCAGCAAACCAAACAACCCAACCAAATGGCATCCTTGCAAGCCTTAGTGGCTGCAACATACTCGGCCTCTGTAGTAGAAAGAGACGTGCATTTCTGCACCCTGGACATCCAAGTAATAGCACCTTTGGCATATGTGAATACATAGCCGGAAGTGGACTTCCTACTATCTGCATGTCCTGCATAATCAGAGTCAGTGTACCCCACGACTCCTGTATCCTGGCTGCCATAGCATATGCACATATTTGTAGTGCCCTTCAGGTACCTCATGATACCCTTCACAACATCCCAATGCTTCTTGCCAGGTGTAGCCATATAGCGTGCCACAACACCAACTGCAAAGGCAATATCTGGACGAGTGGCAATCATGGCATACATAAGACTGCCCACTGCGGATGCATAGGGAATCTTGGCCATCTCGGCCCTCTGCTCATCTATTTGTGGACAATCAGCCTATGATACCTTCACATAAGAAGGCAATGGACAACCAATAGGCTTTACATCCTGCATGCGAAAGCTCTCAAGGACTTTATGAATGTACTCCCTCTGTGAGAAGTAGAGGAGTTCCTGATGCCTGTCGCGTCTAATGTGCATACCAAGTATGTGAGCGGCCTATCCTAGATCTTTCATCTCAAAGCTCTTCTTGAGTTCATACTTAAGAGCATCTAGCTCATCATGAGCTTTCCCTGCTATTAGCATATCATCCACATAGAGTACCAAAATTAATAAACAACCATCACAGGCTTTCTTCGTGTAAAGACACAGATTCATAGCACTCCTGCTGTAGCCTTGTGACTGCATAAAGGCATCAAACTTATGATACCACTCCCTAGGTGCGTGCTTCAAGCCATAAAGACTTTTCTTCAATTTGCATACTAGGTGCTCCCTGCCACGTTCTGCAAAGTCCTTAGGCTACTCCATATAAATCTCATCATGCAAGTCCCCATGTAAGAAAGCCGTCTTGACATCCATCTGATATAAATCCAAGTCAAGCTGAGCAACCAAAGCCAAGACTAAGCACAGGGTGGTCATCTTAACCACAGGAGAAAAGACCTCATCAAAGTCCACACCATGCTCCTGCTTAAAACCCTTTGCTACCAATCTAGCCTTGTATGCCGGTTTGGGGTGTCCAGGGGTACTTTTCAGCTTGTACACCCACTTGTATGGCAAATCCTTCTTGCTCGTAGGCAAGGAAACCAAATCCCAAGTCTCATTCTTATGCAAGGAGTCTATCTCAGACTGCATAGCCTGTGACTGTCACCCCTGCGCATAGCCTCATCATAAGTGAAAGGCTCTCTTGCATCTGTAACCAAGACATAATGCATCGAGGGTTGAAATCTATCAGGTGGACGTCTGTCTCTAGTAGACCATCTCACAGCAGGCTCTGCTGTCTGCCCAGCTGCCTGTCCAACACCCTGACCATGAGCATCTACTCTGCAGCAGTAGGCTGTCCAACTGGCTGTGCAGGAGCTCTCGGCTCCTCCTGAAATATGACACTGCGGATCTCAACAACTCTCTCACGTTGCCTATGCATCTTGTTTTCATGGAAGACTACATCATGACTGCGGATGACTTTCCGTGCCTGCGGATCCCAGAGATGGTAACCCATCTTGCGTGCATCCCCATAACCAAGGAAAATGCATATGACACTCTTAGGATCCAGCTTACTTCTCTTGTCCCTGAGCACATGGCAAAATGCCTCACATCCAAAGACATGAAGATGCGCATAAGAGGGAGGTTTTCCAGTCCATACCTCCTTTGCAACCTGGAAATCCAAACCACTAGAAGGTGATCTGTTTATGACATGCACAGCTGTGCTAACTGCCTCAGCCCAAAAGCTTTGTGGTAGGCCTATGTGGCTAAGCATACTACGTGCATGCTCATGGATGGTTCTATTCATCCATTCAGCCAAACCATTCTGGGGGGGGTGTAGGGGGCGGTCAACTGACGCTTAATACCCCTCTCATCACATAACTGCTCAAAATCACGTGAGACATACTCACTCCCATTATCTGTCCTTAGGCATTTTAGCCTATACCCAGACTGGTTCTCAACCAATGCAAGCCATCTCTGAAACGCAGCCAAGACATCGGATTTCAGCTTAATGGGATAAGCCCAAACTTTCTGTGAAAAATCATCTATGAAAGTAACAAAATACTTGGCACCACCCATAGATTGACAAGGCATGGGCCCACAGACATCCGAAAGCACCAAGGGCTCACTCATGCGTGGCCTACCAGACTTTTTATGCGTAGACCTAGTTTGCTTGGCATAAAGACAATGCTCACATAAATCAAAACATGCATAATCAAGGGGTGATAAGTACTGCAAACCAGAAAGCATTTTCATTCCCTTCAAAGACATATGGCCCAAACGGGCATACCAAAGAGATACATGTGGGATAGAACCCATAGACAAAACATGATCAAAGGAAGAAGCTGATACAATCAAGGGATAGAGGCTGCCAGCCTTGGCACCTCTCGCAATCACAAGTTTGCCACGAGTGATCTTCCATGCAGAGTCTCCAAAAGATACATGATAACCTGCATCATCAAGCTGTCTAGGTGACATGATACTGCGTGTCAAAGTAGGTACATGATGTACATCCTGCATAACAAAACTGCTGCCAAAAAGAAACTGCAGCCTAACATCACCAATGCCCACAATATCAAGAGAGCTATCATCACCCAAGCGCATAGAACCTGAAATGGATGAAAGTGCTTCATGATTTTTGTGCTCGAAAGTATAAATTTTCCAAGGGTTGATTGGCCCTATATTATGATGCTCATCATGAGCTATTCCTTGGCAAGTTAAAACCCAAGTGGGATGGCCTTTATAACATTGTTCATATAAGAAAGAATGGCTTTATAGAACTTTAGTGGATTTGCAAGAGATAGAGTTAAAAACTAAAGTAAAATTCAATAAATAGAAGCCCTATTATGTGTAGAGACTAACATCATACTTGGTGGCTTTGTAGATCCTTCAAGATTCAGCTTAAACTTGTGGAGGGTACCAAGACTATTGGATGGAAAAAATCATTCCTTATCTTGAGCATCCATATTTAGAGCAGTGTTACCACTAAGGCAAAGTGATCTGGTGGAGGAAGGGTTATCACATCATTAAGTAGCAAGATGGATCTTCCACATGGGACATTTGAGTCTATTTCCATCATTATCATTGGGTTCTTACTAGCATCCCCATTGAGTTTAGTGAGGAGGGAGGGATTGTACCTATCTTACACCCCTCTCTTGATTAGACTTTAACTATCATAAGTACGAGTAGATTGATCATTATGGCATGTTATATCAATGAAGCCTTGGTTTATACATTATATTTTGATGGAGTTTTTCAAGGATCTACTAAGCATGCAAGTGTATGGGTTGTCATAAAAGACCCCCGTCATTGAGCGGTTTTGAAAATAGGAGTGTATTTAGGCAACACTTTTACTAATAACATGGTAGAATACAAGGCTTTGCTTATGGGCCTAAATCTAGCCAGACATGGTGGCATTCACTGGTTATTGGTGAAAGGTGACTTGTAGTTAGTGATTAACCAATTGAATGAGACTTATAGTGTGAGAGATCCCATTCTTAGGATGTACCACCATGTAGCCTTAGACATCCTTGAGATCTTTGAGGTAGTGACTTGCCAGTTGAATCCCTGTTAGTGGAATTGCTTTGCAGAATCCGTGGCTAATTATACCTTTGCTAAAGATATCTTTCTCAATTGTGGTCCAAATGAACTTTTGAAAGTGTTTGTTGATATCAACCTAGGTAATATGGGGACTACTTTTTGCTAACATGTCCTATTTTGGCCATCGATTGTTAGTATGGGTTATGAGCCACGTAGTGATTGACCATCTTCCTATTCTTTCATGGATGCATCGGATTGTTCAATGGCATATTCACCAAACTTCTCTTGCCATTTATGTAGGGGGCGTAGCTAACAATTTGATGCATCTAGTGTAGGGCTTGAGTGGCCCATCCCCTTGGTCTAGTTTTGTGCTTAAGTAGGGTTTATGTGGAAACCAAGGGTTTGCTTTCAACAGTAGGTTGCTGAATGGTATGCTTTATTTTTATATCCCTTAAGTCAATAGGACCAATTTCTTTGGATATAATGTTCAATTTCATTAGGCCAAGATTTTTTTATAGTAAAATATTATATTATATTAGGCCAAGAGGGCCATGTGTTTGTTTGGTTAATGGTTCTTTGTTCAAGTGGTGTATCAAATAGATTTGAAGGATAACTTGGAGGCAGCCAATTGCTACATGGAAGCTTTTTTTTCCTTAAGAAAAATGTGTTATGTGTATTTTTTGAAAATTTTCTTTCTTTTGTTGGGGACCAACTGTCAAGGCATAAAGTCCCAGAATTAGGTTAGGTATGTCTGGGGGGGGGGGGGGGGGGGGGTCTTGAATAGTTGTCTACTTTCTATGAAGACATTGTTAGGCATATAAAGCTTTCTTAGAGGGTAGCCCTAGTGACTCTGTCTTGCTAGCCTACTAGGAAGTTGATTCTAGGAATTCGTGTTAGTTATGAGGTGGCTAGGGAAGCCTAATAACTAAAAGTAAAAAATGTTAAATATGTCTAAAATATATATATTGTAGAGATGTGTAAAAAGGGGGTTTTAACTCTTGAAATACAGGAATAAAGAGAATGAGGAAAAAAAAATCAAGACACTGGATGTTCATCACATTGCAAAGGCCTAGTAGGTTCTTAGGGACGAGTTAGAACTCGGGTCAATGCCTTGTCTTCCTAGGGTTAGCATCTAGTTGGAAAGGAAATAAG
This sequence comes from Lygodium microphyllum, assembly GCF_053477565.2. Classification (NCBI taxonomy): domain Eukaryota; kingdom Viridiplantae; phylum Streptophyta; class Polypodiopsida; order Schizaeales; family Lygodiaceae; genus Lygodium; species Lygodium microphyllum. The sequence goes on from NC_141148.1 coordinate 86,638,768, forward strand.
GATGGTTGAAATGAAAATAAAGTGAGTAGGACTTTTGAAAAAATTTCGTGTTGCCTCGTGAGAGCTTGGTAGATTCTTGGGTATTGAGACTGGACTTGAGGTCGATGCCATGTTCTCCTTAGATCACAATATGCTCAACTCTACTTTTTACACATTGGAATACAAAATAATGAAGGATAGAGAGTGATCCAAAATGAAAAATTATATAAATGAGATATGCTATAAGAGTACTCGTCTAGTAGGAGTTCCTAGTTCACTTGTCCTCGATTAGGTATGCAGGTTAGACCACTACTTAGGATGTCTTCTTTGATAGCTCTTTTAGCAAGTCTGTGTTGAAGTAGTTGGTTAGCAACTAGCTTTGGATCTCTTTGTCAGAATATGCTTAGTCTGTCTCCATGAAATTCATGCCTTGATTTTGGCAAGGGGTAGGACGAGAGTTGTGTTGTGTTATATTGTGCATTTTATTCAAAGAATCATGATGCTCTTTATGGTTGTTTATATATGTACAAATTTGTTTATGGATTCAACATGCTGAGTTGCCCTATCCCATGGTTGCCAATGAGAAGTGTATCTGGACGCCAAAAATGAGGTGGAAAATGGAGCACTTGTGAGTAAAATGAAGCGGCGCCAAAGTTTTCTAAGTGAAATAAGGTGGCCCAAAACATGTTGGAAGCGTTTGTTCATCAATCTCAGAATTTGTTAGATGGCCCATTTAAAGAGACACAACTTTCACATTACAAAGTAGCTACTTGATCCAAAAGCCAGAAATAGCATCCATGGGGCCAAATAGATAGAAAAAGACATGAGAAATGTGCCTATGTTTTCAGATTTCAAATATGAGGCCATTTTCCCTCTAAATTTAGTAGAACCACTTGCCGATAGTAGTGTGAACGCTTAGGAGATGAACTAGATAAGTGAGTAATGAATCATTAAGAAGCTTAAGAGAGTAAAAACTCTAAAAAATGCAACAACTTGGGGGGAGGTGGTGCAAATTTTTTGATGCCTCTTCAAATGGAGGAAAAATTTTCGATGCCTCTTCAAATGGAGGAAAATTTGATTATTTCAGTTGATGGAATCAACAAGAACCCTCTTGGGCATGAGATGTAGCAATTCTTTGCTCTCCATTGCTTTAGAAATCGTGAGAAATGATGCATTCTTTGAAGAGATCAAAATTTAGTATCTCTCACTCCTCTTTCTCTCTTGTCATAATTGTTGTTCATGTGGGTTGAGAGGATGAGGGTGTCGGATTGTGACAAGATGCAATGAATGGAGCAAGGAAAAGAAAAGCTGGCTGGTAGCAGCTATGTGGAGCATCAATAGGCATACACGACTCCAAAATTATGAAAAATTAAATGATTTTCTTATGATAAGTCTCGGTTTTAAAGGAAATTCGATTCTATTATTATTTTCATCATGAAATTGAGACACATATGGCTGAAATTTGATATGGAAGTAATATGTGTTGTGTTTAAGGGCTACAAGCCCAAAATTTTAGAATGTGTGGCTATCATAATGTAGAAATTAATTATCTAATATACTTACATAAAATTGAGAAATATGACTTAATAAAAGCAATAAAAGTAATGGTGCATGTGGGGAAAAATGATGCATGTTGGTTGCCATTGATGTGTTTCTCTGTTTTAAGGTTAGAAATTATAGGATTATTGGAATTTATGGAAAGAATAATTGAGAAAAATTACAAATAAAAAGAAAAAAATAAAAAAATAGATTTTAAATCTAGAAAAATGAAAAAAATTAGTAGAACATGTTTGGATGTATGGTGAGCTATGGGGCATGAGTTTTGGCCTTAGTCTACACCCATTTATATGTTAAAGTGCTCGTTTAGGGGGTGTTTCTGTAACATCCCCGTACCCCATAGGAACCCCCCCTTTTTTTATATTAAAAAAAAATCCCTCTCCCTCCCCCCCGACAGTACGTCAGGAAGAGAGAGAGAGGGAGTGAGTAGGGAAAGGGAGGGACATGCCACCCAGGTGGCGGCATACAACTGCACCCCCTATAAGACCACCCCTCCTCCTCCTCGTCCTCAAGGCCCCCTGATTGCTACAGGTAGCCTCCTGGCCACTTCGACTGATGTTGCGGCCCCCCTCCTGCTGTGACGTATAGCCCCCCCTCCTCGTTCGGTTGACGACTGCGGGCCTCGTGGACAGTGTAAGAAGAGAGAAGAGAGAAGAGAGGAGAGAGGAGAAGGAGGAGAAGGGAGAAGGAGAGAGGAGGAAGGAGGGAGAGAGAGAAGAGGAGGAAGAGGGAAAGAGAGAAGAGAAGGAGAGAAGAAGAAGGAGCAGAGAAGAGAAGGGAAGAAGAGGGAGAGAAGGAGAAGAAGAAGGGGAAGAAGAGGGAAGAGAGAGAAGAAGAGAAGGAGAAGAAAAGAAGGACAAGAGAAGGAGAAGGAAGAAGGAGAAGAGAAGAAGGAAGAGAAGAGGGAGAGAAGAGAGAAGAGGGAAGAGAGAGAAGAGGGAGAGAAGAGAGAAGTAGAAGAAGAAGGGGAAGAAGAGGGAAGAGAGAGAAGAGGGAGAGAAGAAGAGAAGGAGAAGAAAAGAAGGAGAAGAGAAGGAAGAGAAGAGGGAGAGAAGAGAGAAGAGGGAAGAGAGAGAAGAGAGAGAAGAGAGAAGGAGAAGAAGAAGGGGAAGAAGAGGGAAGAGAGAGGAGAGGGAGAGAAGAAGAGAAGGAGAAGAGAAGAAGGAAGAGGAGAGGGAGAGAAGAGAGAAGAAGGAAGAGGAGAGGGAGAGAAGAGAGAAGAAGGAAGAGGAGAGGGAGAGAGAAAGAAGAGAAGGAGAAGAAAAGAAGGAGAAGAGAAGAAGGAAGAAGAGGGAAGAGAGAGAAGAGGGAGAGAAGAGGGAAGAGAAGAAGAGAAGGAGAAGAAAAGAAGGAGAAGAGAAGAAGCAAGAGAAGAGGGAGAGAAGAGAGAAGAGGGAAGAGAGAGAAGAGGGAGAGAAGAAGAGCAGGAGAAGAAGAAGAAGAGGAGAAGAGGTAGTAAGAGGAGGAGAAGGAGAGGGAGAAGTAGAAGAGGAAGAAGAAAGGGTAGAAGGAGAGAGAAGAGAAGTAGTGGAAGAAGAAGAAGAAGAAGAGGTAGTAAGAGGAGAAGAAGAGAGGGAGAGAGAGAGAGAGAGTAGGAGAATAAGTGGAAAAAGAAGAGAGTGAGAGAGAGAGAGAGTAGGAGATTAAGTGAAAAGAAGAAGAAGGGAGAGAGGGAGAAAGAAAGAAGTGAGAGTTGGTAACTGCAAGGAGCCACGCCCAAACCACCCTCTCGGCAAAGGACCCCATCGAGCAGACTTTTCTTCCGAACCTGTCAACCCGAAACCCGTCAAGGTCCGGACTACCCATTCTCCGCGAGGTGAATGGCTCCCAAGAAAAAAGCTGCGGGAAGCGTAGGCACCCTAGCCACCGATAATGCTGGAGGGGTGAGTGAAATGACCAACGCGGCACACACGAATCAAGCCCAGGTTTTAAGCTTTAAAATTAATTTGGAATTATTTCTCGTGGAAGGGATGAAAGGATTGATGACCTACATGGAACAAGAACGAGTCCTAGGGTTTTGGTTTACCCTAAGCTCTAAGTTGCATACGTGAAACGGTAGAGTATGGAATTCGCATAAGATTATATGCATGAAATGATAGCTTTTATGCACACAAAATGATAAGGCCTTCGCATTATTTTGCATAAAATACTAGCTTTTAACCCAGTTCAGTGCATGAATAGTCATTTAGAATTCATGTTTCGCAAATATGATTTAAAGAAACACATGAAATGATAGTTTCGATGAATATAGACCTAGACCTTCATGAGATCCGGTGCATTAGGAATAAGTATAGTTGCATGCGGATTGTTTTATCAGTCTTGCCATAGACTGTCGCAAATGGATATGCTCCTAGCCTAATTGAAGCTGGTGACCTAACCCTAAATGGATTGTTTCCAAGTTATGCTTGGCAGTTTGAAAAGGTTGTAAATCCCTTAAGCAAGTGTTTTGATACATCTAGTTAAAATTCTAATTGTGCATGCAATGGGATTGTGATTCCTTGAAGCAAGAGGTTGTGCATTCATCTGTTTGTTAATGTGGTTTTGGATGTTAACCCAAGTGGGGAGTGTTTGATGATTTCATAGCTGGGTCATCTGAGATGACTGATTGCCATGGAAACGAAAGGGATGTTTTCCCTAGCAATTGTTATTATGCTAGTTGCTTCAGCTATGGTTGATTTCCTAAAGGGATAATTAAGGAAGGATGGTGCTAGCTACCCCCTACGAGCCACCAAACCCTAACCAAGGGGGTTATGAATCTGCGCCGGGAATGTGGACCGAACCCACCACAAGAGGTCTCTCCATGGAAATTACTTAGCGTAGGAGGACGCTTGGGTGCTAGTGGGGGCTCTGGCCATAAATCCCAATGCCTCCGGACCCTACACAAGTATTCTACGTGACTCGAGATGGGATCTCAAGGCCTTGATACTAGTTACAAGGTGAAATTTTGGTAAGATAAACCTTCGGGTTTTGTTGCCAGAAGACGGAAGGATTTTTTGTGGAGGTAGAAAGGAACACTTAATTCTCCTGTATGGCGGGAGATAAACATTAATCCGAAGATAAGTTAAGGAAGTGTTTAATCTTGTTTTATCTTGTCTTCGTGTCTGTGCCTTAAATTACGTAAAGGAACCTGTGACTAACGGGTTAATTAAGGAGGCTGCTTTTATGTGTCAAACATAACGTGGTAGGTAATTAGATAACTAAAACAACCCTCGAGGGAAGCGTGGTGGATGTGACTAATGGGTCTATCCTATGGAAGGGTGGTCTCGGTTAGCCGAGAGTTTTCCTCAAAGGAAATGTTAGGAAAAAGTCTATCTATGACCTTAGACAATGTTGACCATGAACTCGAACTTCAGGTCGATAACGGCCGGATAAGTTCCGTTGTGGGGCAGACTCGAGAGACCCTAGTTGGCAAACCCCGTGTCATTCCTTGGGAGTGCCGGGCGGTGTCTTCTAGATATATCTCTTGATGGACTGCTAAGACGTGTCCCACGATTGAGGAGCGGGCACGTTACAATTTTTATGGAAAAAAGACACATAATATAAAGAATGCTCCACATAATGAATAGATATCAAATGAAGGATGAAATGCTAAGTTTTCTTTCACAAAAATATGAATGATTGTGCATTGAAGTGAAACATTTATATTTTATTGAATATCTAAAGGAGCAGAAGCATGGGTTAGTCCGGTTTTGTCTTCTCAACGTCGCACTACGTTAGGGAAAAGCATGAAAAGATTATCTTCACACAACACATGACTGGTTGTTATTTGAAAATGGTTTGAGCACGTTAGGACATTACAAATTGCATGTACATTAAGCATCGTATCAATGATCAACTCTTGGATGCATAGCACCTATCTTTCAAAATATTGACCTATGATTGAGAAAAATAGGTTTTCTTTGCTATAGGCTAGATTGGTGATCTAGGGGACACTTGTGTGAGGAGATAAATCTCCTGATTGTGCAATATCAAAAGAGTGGACTATGTTTCGTAATTCTTTATTTGTGATATGATGCATCTTAGGGCCAATCCTTGGGGTGTAGAGGAGAGTCATAGGGGCCACAACATTCAGCTAGGGGGTGCTCATAATGTTTAAATCGAGGTGAAGTAGCCAGTAGGACATTCCAAATTGCATGTACATTAAACATGGTATCAATGATCAACTCCTGGATGCATAGCACCTATCTTTCAAAATATTGACCTATGATTGAGAAAAATAGGTTTTCTTTGTGATTGAGCAAAATAGGTTTTCTTTGTTATAGGTTAGATTGACTATCTAGGGGATACTTGTGTGAGGAGATAGATCTCTTGAATTGTGCAATATCAAAAGAGTGGACTATGTTTCCTAATTTTTTATTTGTGAGATGCTGCATCTTAGGGCCAATCCTTGGGGTGTGGGAGAGTTGTAGGGGCCACAAAATTTAGCTGGGGGGTGCTCTCTATATGTGTAAATCAAGGTGAAGTAGTCATTAGGACATTCCAAATTGCATGTACATTAAACATGGTATCAATGATCAACTCTTGGGTGCATAGCACCTGTCTTTCAAAATATTGACCTATGATTGAGCAAAATAGGTTTTCTTTGCTATAGGTTAGATTGGCTCTAGGGGACACTTGTGTGAGGAGATAGATCTCCTAAATTGTGCAATATCAAAAGAGTGGACTCTGTTTCGTAATTATTTATTTGTGAGATGGTGCATCTTAGGGCCAATCCTTGGGGTGTAGGAGAGTCGTAGGGGCCACAACATTCAATTGGGGGTGCTCTCTATATGTGTAAATCGAGGTGAAGTAGTCACCTATGTATGGGAAGCTCCTTATGCTTAGAGTCGGGATGGGAAAACTATTGGACTATAGTTTGAAACTTATGTCTACAAATGCATTAATTAGATAAACCATTTCATATTATCTACATGCTCTTGGCCGCAAAGTTGTGAGGGTTGGTCAGTGTGTATAGGAGCTTAGCTAGAGCCGATAGAGCCAATGTTGGTTTATACATAGTAAATAAGGCACCTACATGCATACTAAGATAAGAGTGTAGTTTGAGCCTCAACATTGATACCTGTCAATACACTTTGAGTTGAGCTCTCTCAAGCTTATTCTTTTTCAACCTTTGTGCTTGCATGCAATCCTAAATCTAATATAATAATCCAATGCATAAGAGACATCGTGAGAGTGCAACAAATATGACTAGCAACTATGCTTCCAACTTACTATCAAACAATATTTGTACCATCCAATTTGACATAATCTTGGACCACTCAATCTCTACTCTCTCATCAAGAAGTGAATCATTCACATCCATGTCATAAATATGATAATTTGTATTATCATAAGAAATATGCATAGTCTAGAAAACTGTCTCATTTGACACAACATGTGATAATGTACCATTGAAAGAGACAACAAAGTATCATAGATATCCTATGTGTGTATATCTGTCTCTTTCTTATGTAGAAAGTAAAGACTAAACAAACATCTTCCACAAAGACAACATCATGACTGATTAAGATATGCTTCATGGATGATATAACTTATAACCTTTTCTTTCATGATTATACTTAACAAAAGTGTACTTAACAACCTTATCATCTCATTTCTTGTTCTATTGCATTGATATCAAAGCATAAGCCAAGTAACCAAAAACATGCAAGTGAGTAATAGATAGCCTTTAATTGTTCCAAGCCTCATATAAAGTGATAGATTGTAATGCCTTAGTGGGACACTTATGAAGTACATAACCTACACATAAACTACCTTATGCCAGAAAGTATGTGGTAAAGTTGACTTCTAATAATGCATCATACCATCTCCATGGGATCTCTTCTTCCTCTCGCCCACATCATTTTATTGTGGTACATATGGCACTATACATTAGCGTTGCTAGATATGCATTAAAATTTTTAGATATATACTCCCTTTTATCAGAATGGAGTATCCACTTTACATCTTGTCAAACTTTCAACAATGGTGACAAACTCCTTGAAGCACAAAAACACTCTAAACTTATCTTTCAAGCCATTTACCTATGCATACCTAGAGTAACCATTAATGAAGGCCATAAAGTATATGTAGTTTTCAAAATATGTTGTTTGCATTAGACCATAAACATCACTATGCACAAGGAATTTCGCACTTGAAATAACATTTGGTTATGGTATCACCACAAGAGAGAACATCAACTATATATTTAACATTGGTTGAATAATTTGTTCTTATGGATTCTTTTAACATGGATTCTCAACTGTTTCATTTTTGTATCAAAAAACTTATAAATATCTCAATTTTAAATGTAATGCCTAAAAATACCCAAATGCACCTAAATAAATTCCAAGACATAGAGAAAAAGAAGAGAAGATTTGGACATGCACATTAAATGATCAAGGATAATATTTCATTGCATTTTCCTTATTTTTGCTCAATTTTCATATTGTATATGGCATTTACATATGTTTAGTAGGATGACATTAGCCTTGATATTGCCCATTATGATGGTTTAAATTGTATGATGCATGTGTGTCATAAAAGCATGAAAATGGATGTTGAAAAAGAGAGAATAAAAGATACACATGAAATATATTTGTATTTCATTTGAATGAAATATCTTCATATTTCATTTGAAAGGATCCATCTAAACTAAGAAATCTATTTCTATATCACATCTTTCTATCTCTAAATGTGAAGCTCTACGTGGTTCTAAAGTGTGGGATACATTTATGCCTATAAAAATAAAAAAATTTATCAAATCTCTATGTGCTATTTTTCGTGTGCATCATTAGGATGTTTGTATGCTTTATGATAGACTATTGGTATCACGAGGTCAGTTGCATCAATGCATAGTTTTGTGTATCATTGCCTCCCTATGGATTAGGTTGCATGCATGTAAAAAAAGTATTTATTTGTGCACCTTCAATTTTGGTTGTTTAGAGCTTGTTTGAGCACAACTTATTCCAAGTTGATGTGTTAGTGACATTAGATTCTCTTGTGGGGATTTATGGAGGAGTGTAGTGAATGTATGTGTTGACTTATGTGAAGGACTAGGAATGCACATAAGGGTCAAAATCAAACAATGTGGGGTATTTTAAGCCTAGGGAGAAGCCTTCGTCACTCGGTGCTAGCCCATGTGACCCATATAGCATTTAGTACACATGAGTGTCAAAACCAAGCAATGTGGGAGGTCTCACACCTAGGGAGAATCCTCCCTTGCTCGGTGGTGACCCGTATAGAATTCAATGCACTTGGGTCAACACCAAGCGATGTGAGAGCTCTTAAGCCTAGAGAGAAGCCTCCCTCTCTTAGTGTGGTGACCCATACTATGTTCAAATGCACATGAGGGACAACACCAAGTGATGTGGGGATCCTTAAGCCTAGGGAGAAGCCTCCCTCAATTGTGGTGATCCATATGGTTTTCTGTCCCCAGATGAGGATCAAAACCAAGTGATGTGGGAGCTCTTAAGCCTAGACAGAAGCCTCTCTTGCTCGATTATGGCATTTAGTGCATATGAGGGTCAAAACCAAGAAATATGGGAGCTCTTATGCCTAGGAAGAAGCCTCATTTTCTTCATCATGACCCATATTGCATTCAAGTGCACATCAAGGTCCACCCCAAGTGATGTGGGAGCTCTTAAGACTAGGGAGAATTCTCTATCACTTGATGGTGAACCATGTGACCCATATGGTGTTTAGTACACATGAGGTTCAAAACCAAGAAATGTGAGAGATCTTAATCCTTAGGAGAAGACTCCTTTGCTTGGTTATGACCCATATTGCATTCAAGTGCACATGAAGGTCAACACCAAGTGATGCTCTTTGACCATTACCCAAGTGAGGAGCCTCTCTCACTTTTGGTGGTGACTCGTACTATGTTTAGGTGTGGACACGACATCAAAACCAAGTGATGTGGGAGCTCTTTAGCCTAGGGAGAAGCCTCCCTTGCTTAGTGGTGACCCACACTATGTTCAAGGTCTACCGAGTCTTGGTAGCTAGTAAAGAACGATAAGATTACTAACCACTTAATGGAGGCCCCTCTCACTTGGCACTCATAGAATTAGAAATACCACAAAGTTAGAAGTAGTCCACACCTGTTGCATTGTTGGATGGAACTTTACATGAAGAGCCAGTGTCCATTACTAGATGGATTGGTTAATTGATCTACCACATCAAGGGAGCAAGGAGGTCAATAAATCATGAGTGTAAGGCACACCCTAAACCATAAACTATGTGCACATATATGCTCCATGTACCTCTTTAAATGATAGACCCATAATGATAGGGGCACCCCTTTTTAAGTCTCTAATTTCTATCTCTCTATTTCCCAGTGATGGCGGTGGGCCACAATACCATCTCCCACAAGGATCAACAACCCAAATCAATCAACAAAGAGTGGAAATCAATAGCCCAAATATACATAGCTATTCTCAGCCTACAATACTTTATTGTTACTTTTTGTTGAATTCCTAGAAATAAGCATGTATCTTGGTGGCACTTTGCATCATGTCCTGATGGGGACCCATCTAAAACAAAGCTAAAAAATATTGCATGTTAATGCAAAAATACTCGGTACTTAATGCCCACACCCTTAAGAGGCTAATGAAAAATACTCAATCCTCATGTCGTAAACTAGTTACTGCAATAGCTCTTCCAAAGTGGACTCTGCACACATTTTGCAAATTTCTCACTCTCTTCTTCACTTGGTCCTCTCTTCTACCTCTCACTTAGCCACAACTATTTGTTGAGTCCTTATCTTGAGCTTGCCCCCAAAAAGAGCATATCTCTAACCCATTTGCACTAAGAATCCACCACTAAACAAACATATTCTACCACTACAGTGCCAATTCCATCATGACCTATTCACTGGTAAGACTGTGTTTTTTTTCTAATAAACATGTAGGGACAGTCCTAGTAAACAAGTTTTCCTCTTGCCACAACTTCTCTAATAGAAATATAGATGCAATAGTTGTAAACAAGATGAAAAGTGATACAAAAATAATTTGAATTTCATTACTATTTATGCAAAATTGAAGCTACATTGTATATACAAGATGGAGAATTTTTGTTTGAATACAAAATTTTGGCATGTTTACAATCTCTACATTCTCCATGTATCCAAAGTTGGTGTATTTGAAGTCTCCTCTACAATGTTAGTTGGGCATAGATAATCTAAGTCTATAGTATTCTGATAGGGTTTTGGCCTTCTGACTTCTCTGGGTATTTGGCACAATGGTGGAGGCACATAGGCAGGTGGTATGGAAACATCTCGATGTGATGCACAATTGATCGGATTTTCAATATTCTCTGATCTAAATAGAAGGTCATCATTTGTGTAATTTGGTAAGTGATCACCTTGCGTAAAGTCATACAAAATGCGCCTAAGTATAAAGTCATAAATGCTATGCACCTTAAAATAAGAAAAACTAAACTTACAATGCTTGTTTGTAGCTTGAGTAGATGTTGTAGGAACATTTTGGCATTGTAGCAAACTCTCAACCCATAGTTGTGGTCATCACCATGATCTCTCATTTGTTGAATTGGCAAGAAAATGTCTGCTCATTTGAATGTCATACACTATCAGACTCCCATGACATCTACAAGGCAAGGAGGAGAACAAAATTATGAAATAAAATAAAATTTGATACAACATAGAAGAAACACACCAAAGAGTTCCTTACCTCTCATTATATGCCATCACAAGATACTGTACGAGATCCAAACTACAATCTCTTTACCATAAACACATGTCCACAAGGGATGTTCTTTCTTGGATCAACACTGTAGATAGGAGAGAATCTATGATGAAAGCCTTCTCTTGTACATAAAAGGGAAGATTTGCAAGAATTAAGCTACAAAAGCAAATAAATAGTAAGTTTCAAGCCCATCTTCTTCTAAGAAAAGCATGTAAAAATGTCAAAGTTTATGATTTCATGATATACCTTAAGATGGCATTCATCACACAATCGTTGGCCTTCTTGTGAAGGTTTGCAAGGACAAGAGTATCCTCCTTAATGAAGTGAAAGGCATTGAGCCACTCTTGGTGCTAGTGCAACCTTCTAAGAGGTAACACAACATTAATGCATGGGTTGAGCATCTCTAGGGCCTCATGGTTCTTTTTGTGCATACTAACATGCATTTCTCTAATCTCTCAGGACTTTCTCTCATGGGCCTTTGTTTCCCCCACCTGTGTCTCCCTGACCTCTGTCTCACTCATATCTCTTTGGTCTTCGGTTATCCTCCAAGCATTTAGCCTTGTGTTGTGGGGATGTGAGGGTCCCATGACATCAGACACCTTCACCTTTCTACTCTATTTTAGGGGAGGTATCTCTAAAATTTCCTTCATTTTTCTATCCATTGATTCCATATGGGCTCAACAATTTATCATATTTGAACCTTAGAAGCCTAAGGGATGTGAAGTCCCTTGGCATAACTGTGACCTTGTGTGTATGAGCTGCCAAAATACATATGTCATGAAAGAATTTGATAAAAATTTCTTTAGCAACTTCATGCATGCAATCTAATGTCAAGGAGTGCCAGCAAAAGTCCAAATTGCTCCTTTTTGCTATATCTTTTACAACCTTGGTGAATGAAAGCTTGGCAATGGTAGGCTCATGGACATTTATAATCCTCCTTGGCCCCTTAAGGATAGAGGCATGCTGTTGATATCGCTTTTGTCAAGCTCTAGCCTATAATGCAAGCATGCTCTTCCTAGTACTAGGTTCTTGATGCATGCTCGGTTGACCCCCACTATGCAATGTGTGGGAATCTGGAAGATACACGCCTCGCAATCTACTTTGTTCTAGCCATGTCTATGAAAATGTATAAAGATAGTATAAGAACTCCAAATGGAGGAAAGGGCAAAAAACTAGAAAAATGGAATAAAAGAGGCCAAAACTAGCACAATGCAAGGGGGGGGGGGGATGGTTTTAGAATTTGGAAGCTCCCCCTCACATTGTATAGCTCTAGCTTGGGGGGAGGGGACTGCACAATGCGAGAGGGAGGTTTCAAAAATTAGGAAGACCCCAACTCACATTGTTCAGCTCTTGGGGGGTGGGACTGAACAACATGAGCTCCCCCCCTCACATTGTTTATTTCCCCCCGTCCCCCCCAATGGGCGCTGTATAATGTGAGGGGGAGCCTTTCTAATTTTGGAAACCCCCCCTCTCGCATTGTGCAGTCCCCCTTCCCTCGATGGGTGCCATACAACTCAAGGGGGGGGGTTCCAAAACAAGGAACCCCCCCACCCCCCCCCCCCCCCCCCCCCACGTTGTGGATGGGGACTTGCACAACATGAGGAGGGGGGTTTTGAAATCCCAAGGCCTTGCCCTCGCATTGTGTGGATTTCACCAGGGGGTGGGATTGCACAACATGAGAGGGGACCTCAAGATTTTGGGACCCCCCCTCGCGTTGTGCAGGTCTCGAGGGGTTCCCTTAGACATGAAAAATGCAAGGGGGGGAGATCCAGAATGTAGAAGTGCCCCCTCACATCCCCTCACATTAAGAAAAATTTTCTCTTGGAGTTCAACTATAATTTTTTACTAAAGTTCTTGTGGTCACAAAAATATATTGTCTTAGACTCTTGAGACAATATGCCATCAAGCTCAATAATTGATTAATTACCCACAAACATTCTCAACCCAATACTTGGATTCACCTTGCCAACTCATTTCCAATTAATTATTCCTTTTTGACCCTTAATCTAAGAAATGCATCCCTCATAAGAAGATATCAATTCTTCTTCTCAATCAAACCCTCTTGGAAATGACCTAGACTAAGCTTCCCCAAGTATTTTGAATGAATATTCAATTGTTTTAATGTTAGAGAGAGAACCAGGGAGAGAGAAAGAGGAGAGAGAAAACTGCAGAGGAGAGAGAAAGACTGCAAGAAGAGAGAGAATAAGAGTGACGAGGAGAGAGAAAGACTAGATTTAGAGAGAGAAAGACAAGAAAGAAGGGGAAGCCATAGAAGCTGTGAGCAAGAAGGGAGAGAAAGATTGTAATTGTATTAATGTGTCAAAAAGATATGTAAAATTACATGTCCTCTCCTTTTATACCAATGTCAGTGTGACATGGCATAATATCAATGTTATTTACACTAATTCCTTATTCTCATCTTCTTACAATCCATCCCCACTCAAAATGAAGGTCTTTGTCCTCAAAAAAAAATATTGGACTTATTGGTATAGCCAAGTGGGGGGGCTGTAGAGTACTACTCTGTACAGCATTACAAGTGGTAAAGGAAAAGATTACCTAATACTCAATAGTAGTACTAATCTATACAGGAGGTCAAAATCAGCCTGTAGCCACTCGGATCAAAAGGAAAAGTTGTATCTTTGCCATGCATTGGATCAACTTTCATAAGATCGAAATCAAATACTGCTGGAAGCATGATCATCATGATGGTACTCACTAACGAAGTCACCATTGCATGATGACCATCCAAATCCACATGCTGTCCATAATCTGCCTTCTTGAACTGAACTTCTTGTTGTGGACTCATACCAAAATGGTCTTCAACAAGATGTTCTCCATTATTTGCATCATAATATTCAAATACCAAGAATATTTTGGCAGACTTTGCCCTACATGTGGCTTGGTGATTACAAGATACTGGCTTAGCACAATGATAGTATAAGCCCGCAACATGCAGTTCCCGTATTGTATCACTAGTAAGGTGTCTAACATGCTTAGCCTTAGATAGCAATTTACACACCTCTTCATCACCATTGGTCAGCTCTATAATAGTTTTGACATGCTGCTCATAGTCATCTTTCTGCTCATGTATAACAGATGGCCGTCCATGCTCATCATGTACAACAGATGGCTGTCCATACTCATGACCATATTGCTCATGCTGTCCATACTGCATATGGTGATTATAGCCCTGCTGCACATCAAATGGACAGTTTGGTTGAGCATATGCATTTGCTTCTACTGATGTTTGCTGCTCACATACATAAGCATGCTGCCTTTGATCATTAGTCCCACAGCATTGGTCATAATCACTTGCTTGCTGTTGATCAAAGCTAGAAGTGCACTGATAAGCATAACCATTTCTGTCACATCCATAAGAACTGGGCTAGTCAACCAAGAGAGCTTCACAAGTATAATCATAACTATTTTGCTGAAGAGATGGATGCTCGTAAGCATAAGCATGTTGACCATAATAGCCATTTTGCTGCCAAGGTTCAATGGAATGATACTCTACATTATGATATGGTACATCATATTTATAAGCATTAACATGCTGTCCAGATGTACTTGCATACTGCTCATATTCATTTACATGTTGTTGCTATTCATATTCATAAGATGCATGTAGATCATAGTGTGTACCATCAACATATACATGTTGTCCATAAGCATAAGCATTTGATTCAGGTCTTGCTGTTTTTTCCATAACTGCCTTTATAAGAGCAATACACTGATCAGCCAAAACTCCAAGTTTGTCAATTCTAGCTTGTGTTTGAAGCCAACCTTGTTCACTAGAGCTGGAGCTATTGTTCTCAGCTGCCATTGCAGTCAAGTTGAAGAGATATGTTGTAGAATTTCCAGAACTGTCCACAGTGAACTGTTAGTGAACTGCCGATACCAAATAGGCTCTAGCTCGAGAAATATGTGTCCAAAAGAGATGTTTGATGGCTCCACTCGAAGCTTATGATGTCTAGTATCACTTTCAATTGTTCCTTTGTCGTTAGAATGATGCTACTAATTTTTGTAGCAACTTTTCCAAATCTGTCCCTGTTTGGACTGCACCCTGTTTTGGCCCTGTTCCAAGTGTTTTAAGTACTTCTTATCCAACTTGAGTCAATACCCAATACCTATACACTCAAATGAGTAGGAGAGAGCATTCCATGAATATGGCATTACAAGATTGCATCCCCAAAGCATCATACCCTTGAGAATGCTCCATCAGTCTTCCATAGGCAATAGGTTGATGACGAGAAGTCAAGTGGTACAAGATTCATCAAATAGATCATTGCTGAGCCTTCAAGAAATGGTTCAATCTCTTCAATGTTGGGGAAGAACCTTCAAATGTTGTCGGTCACTGATGCTAAGAACATTCAGGAAGTGTTGAAGAGAAAAAGCCCCATGAAATTCTTCAAAATTTTTGAACAATTTTAGTGCTGTCCAAAACTGTCAATCCTAGAGTTCCAGATATCATTGATGATGCTAATGCAATGTATGAATCTCGATCTCCAGTGAGCCAGGAGACAATCAAATCTTCTCTAAAGCATGGGAAACTGCCATTGGTTGCATTGTCAATGGATGACAATCAAACTATTGATGCAATATGAAACCTTGCATCTCCCAGATAACAAAAGCCTCCTGAGCAGTGACAAGAATCCTGTTCATAGCTGGCTTTAAAATGCTTGTAACATTTGCATCCTCTGCATAGTAGGTTCAGCTATACGACTTGTAACCGCATGTTTATCTGCCTTAATGATTGACAGTACTGGTTGCACACAGAGTGATGAAGAGGACGAAGAAGATATCAATTTTAATCCACTGTCACCCAGTAGTACAGGAGCACTCTTGAAATTTCTACAACATAGAGTTCCTCCTGCAGTTCCTCATCACTTTTGGCAGTGCTTCATCAAGCTCATCTTCTTAATGAAATTACAGGGAACCTAACTCTTGAATGCTGCTCCTGGAGCCTCCACAATTGCCATCGTCATAGGCATTGGGAAGGGTCAAGACTCTACTTATATGGTTTCCCAAGGAGCAAACACAAATAAGAATTCTCTGACAGCAATGACACTTTTTGGTCATTCATTGTTGATTAATGTCGTGGACATGGCAAGATTCATAAACGTTATGCAGATATTGGCAAGGTCTTCTGAAGTTTGTTCTGTCTTCCATTCAGGGTGAGAGGGAGTTCCAGAACGAGCTCTCTATTTGCCATGGAGATATTAAACCAAGTAATGTGCTATTAGATCAGAAATTTTCCCTGTCTCGTTTACAAGGACAGTAAGATGGCAGAAGAAATATTGGATGTCTTTGGGAGTGAGCCCTATACTACTACAGATCCTCGTGTTGCTGCTACAGAACGTGCTGTCAGACGAATCCAGGCTGAGCAACTAGATGAAACATGCCTTCCAAATGATGTATTGGATGCAGAAAAAGAATAACTCCGCCGCCCTCCCGACTGCAAGAACCCTTAACGATCAAACTTCGCCAGCTTCTCGGACCAGAAATGCAAGGAGTGATATGTCAGCTGGTAAAGGGAGGAGGAGGAGGGCTGCTGCTGAGCAGAGGAGATCAGAACAGCAGCATTGGAGTCGTCTCATGCATGATAGTGAGGAGGAGATACTGGTTGCCCCTAGGCCTGTCAGCAGAAGACAGTTGAGACGATCAGCAAGGATTGTGGCTGGAGATAATTTCGAGGATTTCCACACCTCGTATGATGAGGCTTATGATGACGATGACCTTGATGTTGCACTTGCAATCTCTCTCTTGCTGTCGGAAAACAATAGGTCGAATGGCTCTTCAACCAGGAGAAACGGTGCTGCAGGCATTAAGGAGATTAAAAGCAACATCTACAGAGAAGGTCATGGAGAAGGACGTGCACAACAAGAGGAGGAGGAGGAGAGGGAGGCGGAATATCAGGCGGCGGCGTCATCCGATTTGCTTGAACTGTGATATTCCACTTCTTCGACATCTCCTTTCGTGGCTCCTTCTTCTTCTTCGGCTCTCTCCCTCAGTGCCACTACCTCCATCGCACGATTCTCTATTGCCTTACTTCTGCTTAGCCTCCTCACGCTACGGCTATGGCAGGCCCTCCCCTGCCTCTTCTTTACGCTGACCACGGGCCTTAATCTTCCAATGTATTCCCCCTTTGTGCTGCTTCTCGTACCGTTGCTGCCTGATAGATTTCTCCTCCTTGAGAATCTCCTACTTCTTAGAGCGGTTAGTATCTGCCTTCATAGAAGCTCGCCTCATAAAGGAAAGCCTTCTGGCTTTGGAGGCTGAGTGCAGGAGAGTCCTCTAAAGCTTCCACTTCTTCGCCTTCTGCACAGTCGTCATCGTCGTCGTTATCATCATCGGAGGATGCATTGGTGTCTTCTTCTGTGAGAGTTGCAGGCAACGAAGCCAGGAGGGGACATCAGAATGTCTGGCAAGCTGATTCAGAGCCAACCCCATGTGCGGTATGGATGGAGTTACATATTGGTGTGGATTTGCAGATGCTCAATGTTCGCAAATCCAGTTATCAAAGCAAAAACAAGAAGTGGAGCAGCTAATGGAAGTTCAGGCAGAGCAGCTAAAGCAAGCTTTGGAAGAGAGGAGAAAGAGGCATTTGAGAGAGATGCTTGCGACCATGGAACTAGCAATGCGGAATCGCTTGAAAATAACAGGGGACAAGCTGGATAAGGCTAAGAGGAAGAACTTGGAACTAGAGGAGAAAGTGAGGCAGCTGAGCTTAGAATCACAGCTATGGCAGAACTTAGCAAAGAACAATGAGCTTATGGCGTTCAACCTTAAGAACTACAGCAACAACATTGTGTAATGTACCTTTGATTCCCTGTTTAAGTGCAAGAGAAGCACACGATTTTGCTGCTTTTGTAACACCTTTATGCAAAGCAATGGAGGCCTGCAGAAATACCGAGGCGTCATGCACTTCTCAACATTCAACCAGCTCAATCTGTGCTAGTTTTCACTGTTGGGGAGGAGAAAGACTGCTTCTAAAAGGTAACCAAAACTTTCCATCTTTGTCTGTCTGCCTCCATTTTTGGTCCAAACTCCATTTAAGACTCCAAGAAAGGCTGCCATGGTCTATGTGGTCTTCATGAAAGCTGCCATTAATGCTCCTGCATGCAGTCCTTGTGGTCCAGAGATGCTTTGGAAACTCCCCTACTGCTCCCCGTACTTGTGTACCTGTGACTCAAAATTCCATGTAACTAGAAAGTTGTAACTAGGTAAAAATGAGGGACTAACTGGAACCAAGAACCTAGGCTCTGATACCACTTGTTAGAGAGAGAACCAGGGAGAGAGAAAGAGGAGAGAGAAAACTGCAGAGGAGAGAGAAATACTGTAGGAAGAGAGAGAATAAGAGTGACGAGGAGAGAGAAAGACTAGATTTAGAGAGAGAAAGACAAGAAAGAAGGGGAAGCCATAGAAGCTGTGAGCAAGAAGGGAGAGAGACTGTAATTGTATTAATGTGTCAAAAAGATATGTAAAATTACATGTCCTCTCCTTTTATACCAATGTCACTGTGACATGGCATAATATCAATGTTATTTACACTAATTCCTTATTCTCATCTTCTTACATTTAAAAAGTAAAGAACAACACAATTGCCTCTCATATTCTCAATTTTCTTTTTTTGCAAAAACTTACACTGATAAATTTTATCTTTAATACAACACGTGACATAGCTGACTTGAGCTAGGTTAGAGGAGGTGAAGTTTAGTAGTCTCTCAGACACCTCTCCATGAGAAGCATCGTCCAAACCCTATATGATAGAGGAACTTATGCTATTGGATAGTCTTTGAGTCTACCTTGTAGAGAAACATTAAGGCCTCAACTCGAAGGATCAACTTGAGAGATCCTAAACTACAAAGGTATCCTAGACAATAGTCAAATGCTCACCTAAGAAGGGTCACTTTGTAGCCAATCAAAGATGAGAGTGCGGTAGCACTGCAATTGGTTCCAAGAGAGTGGTGCTCTCTTTTAAACTTTCATAGCCATTAGGAATAGTATCTCAATTGCACTTTGCTTCTCGAAAACGGTATTAGATCAGCTCTATTTTTCTTTCTTGTGAGATTATTTGCAAGTCAAAAGGGAGTGTCACTCTCACTAGGCTTGATAGATAATAGGTGTCAAACTTCCTTTAGTAAATAGTGAGCATAAGTGTGAGTTCGTAGCTAATACTTGTCATGATAAAGTTTCATAGTGAAGTGAGAGGTAAGGTTTTTTGAGAAATGCCTATGGGATGAATGAACTAGATGTTTCATCAATTAGAAAGAGATGAAAAATAAACTTTAGAAGATACTTGTCACCTCACAAGCTTGGTAGGTTCTGAGGTTTAAGTTAGGCCCTATTCTCCTTGGGATGAGGCCTAGATGTGGGGTAAGATTAAGTAAATATAAATTTGTATATCACCTTGTGAGATCTTAGTAGGTTTTTGGGTGTGAGTCATGCTCAAGATGATGCCTTGGTCTCCTTGGGACATGGATGCAAAACAAAAAGGCTAACGAGCCACCTCCACCACCAAATGAAAAAGTGAAATAAATTATGATAGACTAAAAAGGAAAAATCAAATAGAAATAATTGGAATTTAGTATTTTATCCTTTTTCATGAGAGGGTCCTAAGTGGCAAGGAGTTAAATTGGGCATCTCCTCCTAGTTTAGTGCACCTTATTTGTGATGAGATGACTTTTAGATGTATGTTTGGTTGAGGCTCACCTTATGAGGAGGAAAGTTATAGAGTGTTATTCCCCTTGGCTAACTATCATTCTTACTTTCAAATTCTTGGCTATGATCCATAATTCAATGTCCTTAGAGACACGTGATTTGTATATACACACATTTCAATAGTTGTGGGAAATACACAAAAGTGAACTTACTTTAAGCATAGTTTGAGAAAAAGATGAAACATGGTATTCCTATTGGTTGAAATCATTCTATAACTCTTTGATTCCATACTTTCATTGGATCAACCTCCAATAAATTTTAATTATTCATCCAAAAAATGAAAAATACATTAAACATGCTAAATAATGGTAGAAAAATGCTAATAAATTATGAAAAAATAGTAAAATAATTTTGAAATTAAAAGAAAAATATTAAAATCTATAAAAATATAATATTAAAAAATTAAAATTATGAAAGAAAACGGTGGTTCATTAGCATGAGGGTAGCCTTGACATTGACCGCTATGCATAAGATCAACAAGGAACCTAATCAATAAATCCTTACATGTTGAGATGTTGTCATTTCTAATTTTAAAGGATAACTAGATTGCATATGTAACATTCAAGTTAGCACAAGTTGGGAGGGTTCAATGCCTTGATTATGTGATAACTAGGTTGTGACATCTTTTTATTCAAGGTTTCATAAGATAGGAGGTCTTGATGCCTTGAGTATGTGTAGCAATGATACAAGGCATATATATACTTTCATGAAAAGTAAGGAATTATTTTAGACCGTTATTTTGATTGGTTAAACATTTTTTGAGGACATTCCATTCACTTTTGCATTGAATAATACATCTTGCACATATCAATGCAATGTACTTGTATTCCTCTAGATCAATTGTGTGTGATGTCATTAAGAGTCCATGCTATTCAATTGGAGGTGCCTTTCATGTGTGTGATGTAGTGCTATACATGTTTGGGAGATCTCCTACTTGGAGTTCAAGACTAGGAAATTATGATTGGACTACAAAAATGCATAATGTTTTAGTGAGCATTTCTAGTGATTACCAGTTGCTCATGGTAGCAAGGCCATGGAGTTTGGTGCTTTGAGGCTTGATTTTGCTTCATTATGAGTGAGCCACTATTGATTTTGCTCTAGGTCGTCCCAACAACAATCCTATTGTGATTTCAAGCATCAATTAGGGGTGGTTTTTAGACTTTCATGAAGTGACACATTAATGGTTTGACTTCTTATTCCAAAATCCCACACTTGCCTAGTTGAAGTGCAATACTCAAAAAAATTATTGTTCTATTATTCACTTTATTTACTTTGTGAGCAATTTGCACTTTTATTTGTATTTGTGGGATGCATGTGCATTCAAAAAATACATATATAAAAGAACATGTGTATATATGATGGGACCTGAAATGGGCCGACACTGGCTATGACACTAGCCGGACCTCATGCACACAATAGAAAACCCCACCACACAGTGGGACCTAAAATGGGTCAGCACTGGCTATGACACTAGTCGGACCTCATGCACACAATAGACAACCCCACCACACGGCCTTGCGGGTGAGGAGCATCTATAATACATTGATGTACACTAGATAGACTTAATTATGCATTTGTATTAGGTCATAGTCCAACGTTTACCATCCCTTCTCCTCAGAGGGATATCCCATAACATATAGGCATAATAAACATGGGGAAGCACCTCTCAGCTGACTACCGCAGCTCCACTGCGACTCTCGTGTACCTCGAGAATTGGCCCCAAGATGTGTCGCTCCAACATAAAGTACACACGATACAAGCTCCACTCTTCCATTTTGAATGTATTCCAGGAGATACCATGTGTCCTTACCAAAAAATTACCCAAGAAAATGATCAACTAACCTACAGCTTAGGTCATCTCCCACACTCAAGCGTAGGCCATTATAACGAAAAACATGTGCTATGCATCTAGTTCTTTATATTCTGATACCATGGTTGATATGCACATGCAAAAGTAGATGATCCTAATGTGCTCAAACATAATTTTCAATTAGACACATGTCGTGCACAGCCAAGCTTTCCAATGCTCATTTACTAACTTGTTGCGGTGATGTAAAGATAGCACCGAGAGAACACTCATGCTACTATCCTCTTAATTAAAATACAACGAACCCTATATCATGCTATGCATATGCAAAATCAACAATAAACAGCACCCAAATTGCATCATTCAAACACCCCATCCCCTACTTTTAGGTATTGCTTCTGTTGCATAGGTGTAGGGGTTTATTTTGTCTTATTTTGATGTATGAAAAGCAATAAATTACAAACTTTGACAAAGAGATATGAAAAATTGAGGCTAAACCTCATGCTTCACCACTACCATAAATTCACAAACACTCATTATATTTTTCCTTATTTTTATGAAGCGTATTTTTATTTTTTTACTTATTTTTCCTTATTTTTAGCATTTATTTGTCAATAATAACTATTATTTTTTATCTTTTTCATACAAATAATTTCAGTATATTGAAATTCAAATTTATTTTCTATTTTTTCCCGTAGGAACACATTTCACCTACCCGAAATGACAAAACCATCATTTTACCCTTAAAAACTGCATTTCGGGTTTCAAGGGATTTAAATAGCGCATGTAAATCATTACGAAATCAAAGTTTTCTAATAAACAACAATTAAATATGATGTAACTAGCACTCAAACAATTTTCCATCACATCAACATCATTTCCATCATAAAATGTCAAAAAACCTTCATTTCCTTCATAAAAAATAGACATACCATGTTTTTATGAAACCTGAGACGCATTGAATGACTGCGTGACCAATGGCGAATGGAGCCTCCATCACTCTCAATTCCATGCTACACATTAATCTTCAGCATCTCCATCAATCTCCATCATCATTTTCTTCAATCTCCTTCCCGATTCTTCCTTCAAGGTAATGCACATGAACAACCCATAGAGAGGAGAGAGAGGGAGGAGAGAGAAATACTAGAACAACAACTTAGCAACAAGGCGACCATTGGAGGAGCGGAGAATGGCAATGGAGAGTGAAGGAATCAAGCGTCAGGCCGGTAATATCAGTTTCATGTAGTACAATGAGGCTCCAAATGGCCTATGAACCCCCCCCCCCCTTCAAAATCGTCATCGTGCATGTCGCCATGGCCTTTTCCTTCTTCACGTAAAAAAAATGGTCCCTCCCCATCTCCATTCATCAAGTTTTTTGGGGCCCCAAGGGGAGTCCCCAAGGGTCACACCCTTTTACACCTCCGTAAGTCTTTTTAGACTTGGCCCCCTTTTGGTCTTGGCCTCAGGCACTCTCGTTCTCGCGTTCGGCGTCGGATTTTAGATTTGTAAATTTTTCCTTGACCGTCTTGAGTTCCTGCGCTACTTGACACTTATTGGGATCCAATCCAATAGTCGAAAAAATTATGAAAAATCCGTAACTATCAGTTGGTGTATCTTTAAAACACTTTGAGAACTCGGCAGCTGCTTGCTGCTTAAAATCTACTCGATTGCCTATGCCGCCTTCGATAAAGTTTATTTTTTCCTTGCAATTTGAAATTTTTGGAAAATTTTAAGCACTTCTCAGAGTAAAAAATCACCACTCATTGGTGACCATGGGATAGGGCAACTCAGCCCGACGAATCCCACAAACAGATTTGCACATAAACACAACCACAAGGAACATCAAGCTGGTACAAAATGTACTCAAAAAAACACATCACAACTCTCACCCTACCCCCTATTAAAACCAAGGCAGGAAATCCACGAGGAGTAGGCCTAGCATAATCTGATAGAAAGCCCAAAGTTATTTATGAACTAATTGTTCCAACATAGCCAAGTCATCCTCAGTGGTGGTCTGAACTACCATCCTAACTAAGGAGAACTCAATCAGGAGCTCCTACGAGGTGAGGACTCGTATAGCCTGAGCAAGAGGTAGTATCTTTTAACACATTGTCCTTTTAGGCCTTTATTTTCCATACTTGGGCATGTAAAAAGGAGGGAACTGAGCGTAGTGACCCAAGGAGAACAAGGCATCGGCCTTAGGTCTTGTCTCAGTACCCAAGAACCTACCAAGCCATCACGAGGTGACACTTAATCCTTTTTTGATGCTCACTTTTATTTTTGCTCCAACCTTCTCTTATATTTTTATGTTTAGCTAGATGCCACCCCTAGGAAGACAAGGCATCGGCCTCGGGTCTTGTCTCGTCCCCAGGAACCTACTAGGCCCTCGCAAAGCAATGAACAACTGCTCAAGGATTTTACTTTCTTTCCTTTTCTATTTTGAGAAGGGTTAGAATCCCTTTTTACACACCTCCATATATAATATATTTAGATAGGTTTAGAACTTGTTCTTCTCTTGATATTTAAGTGTAGGCTTCTCTAACTGCCTCACAACTAATAGAAACTCCTAGAACGGCTGCCTAGTAGGTCAACAAAACAGGGTCACTAGGACTTCCTTTGAAAACAGGTCTTTCAGTGCTTGATAATGCCTTTGCAGGAGGCAGTGACTACTAAGACCTCCCCCAGACATGCCTAACCTAAACCCGGGACTTCATGCCTTGATCGCCGGTCCCCAACAAACAAAAAGAAACTACCCCTTACATACACATTTATCATTAATTGCTTAAGGGAAAAAACTCGAAAAATGGACGAAATCACCAGGAATGGCCACAAGAAGCTCCTTTGCAACAAAGGCTCCCTCCAGTGACTTCGTCAACTTGTATAATGCAATCATTAAAATATAGAACCATTAAACATACTTGCACCAAATAGACATAGGGTCCTCTTGGCCTAAAGAAATAGCACATTTTACTACAAACTAACTCGCCCTCTTGGCCTAATGAAATAGACCATGTCACTACAAAACTGACTGGATCTCTTGACCTAATGAAATCAAACATTAAAACTTGACAAAGCTAGCCCTTTTGGCCTAATGAAATCAAGCAAACTAGCTTATATATAGCCCTCCTTGGAAGAAGAAAGATATATGAAAATACACTCCATTCCAAGGGGAAAAATAGGGCTCATAGCCCTAAACTAAATGCATCAAGTTGTGACCCCGGCCCCCTGCATATATAGCAAGAGGTGTATGCATAACATGTCGGCTGATCAACCTATGGGTCCAAGATAATAGTGGTAGATGGGTCTCGGCCACTCTTCACATTACCCATATCAACCATTGCCTGCCATATAACACGTGGTCTAATAAAATTTCCCACAAGTGACTAGGTTGTGTCTCATTATCAATAGCAACATCCGGACTAGGACCACAATTGAAGAAGAGGACCTCTTCATACGCAAAATTGGCTAATGAATCCGCAAACTAATTCCAAGAACATGGGATCATCTGAAGAGAGACTCCCTCAAATTCATCAAGTAGGGTTATAGTAGTTCGATGATACATGCAAACGATAAGATTCCGGACTGTGTATGTCCCAGTTAGTTGATTTAAGATTAGTTGGGAATCCCCTTTTATTAACAACTATCGAATACCACCTTTCTTGGCAATGTTCAATCCCATAATCAAGGCTTTATACTCTACCATGTTATTAGTGAATCCTACCCTGAGATAAATAGCTAATTTCATTATAACTCTATGTCGGGAATCTCAGATAGCGACTCCAATTCTCCCTTTTTTATTAGGGCCCCTAGATGCTCCATCAAAGGATAATGTATACGTCCACAATGGGTTTACATAGCCAGCCATCAAGAATTTCCCTATTTATAATTATAATAGTCAAAATTCAACATACTTAGAGGATGAACTGACGACTCCATCCCACCTTCTTCATTAAACTCAACAAGGATGCTTGTCAAAAATTTGTAAACAGTGATAGCAGAAAACTTTGATCTCCCACACAAAGGTACCGTCTTCTTGCTCAATCACTTTGTATCCTTTGCTTTACCAGATAAGCTTCCCCTGATGATATCTTTGCTCTAGATATGGGTGCTCCAAATAAGGGATTAACTGCCCTATCAACCAGCTTTAGCTCTCCTGCAGGGCTCAGATCCCCCTCCCAGCATGGACTTGCAATGCATTTAGCGCGTTAGCATACTCAGAAATAATAAGATTTAATCTTATTAAGATTAAACTCATTTTTAATTTCCACGCCCTGTAGATCAGCCCCAGTAAAGTAGTGGACTTATTTTTACCTATCCTAACTACCTTATAAGGGCCATGCCATCGAGGTTGCAACTTCCTTGGAAATAGCTCCTTACGTGCATCATAATATAGAACTAACTGTCCTTTTTTAAAGGTATACTTCTTCACTTTTAGATCATGCAATCGCTTCATCTGACGTTTAGCCTCCTAGTGCAACAAACTCTGCAATTTAAGCTCATCTAAGTGGGATAGAGTTATAAACTGCTCGAATAGGGTATCTTCATCACCCAAACAATGATTGATTGCAAATCTTATGGTCGACAACTCAATTTATAAGGGCAAGACACACTCCTCCCCATAAACTAATTTGAATGGGGTGTGGCCAATGGCTCATTTAAACATCATATTGTACGCCCATACTGCCGCATATAATTATGTATCCTAGTCCTGTTTCTTTTCGGAGACTATCTTCGATAGAATACCCACAAGCTGCTTATTGGTACTTTCAACTTGCCCATTTGCCTATAGGTTATAAGGAGTCATCTTGTTGTGCTTAATTTTCCATGCTTTAGTCAAGCTTTTGATTACCTTGTTTAGGAAATGGGTTCCACAATCTGATACTATTTCCTCTGGTGGCGGACCGAAACGGTAGATGATTTGCTCAAGTAGGAAACTGGCAGTCTCTTCTACACTGTCCTGCCTCGTCACTCATGCTTTTGACCACTTTGTAAAGTAGTCAATGGCTACTATAATGTATCTCTTCTAAGTAGTAGATGACAGGGTAATAGAACCCATAAAGTTAATGCCCCACTTCTCAAATGGAAGGATAGCCATAATAGGCGTAAGTGGACGCTACATTCTCTCTACTGTCATGTCTTTGACATGTATCACATCTCTTAACATACTCAAATGAATCTTGGAAGATGGACATCCACCAATATCCAGCTCTTAAAGCCTTCTGTGGCGTCGACCACCCAGCAAAGTGTCCCCCACAAGCAGAGTCATGGCACTCCAATATAAATGGAGCCTCGTTAGGCATCACACATCAGCGATAGATATCATGAACACCCTGCTGATATAGTGTTCCTGCGATCAAGGAAAATTTCAATGCCTGATGTTTAATTTTCCTCTTCTTGGATTTTGATAAAGTAGCTCCAGTCTCTCCTGTAGATAGATAGTGTGTTATTGTAGCATACCAAGAGGGAATAGACACCGTATCAATCTTAAAAAATGTTTCCATGTCACTTTCTTCAGCCAAGACCTCTTTTGGCTCTCCGAAATCCACAAGGCACTCTACAATGCCCTCTTGTAGCTTTGGTGGCTTGCTCTTAATCTCGTAATCAAACTCCTGCAAAGTGATTAACCTTTTTGCTAAACGATCAGGTGGCTGTAACTTGTTCAACAACAATCGAAGCCCTTCCGCCTTCATATAAAAAACCACCTTCTCATAAAGAATGTAGTGCTTGAGCTTTTTGGTCGCAAAAACCATCACAAGGCACAACTTCTCCATATAGGTGTAGTTATTTTTCGATATGCCCAACTTTCTTAACAAAAGTAATCGGATGGTACCACTTTTCCTCCCAAATTTGGGCCAAACATCAGCTAATACTATACATTGTTGATGTTGAAAATATATAGAGCATTTCGCCCCTCGTAGGTGCTTTGGCAAGCTCCTCCTTCAAATCGTGAAAAGATATTTTGCAAGCATCACTCCATGCAAACTGACAATTAAAGGACAGGTTTGTTAGTGGCAACATTCTTTCTGCCAAGGTATCGATAAACCTCCGATAATACCCTATCGATGACAGAAAGCTATGCACTTCCTTTGGGGTACGCAGTGGACTCATGGTGACTATAACCTTGATCTTTTTAGGGTCAGTCACAATTCCTACTGAACTCACCACATGGCCTAACAATAGCCCATAAGGCATCCCAAAGACGCACTTCCATGGGTTAAGAGCTATGCAAAATCATCTGCAATGCTCAAAACACTTTCGCAAAATGATCAATTGCCTTTCTCTTATGGTTGGTGGCTGCCTCTAGATCGTCAATGAATACTTTCAACTTCTCTGGGGAGATGTCACCAAAGGTCTTATTGGCTGTTCTTTGCCATGAACCAAGTGCATTACATAAACCAAATGCCATCACATGGTGTGCAAAGGTACCAAAGATAGTAATAAATGTCATTTTTAGCTTGTCTTGCTCAGAAATCGCCATTTTGTTATACCCTACAAAGCAATCCATGAATGAATATATTTCCCTACCCGCTAATTAATCCAAAATTTGGTCAATAAATGGCAACGGGTAGTAGTCTTTAACAATTTGCTTATTCAGCTCTCTAAAGTCTACACAAAGCGGGATTTGATTGTTCTTCTTCTTCATGATCACAACTAGTGAACACCATTCAGTATGCTGAACATGAAAGATCAAACCCGCTTTTCATAACTTCCTTGAACAGCCCGTCCCTTAGTTCAAAAGGCATACGCCTTACTTTCTGATGTACGAGTTGACTTTTGTCCTTTAGAGGAATGGTATGCATAGCCAGGCTGGGAGGAATACCTCTAAGTTCCTCCAAGCAAAGATGTCATAGAATTCTTGAATTAAGGACATATAGTCCTCTCTCTCTCTTCCAAACTGAGCATGGAACCTAATTTTATTGGCCACAAATCATTTGGTGTACCAAGGTCCAGCTCAATTACGTTTGCATCTCTTATTCGATCTATCAGCTCTATCGGCTCATTCAATGTTATCTGATAGATGTCTTCTGCAATGGACCCTTCTTTGGATCCATTGCTCGATGATGTCTCACTACTAGATGGATCATCTACTGTTTCTAGTTTAGCAGAGGATAAAGTAACTCTCTCACTCTGAGGAGACTCAGGGTAAGCATCCGCTATTACACAATTGGCACCTCTACCTAGAATCACTCAACCAGCGGGTACATCGACTTGACAGTCTATTTGTAAAATCCATGGCCTACCTAGATAGCTAGGAACACAGTATAAGTAAGTTTGGGAATCTCCCAATTCCCATTTTTTGAATACTAAAAAGGTGGCACCTAGATAACATGCCCATAAGTTTCTCAAAACCATATGATGTGACCTATCATTGAAAAGTGATTGAAAAATAGAATCTATTGAGCTATAGAGTGATCTATTTGGAGTTATAGTATTCACGTTATGACAAATCCAAAGATTTGACCACATGTCCCAAACTTATGGGAAATTCCCATATTCCCCAATATGGTGTTTAGGACATTTTGCAAACCTCATCACCCTAAAGTCCAGATAGCATTCCATGCTTGTAATGGTAACGTGGACTTTAGTGATGCAACCTTTTGGTTGCCTTAGACAGTCATCAACCATTCTAAGAAGTGTGGAGCTGTTTTTTTGGATTTCTAGACCTAGTCTCTCCATCAAATCTGAACTCATGATATTGATAGAGGATCCAGTGTCCATGATAGCATGCTCCACTAATATTCCACCACATATGCTGGGACAATGCTTTTCAACATGATCGAACCAATCTTCTTCCACTCGTGCTATACCCAAAGGTTCTACAATATATCCAATACACAGGATTTTCTTGAATTCCTTGCATACTCCTAGAGACAATTTAATCAATTGCAAGAGATTTACATTTGGTTTCACTTCGCAAAGAGAACTTGCTAGATCAAAGTCGTGATAGTTAGCCAAAGTTCTCTTCTCTTGCCAAACCATTCTCTCCTTTGGTATTTGGACCAGCTTTGATGCATATTTTTTAACTTTTTCCTTCTTTCTTGGCAATTCTTTATCCTTCTCGGGATCAACTTTACTATCAACAAGCCTTAGAGATCCACCTTCCATATCAGGATTCAGAACTTGTTTTCCCCTAGCATCTTGCTTAGGGTTTCCCTCGACAGGTTTTACAATTCCTTTGTCACCCTCTCTAGTCTTTTGACCTCTTGTTACAGCTCGTAGATTAGAAGTTTCACCGTCATTGACATGTACAGCCTCAATAAGACAGACTCAACTGCCATGAGGCAACTCCTCTACAGTAGCCTTTTCTCTTTGCAGTATTTGTCTTGGTCCTTCATCTTGTTGGAGATTATTCCCTTGTGCCTGATGATTAATTGGACATGGTTGTTTACTTCCTTGTTGGAGGGAACTGATCTTACTCCAATAGGTAGCAGCTAAGTGGCCAGACATTCTGCAAATATCGCATTTGACATTTGGACAATTCCTAGGGAAATGTTGGCCACCACACCACTTACAGCTGAATCTTGAGGGGGCACCCTCTTTAGGGCGTCGACTCCCTATAAAAGTCTGCTGCTTCTTAAGGAAATTGACGTCCATAGCTATTTGTCTATACTGTTCGCTAATCATGTTAGTGTAGAGCTTCATCATAGCCTTGACTTCACCAAGGACATTTGAGGCCCTTGACTCATAGCCGCGATCGTCTATCTGTCGTTCCATCGACCTAACTACTTGATTAGGAATCGGCCACTAACTTAGTGGGATAACATTCAGTTTTATTGTTTGGCCTCCACCATTTAGTAGGCCCATCTAACTAGCCATAGGCATAGTCAGACTAGGAGGAGCTCGTAACACAAGCAAATTTGGCATGATACTCCCTCTTCCATTCGCATTTGACATGGGGTCCCCTTGACTCCCATTGGTCAGTGCCAAATTATTACCATTTCAATTTATCCTTGCTACCTAAGCCGCTTGCAAGCGCGACTCTACTCCTTCTGCTTGGGTAATAGCAGTGTCAATGCCGACCAAAGCGATACTACTCAACTCCACCTGGATATTGAAATCTAATCCATCTAGGAAATATTGCAACTGTGCAGCCGGTGGACGCCCATCTAATCCTGATTGGGCTTGTATCAATAGTAATAATGATAGGCTTTCCATGTGAATAGTCAGCCTTTCTCAACGTAGGAGCAGATTTTAAGAGTTACTTCAATTTCTTCATTGCTTTCTGATGCTTCCTTTCCCAATGAAAATTTTGACCTTTCCTTAGAAGCTGATAAAGAACATCGGCTACATGTGCAAAGTGAGGAATCCATATCAAATAGAACACACATGCACCCAAGAATCTATGCACCTCTAATACATTCGTGCATAAATCTTACATTCTATCAATCCCATCTATTTTTGCTGGTGATGGCCTTCGCCCATATGTGTGGCCCTTATGGCCTTCGCCCATAAGGCCCACACATATGCCCAACAATCAAAACCTCTTCAACTCCAAAGACAAAATTTTTCCAGAAAGAGTTAAATGCACCTCTTCTAGACGTGCAAAAATCCTCTCACAATCCACAATATGATCTGCAACAAATTGTCTGCATCCATGAGCATCCATCTCTTCATTCTTTTCATCCACTACACACCCTTTGATTGGAACATCATCCAAGAAAGGCATAGTCAATTGTGGTATAAAATCCCTGAGTACCCTATTCATAGCATTTGTCATGTGTGCAACTGAGTTTATTGCACCCTGTGGGAGAGTACACATTCGTACTAACCCCAAAGGAGTCTTCATGGTTGTGATATCCCTGCTTTCAATTGCAAGTGGAAACTAATCATACCCTGAGTAAAGATCACCCAAAGAATAGATCGCTCTACCTGCAAAAGCCTTTGCAAATTCATCAACCACAAGACTTGCACCCACATTTCTTATGGTCACTTTATTGACCGGTTGCATGTCTTGAATAAATCTCCAAGCCCCATTCTTTTTGGGCACAGTAAACCAACGATTTGAGTACGGGGTTGAAGAAGGCTCCAAGATCTTCATGTGAATCTTTTCATTTAGCAAATCCATCAGCTTTGGCAAGTAAGCTTTAGGCATTGGAATAGGCCTCAAGTTCCATGGTACATGTGGCACAGTAAATATGACCATAGGAGAGACAACATTTGGATCCACACAACCTATTTCACTTGGTTGAAATGCAAATGCCTTCCCATGTCTAGCCAACATCTGCATAAAACAGTTTCTCTCAGCAGCAGGCAAAAGAAACCCTTTTGCACCAACTTTCAATTCCTCTAATGTTTTAGATGTAAACTGATGACCTATATCTTTAGCATCCCGTAAGCTTGGCTGCCTTGACACTTTTTCATACATACCCTCACTCTCTGGTGGAAGTGGAAAAGAAATTGGTTTCACCTTTTTGTCAAATGTCTTATACTTTGTCTCCACAAGTGCTTCAACCCATTGTAATCCTTCCTACTGAGCAAACAATGCTATAATATCATACATATCCAAAGAACATACTGACAACACTCTATTGTCAACCTCATTTTTTGCATGTATAGTTGCTGAAATTTCAGCCATAGTGTCAGTAATATTCAGCCCATAAAAGATGCTTGAAATGCCACCATTTTTAGCTAACAGCCCCAATGATCTCAGTTTCTTAATAGCCCGTTTCATAGATATGCATTCAGCCCTACACATAGCTTCCATAGGCTTAAACCAACATGAATTGTTTGCTATAAACTGAGAATTACCAATAGTAAATACATGCTTCATTTCATCAAGAGGCGAGTACACCCTCTGAACAGCACTACTATAGCCCCACATTACAGCAGTGCTTAATGAAAATCTAGGTCTTTGAATTCCCTTGCATTTGGAACCAAAGGAGACTCTCAAAGTGTATCATGATTTCTAGGATGATTAACACAAACAGTAAGAAATTGGAGTGCTTTCCTCCCATCTTTGCTTCTGACTCTTGCATAAGTAGAACCATCATCAAGTACCTTTGTTTCCATGCGTACTCTTGTAATATAGGGCTGTCCCAAAATCACTGCATATGAGGAATTATCTTGCACAAAGAAGTGTTGCTCTTCCTGTACATCACCAATTGCCACTTTTACATTAGGACATGCAGCATAGAGCTCCCCTGAAGAATTATTTACAACCCTCATATGCCAACCATGATTAGTGTCCATAGGCCATGCACCATTTTCATACAATCCCCGCTCGATGACATTTATCTCAGGCCCATGGTCAAGTAAAGCAACACAAGGAGTTTCACGCTCCCCTATTTTCCAACTACCGTTTCAGTGGTAGCTCTAGTCGAATGATTTCTTGTGTAGTGACTTCGAGGAATAAATCCTAGAGTCTCTTCTCCATATTGTTGCATTTGCCTTACTCCACCATGCATATTGCTACAAGACAATGCATTTTCAGCCACTTTCTTCTCTTTTCCACATGCTATCCATTGATTAGTAGCATCCTGCATAGATAATCCAGTACTTACTTTATGTTCATATTCAGCCCAAATACCCAACAAACTAGTTTCCTCTTCAAATTGCAGCAATGCACTAGTGGTATCACCAAGAAACTGATGCTTCCTTTTAATTATGTCAATGATCTCATCATGAAATTCTCACTTGGCAATGCCAAGCACCTCTCCCAAGGTAAATTCCACCTGACTATTTAAGATCCATTCTTCAAGAACCTTCTTAAGTTTTGTGGCTGTCTTAATGTCAGATTGTAACTTATATCCTGGCTACTTGCCCTTATTTTTTCCCTCTTGTTTGTTATCTTGTTTTTGCTTCTGACTGACCTCTTCCATAACATGCTCAGGAGGTGGATGATTTGCAGCTTTAGGCTGATCCACACTTCTTCTTGTCATTCTTTTAGATGTCCCTACAATATCTTCATCTCTTTTTCGTTTTTCTTCCACAAGTACATTCGTGTTTTTCAAAAAATTGATCTTGAATTTCAGTGAAGGTTTGAATGCAACTAGAGGTGTGTGTGAATGAGGTTCTCAAATCAAGAAAGGTCTAGTATGAATAAAAATGGATAAACCAAGGTGTGAACAGGCCTTTAATAGGGGAGCCTTCGTAACCTTTAATGATAAGGTTTAATATATTAAAATGGTGTTATCATGTACATTCCAACTCTTCGCTAAATATGCATACACTAAATATGCATCTACCGGTGATTCCCAACCAGTTATGCCATGAATGTCTTGCCCTGCATGAGACATTTCACTATCAATGGCCTTTCTCTTTTCAGTTGCATGTAAAGCATGTGTCCATATTTCAAGCTTTGGACCAACCATCACTTGGCCATGCATTCTATCCAACTGTAGACCAAAAGTAGAAGCATGTATTGCCACGTAAGCATTTTGGACAGCCAAGTCTTCCAACAACTTCTGCATACCTCCCTTTCCAAAATTCAAAGCAAGAGGCAATCCCGTTTCTTGTGCATGGATCTTGCCATCTTTCCAAAAGATAAGCTGTCGTGCCAAGGCCTCCTGATAGGCAACACAATCATTTCTCTCATGCTGTAAACTGTCACACCACATACATCTTTTTCCAGGCTTAGGGGCTACTGCCCGTCCCGTTTTCTCTTGTCCTTTTTCATCCAATTTTGCAACCTTCAATTGAAGATCCCACATCCCTTTGACCAATTCATCTAAGACATCTTCCCTAATAGAGAGAACAATAGCAGGTACAACCATAGGGTTAGCCACAGAAGCGGGTGGCTTACTGGATACTTCAACTGTCTTACCCGTAACAGTGGGCAAGCTAGAGACATGCAATCTTTCTCTTCTTCTATGCTTCTTCACAAGCGCAGTAACAGCTTCCTTGACATGTCTCCACTCTGTTTTCAAACCTGTCTCTGTAGTCTGATACTCCAGCAAATCATCAAGCTTCTCTTGAAGCTCAAGATTAGATGCCTATAGAA
This sequence comes from Lygodium microphyllum, assembly GCF_053477565.2. Lineage (NCBI taxonomy): Eukaryota > Viridiplantae > Streptophyta > Polypodiopsida > Schizaeales > Lygodiaceae > Lygodium > Lygodium microphyllum. The sequence continues at coordinate 86,673,452 of NC_141148.1, forward strand.
ACAATTCAATTTTCTGACTTGCAAGAGCTTGCTGTTCTGCAAGATCCAACTGCTCAAATCTACTTTCAAATTCTCTTAACAATTATGTAGCCACAAGACCCTTATTAGGTTGTATAGCCCACTCCTGAAAAGTCTTGCGCATAATCAAACTGGTATCCTCAATGTAAAATTCTTCCTTGAGTGTCTTCTTGAAGGCTACCCAATCAGCATCCCACAAGTATAATTCAGTAATCCGTGCTTTCAGTTCATGAACAGTAACACGTACAAAATACTGGCTCCATGCAGATTGAACCACTCCAAAGAATTCCATCTTCTGAGCATAGGTATGTACATATGCAAATACATTCTTGCCATTGAATAGCTTCACCTCACGCTCAACTGTTTGCAAAGCATTCATCACAATACTTTCTGTTTGAGCTTAAGCTTGCATCACCTGTTGTTGTTGTTGTACCTACATAAGCATATTCATATTTTGCACCAACTGTTGCAAAACACCACTGGAGATTGTATTCTAAGATTCTCCCATATTATCTTTCCTTCTTCCGTGAGACGACCTTTCACGTCGGGCTCACCAATGTCGGAGGGGTTTTTGTCGAAAGGTCAAATCCATCGGGGATCAGAAGTAGAAGGAAGTAAAGCTAGGAGATGGAAGAGAAGATAGAGAATACCTAAGTGGTAAACACGACAAAAACAAATCACAATGAATTGAATCAATATGTATTGAAAGAACCTGGAATCTTTGCACTAATCAGAAGCAATCTCCAGGCATTAGTTCTCATGGAGCTCCTTTGTAGACCAAAAACGTGGATCATAAAAATTAGCTCTTTCTCTGCTACCCGAAACCCAAATCTGATGGCTCCGTTGGCTCCGAAAGGGGGGTAAAACCTGAGGACACTTGATCATGGATCTCCCAAATCACTCCTTCTTTCAGTTCAATCTGCAGTTTTCAGCCTGTTTACAGTGATCGCGACGCGCGCGATTTCGTCCGTCTGTCTTTTTTATGAAAAATCTCCTAATTGGCTGAAAAAGCAACTAGCTTTTTGCATGCCATCCTAATTTAGAAGCTTTTTCTAACTTTTTTTTATTTTTACATTAAATAATATAAAAAATAGACTAAAATTATCCAAAAATCTAGTATTTTCGGATAATTCATGCAACTCACACTAGTACTAATGGCTTAGATCACATTGACTCACTAAATCAATAGAGAAGTCGGATGATGATGCATTCCATACTTTTTCACACTGTGTCCTCACAACATCACGACACTATTATCACAGATTCCTTCGCGTAATTTTATGGCACAACACAAAGGCAGAAAAGTATTCTTTTGATAAAAAATATTTATTTATTATTTCACAAAGTTATCTACAATGATTTTCCCATTTTTCCTGTGTAGAAGATAAACCTCCATTCACTGAAAATCCCTTATGCCTGCGTAGAAGAAAAGAAACCCTCCAAGATTTATGCCCCTTCACTAGTACTAGGGACTCTAGGATCCCATCCTGATTCGTGTGAGGGTTAGGCAGTTCCTAGGAGCGATCGAGAGATTTATGGCTAGAGCCCCCTGGCACTCTCTCCTCCTCTTTCCTAACAAATTCCTCATTGAGCGACCTCTCACCATCGGGCCAGTCCAAAGCTTCTCGCAATAGTACAAAACAATCCCCCTTGGAGCAGGATTTTGCGTCTAGCCCTGAGGGAGGCATAGCATGATCTTTCCTCTTATTATCCTGATTATATATTTACAATCAGATCTAACTATTGCAAGCACAATCAATCTTTCCTATGCAACCATCAATGCATGCACAAATCAAACGAAACAGTAACAAGTGTTTTTAGCATAGGAAGCAACCCCACCCAAATCTAGGGTTTGTCTTTTAAGGTCCCATCCTATTCTTAGGGTTTTTCTTCCTTCTTGCAACTCTTTTTCGGGGTCCGTAAGTTATTTTGTGAATCTGAAGTTTATTTTATCCTTATGAAAAATTTGGATTTTCTACCCTAAAAGATAATGTGGGCATTTATACCTATGGCAAGCAATTCATACCCTGCCCTAACCCGCGCTTAACAGGATTTCAAATGCTTTTCCAAGTCTGTTTAGACTTTAGAATTTGTATCAACAAAATTTTATCAATGTCCAACACATCTTATGGACTTCCAATATTTATTTAATTTCTTGATACTGATCGTTTCACGGTTGTCGGAGTATTTCATAGTTGTTTTTGATTCAAAATTCTTGATATTTTAGGTTAGATCTTCTCGTTGATTCATATGTGGTTCAACTCATGATATTGACACTCTTGCTAATATAATCATTAATATTAACATGGTGTGTGTTTTAGTAAGAAAATAGTTTTTATTTTATTCTACTCATATTCTATGGTTTAATCAACAATACTTGACCATTTGCTAAACTTTCAACATTATCTAGAAAGATCAATTTTCTTTTAGCTATGTCCTAAGTGCAATGCTGATTGTTTTTTTGAAAACTTTATTCTAGGAAATACAAAAATCATAAATGTAATTTTTTTTCATCTTTTAGGCATCAAATTATATTACCACACACCTAATTTATGCATGTCTAGTATATATTTTCCTATGCAATTTTCTATTGATTTAATGCATTGATTATTTCATGATATTATCTAAATGATTTTCTATAAATTATTATAAAATTCATATGCATATGTTTATTATTAGAAAAATCAAATAAAGATAGTAACTTTCAAGAAAAAATTATAAAATATTCTCTTTCCTAATAGTGTCTACCTTTTTTTGCTATTATGATCACATGCATCATTAATAAAATAACAATAAATATCACAAAATAAACCATAATTACGATATTTTCCTAATGACAGATATATAATCCTTTTCCAAGTAAAATATCCTTTTCACTAAATATTTAATTATTATATTACTTAGGTTATTTTCCTAAACGACAGCTCATATACATTTTCTTTGGAATGTGTTTGTAATCATTTAAAGCCAAATATAGTGATAAGCTTATAAAACATTAATTTTTTTAAAACCAACAAGATATTAACTCTAATAGGTTTGCAATAACATGGACTTCGCCAATTCCTACCGCTTCATTTTTTCCATCAGGTGCGTTCTTTGCTTCCCTTGCTTCAAAATGGATTTTTGAATTTATGCAACCTCGTGGAGCCATGGATGTTAGGGGAAATTTACGTGGTAGTTTAGGGAGAGTTGGTGGTCATCTAGAAAAAATTTGCCAATGTTTCGCTTGGTGATATGGCTGTATGGAACAAAGGCATAATAAGGGGTAGAGAGAATGGAAATGAGGTAGGAGGGGGGTATTTTTCTCTTTCAAGCTCAAAGCTTCAACGGATAAGAGAAGTAGAGAAAAATTTCCATCATCAAGAGGTCTTCCTTCTTGCTTTCTTTGTGAAGGAGAGGTGGTGTATTTATAGGCATGAGGGGGAGCATGCAGTCTACTCATTCTTTTGGCTGCTTGTCAAGAGCCAAGTGAGCTTTATTAAAAATGAATTTTGATTGTCTACCTATTGGATGGTGGTATGGGGATGATTATTTTATGCTCTCTCTCTCTCTCTCTCTCTCTCTCTCTCTCTCTCTCTCTCTCTCTCTCTCTCTCTCTCTCTCTCTCTCTCTCTCTCTGCGTAAAAAAGTCATGAATTTTGGTCTATTTTTTCAAAAACATATTTTTTTCTTCAAAACGACTTCAACTCGTGGTTTTTGGCCAAGATACCTCATGAATTATCTAGTTTATAAAGTCATGTCATATTCTTTTATACTTAACTTACTCAATATCATGCTCGTTCTTGTGCGTTCTTCGTCTACCGATTAAGGTTTTTGTGATTTGTCTTGCAGTTACAAAATCAATGCGATCTTTGACGCATTAAATGGAATCGAGAATACTAAATCAAATATAATGTGAAAAAAATTATGATCAAGTCGTCATAATATTATTTACGAGGTGTCTTTACTTTTTATTGGATGGGAACATTGAGGCATCTTCTCGTGTCAGATTGCAGAATTGATTTAATGCAAGATTGGACATTAAGACAATTGCGTATAGTCACTTATGTAATAGCTCGACGTGCAATTTTTTTAAAAACACCTCAAGCCTGAATTTGTTTCTTGATATAACACTACAAGAAAAAGGCCCTATAGACATGCACTATACACGCGAAAAAGCGGGCGCGTTTATAAGCGCGTATATCAGCGTGTCTATTCACGCTAGTATAAAAACACGTCTATATATCTGCGCTGATAAACGCGCTTATAGATGTGAAAATAAACGCACATATTTTTCATTTCTCATAAAGTCCCTGAATATGACCAAACCTCTTAACAGCTAGTATTTTTTTGAATAGGGCATGATTGGATAGGGCATGATTGGATGTATATACGCCATAATTACACCTGGATCAGACGGACATGATATACATGTATATATGACATGATATACATGTATAGGGCATATACATGCCTAGGACATGATATACATTACCAACTTTACTTCTTTCTGAGTATTACAAATATACATCCAAGGGCATGATGATTGGATGTATATATAAATCAAAGGTTGACTTGTGCATTTGCAGTATATATATATATATATATATATATATATATATATATAAAGAGAGAGAGAGAGAGAGAGAACTGATCAATACACTCACATGTCTCATTTAATGTTGTGCACTTAACCTAGCCATGTGTGCCAATTCATAGCATGAGTAGATTGATGTAAATCAGTTGGCTTGTGCATATGCAAGCTATTCCAATCATGTCAAGGTGCACTTATAGCTCACATATAATTTTAGATAAGGTGGACCACATGTAACCAATGTGCACATGCCCTCTTTTCATCATCTTTAGCCAGTGTGTCCACTTGTTGGTGACTAATACCAACAAGCCAACTACAAATCTCTTATCTATGAAATGTATAAGTAAATTAACTTCGTTAATTTGATAAGGCCAAGTTTTCCTTCCATGGACAGTGTGGTTGGCTATATTCTACTTCAAGGTTATAGGAACTTGCAGAAGTCAATGGAGCATCCTAAGAATGACAATACTTTAATTACTATATCAAGTCACTTCATGTACATATCTTTGATTGATTGATGGATAATATGCCTTTCTCTATCTCTTTCGTGTACACCTTCATTGCATTATCTCTCTCTAGCTAAAAACCATTCGTGCTTTATCCACCTATTGATACTTGCATGCAATTGTAAGTGGGATGGTCTAGTAAGTCACTACATATGTGCCAATTGACTTGCCAATGTGTTATCTCTTATCCTCAAGCTTTGTTACAAATTTCACCACATAGGTCAATTGATTCCCTAAATGCATGCATTGATTCCTTAAATTGTTCCTGCGCGTCTGTAAGCGCGTGTAACAGGCATTATCTGCACATATACACGCGCTTACAGACGCACCATGCAAGTATAGAAAATTTTAAAAAAAGTTGTGGCTTTCTTTTCAAACCTGTGCTTTTCTGCGTTTTTTGTGCGTTTTCTGCAGTTCGAGCTCGACATCACTACTCGTGTCTATCTATCACTTCATGAAGGCAATGAGGCAAGGAAATAAGAGTAAAAAGAGGACAAGAGGAAAGAAGAGCAAAGAGTAAAGAACAAGAGCCAAACAGCAAGGAAGAGAACAAGATTCAAGCAACTTACCAAGGGAAGGGAAAAGGAGGACAAGGAGCTTGCAACCTAGCCGCCACCCGTTCGAACAAGCAAAGAAGGTGAGTTCTTCTTCTCTCTCTCAATCTTGTTTGCTTTCTCTGTTTGTTTGTCTCTCTCTTCACATGCTGGATCTTGTCATCTATGGAGGTTTTTTAGCTTTGTTTTTTAAGCAAGTTTGAGAAGAAATGGTGCAACTGTGTGCATTTGTTAGCGCGTCCAGATGACAGTGTACACGCAGCTATAGACGCAGAAATAGACGTGCTGACAGACGCCCACAAAGGCGGGCTGACAGATGCTCACAGAGACGCAGGTATAGATGCGCACAGAGACGCAGGTATAGACATTGCATGTAATATGTTTTATCTGCACAGGGTAATATAATTTTTCTTGTGTAGATGTGGAATCCTGGATCCTCCAGCACCCCATTCAACAAGGAGCAATTCATGGGGGAGATGACCAATTATCTTGGTCGCCCTCCCACTGCAGAGGAGGTTTTCATTGTGATGTCTAGGACACCTATCACATCTTTTCCTACACAGGGATCAACTGAGGTACATGGATCGGCCAAAGCACGCGCATCTGCAGAAGCACGTGTATCGAGTGAGGTAGAGGGTAGTGCACGTTGAGGGAGGAGGGAGAGTGGTGCAGGAGGATGAGGAGGTCGAGGGCTTTGTGGGGGTTTCCTAGGTGGTGGCTCTCGATCACCCTCACCGGAAAATGAGAGAGGTGAGCCTCCACAAATGTACTACTCTATCACTGATGTTGGTGGTATCTTGCATGACTTTGAGGGGAGGGAAGTGATAGCCTACTTGAGGAGTGTCGTGCATGCCACATACAAAGATTGCATGATTCCCATCAAGTACCAAAAAAATGGTTTGTGGCAAGAGGTGCTGCGGGCAGTACATAAAAGGTACCCTAATCCAGAGAATTCACGATTCTCAGATGATTGGGGACGGTCAAAGGTGAGAGACGTGCTTCATAACAAGAGGTCTCACCTTATGACGCACGCCAAGGAGTCATTGCAGAGACAAGAGCAGGGGTGCCCTGGATATGGCCAACCACCCAATTGCCACCGCAAGGAGTGGAAAGAGGCCAAGAAGAGAGCAGCGGAGAAAATGACAAGTCGCCAGCATGCAGAGGCGCGACGTATCCAGATGGCAACCATGGGATTGCCGCATTATGGATCGGGTGGCAGGGAGTCATGGGAGGCTGAGTTTGTAAGTATTATTTGATTTCTTTTTTTAAATTAGATTTTGTAATTTGTTTCACTTCATTATGTAGTGTGTTTTAATACGTTGTATGTTCAAATTGTTTTGTAGTATCATATCATTGGTAGGATGCCTACTCCTAGAGAGGTAGGCTACCATCAAGGTCATAACCGGGCGTCCACTTGGCAGCATTTCTACGAGGAGGGACTCATCATGGAGGAGCAATATAATCGCGCCATGAGGATTCCACCACCAGAAGAGGTATGTTTTATTTTTTACATGAAAAGTATAGATAAATCTAATTTATTGTTTGTAATGGTATTTATATACCTTAATCCTTTGTGTAGGCGAACCCTGATGCAGTTGAGGATAGCAAAGGAGAGACTAGTAGTAGCGGTGGCGACAATGGCAGGCACAGGCAGCGGTGGTGGTAGTGATGATGATGCCTCTTCTGAGGAGATATAGAGGAGCCCCATGCATGCATGCCTCCCCTTGGCTTGTAATTTTCATTTTTGATATGTATTACTTTCAGCTAGTGCTTGCGACCATGACGTCACAAAAAGCACTAGAACTCATAATGTAAAAATGTTTCATCTATATATATGAAATTTCGTGTGCTACATACATTGTTTTGTTTTCAGTATCCAATCTTCGAAATAATCTTTCTCTGTTTTCCCTAAGCATACAATTTGATGTTGATGGGGGGAAAAAAACCAGAGAGCATGTGCTCTCTGGTTTTTTTTCAATACCTCTGTTTTGCGCATCTATTAGCGCGTCTAAATTGCAGGATAAATGCGCGTCTATTCTCGTCAAAAACTTTCAAAGTAAACGCGGTTTTAGATGCGTAGATACACGCATGTATAGATGCACAATATGAATATGTCCACTTTTTTATAAATATGATTATATATTTACATAGCGCAGTTATACGCGCGTCTAAGTGTGCGTGTAACTCTGATCATCATAAGCGTGCTTTTAGATGCGATTTTGTAGACGCGGAAATAGACGGGTTAATAAATGCACCGGACATTTTTTTTCACAATTCAAATATTGCATCTACAAGCGTGTCTATGGAGCCTTTTTGTTGTAGTGTAAAGAGATGTGGCAGGAATATTACAGAAAATGAATGGATGGTTTTTTTTTTAAGAGAAGAAGAAATATATTTCATAGATCACTTTTGACTACCATATTTCATCTTATTATGTAAAATGGAGTTAGAATAGGAAAATCATTAAAATCTTGGTAAAAAGTAATGTAAGTAATTACGAATAAAAGGTAGAAATAATTGCTTTGATAATGTAATAATAAGATGTTACTAGGAGGATGGATAATGATATCCTTGAAGAACTAACTACGATAAGATGGTATTATAGTAGATGTAAAACATTGCACAAGATTATCACATTATGCTTTTTTATGATTAACATAATTGTAATATGTCAAAATTAATAAATACATATTGGCATTTCAAGCATATTGATATTAAATTAACATGTAATAAGCAAATAAGTAGTGATCCTTTGTTTTAATATGAATAGGATAAAAGTATAAGAAGCAAATACTTAACCTCCCAAACTATTTCCTTAATGTGATATCAATTTAGGGATATAGTCATGATTCAAAGTTCCAACATTAGTGGAGTAGTTAAGGTTAGGATAATTCTTAAATTAGCCATCAAAATTTAAAAGTATATGGCAATAGAATATATCATTCATGTTTGTAGAACTCTTAATCAAATGAGAGTAAGAAGCTATTAATATGTGGTTATAACTATCGTTTCAACTTTGCTCATTACATGCTTTGTTTTACCAAGATTTAAGCACCAAATTAGCTAACTATAAGTTAAATTTTGATTGGTACAATCCATTTAACCATTCATGACACGAAAGAAAGGGACAACCCTAAGGATTGAAGTTTCTAAATGAATCTAGTAAATAAGGTTGATACTAACTCTAGGAAATTGTATTGTCCACCTACAAACACCCTAACTTGTGTTCTTGATATGAGCCTCTTAATGATGTACTTATAAGGGAAATATAGGAATAGGGGAAAAAACGTGAAGGTTAATTAGGAGGATAAGAAATTAGTCCTACTATGTGAATGGGATGTTGCACTTTACCCCAAGATAGGAAATGAGGTTTAAGGATACAAAAAGATTTAGGAATAACCTAATATTTTTATTTATTTATGTAGAATAGGTAGTTGAAATATGAGTTATATTAGAAATAAATGATGAATTTTATGATTGGTTGCTAGTCTTACGAAATGAAAATTAGCATCTATTTGGGAAATATTGGTTTTCTTTTTATACTTGACGAGGATTCTAAAACAAGTTTGTGCCTTAGATGTCGAAGAAATTTAATCAACATTGTGCCCCCCCCCCCCCCAAAAGGGCTCTTACACCCAAGCTTGAATTTTATCTACCTATGAGCACCTAACTAGTGCCTAGGTAGGGGGTCACATACAAAAGTTTCTCCCCTTATGGTAGTGTGAGAAGAAATGAGGAGATCTAGTCAATGTTGGTAATACTCATAGCCACGATAGAGCAAAGATCAGTACAAGTATGATGTTGTGTGCGGCATTGAGAGCCCAAAATTATGGATAGGGTGATTGCCTTCTAGGCAAGGCTAAACTTTTGTATTTATGGCTCGTTATGAGCAAAAGTGACACTGTAAATATTTAGATAACTATTTTGAGAAATTATTTACTTATCATCAAGTATGTATTTTTCAAGAAGACATAAAATGAAGCATATGCTAAAGGGATAAATCAATGACTGGGTTTTTATACATTAGACAACGTGTATAGTAAGCTATCTTTAGATTAAAGAATACTACATTTACTAATGTGAAGTGAATAAATGAATTTTCCTAGATGATAATGCTCAATGGCTTGGTGGGCCCGATTAACTAGGTGCACATGGAAAATAGGACCAGGACTGAATGATGAAAGCACTCAATGGCTAGGTGGATACAATTAACTAGGTGCTCTACAACGAATTAAAAATAGGACTATGGCCAAATGATGACTTTTGAGGGTAAGGTCTTAGATCTTGACTAAGCGCCATTTTGGGAGCATGAGCTGAGATTTCACCATATGGATAAAGGGGTCAAGTCCAACTCCCCCTCATCTCTCACTCTCTTTGACCAAGTGTGTTGATTAGTTTTCTCTGAGCTATGATTGGTTACAATGTGATCCTCTTGGTTGAGGTCTAGAATACTATTAGGACTATTAGGTTTGTAGATTCCTTTATGTTGATCCTTGTGGGTTGAGGCCAAGGCACTTCATTGCAAGGTATATCCATGGTTGCCTAGTCATCCAAAGTCGCAGATAATTCCAGTGGAGTCTCAACAATGACAACTGAGTCACGACTTTGAGTGACTACTAAATGCTACCCTACACTATAAGGTGGCATGTATGTTGCACCCATTCTATATAAAACAAGCTAAAAAACAACAACATAATTATTGAATTATAGCAAAAATATTATGAAAATCCATATGCTATCTAAACTAACATAGCTTGAAATAAATCTTTATATTCTAATATGAATCAAGCAACTCCTCAATCCATATCTAAATGCTTGATTGGTCCATTTACAACAAAGACTTAGGAGTCAAGTCCTTATTATATTTTCCCAAGTGAGATGTATTAAGTTCCTTCTTTGTTGCTTCAAATTGTTCCTCCGAAGGAAGGGTTGACTCATATATCAAAGTGCATCATTGTAAATCATGGTCAATATCTTTGCATTAGAGTATTATTCCATATTCTTGACATTTGGATCCATCATCATATATGTATCCTACTTTGAACAACAAAGTCAAAATCCTCTTTAAGATTATGTGATATAATGGCTAGGCAATAGTCCTCCTTGTGATGTTATAAAGGGCATGAATATCACTCAAGGGAACATATTGTCATTTTCTAATAGGGAAAGTAGGGAGTAGGATTGTTGCAATATCACCATCATCCCTCTTTGCTACTTGCTCACATAAACCAAACCCACCTTTGTGTTCTCCCTTCTCAAAGCATTAACATCCATTTGATCACTTTGTTTCCTCTCAACTAGCCATATTTAATGGATGGGAGACCTCTTGCAACTCATTAGTATCTACTTTGCCTTTTGTATATCCTTTGCATCCTACATTGGCCTTTTTCCTTCATCCCTTGCACCTCATTAGTGCTTTCTTCAATAGCCCATTGTGTATCTTCTACATCCTAGACTAACTCTTTTAACATAACATTTTTATTGTGTTTAAGAAGGCAATGTAAGTATGTCTTTTTCATGCCTTCTAGAACCCTCAACACTACATGATTGAACTCTCTTCTTAGGGAATTTTTGGCGAAGCCCTCATATAAACTTCTCTAGCATGTGTGTGCTCCAGAATGTGCCATCTTACTCCTAAAGAAAGATTCTTGAATTCTTAACCCATTCCTCCGCAAAAGTAATGATAGAAAACCCATGGGATACTTGTGGATATAGATGCTCTTATCCCACTTGGAAAAGAAAATCCAGAAGCACATCATTAGGAGTGCCTTTACTGCTCCTATGTTGTTGAGCCTCCTCCATTCCTTGCAACTTGGTGAAATCCATAAGTACAAACACACTATATCAGGCTCAATTTTGGTTGGGTGAAAAGAAAGAGACTAGAGAGAAGATTGTAGATGAGAGAGAAAGAGGAGAGGGAAAACTAGAAGAGGAGAGAGGAGATAGAAAGAAGAGAGAGAAATCCATGAAAGCTATGAGCAAGGAGAGATGAAGATGAAAGAGACTTTGTTATCAGTAAATAATGAAAAAATTAATGTATCTTATAGCTTGTACATGTTTGTCAATGTGAACCTAAGTATATCTATTAAATATATCAATATTTGCACTTCATTATAATCCATCCCCACGTGAATGTTTTTTCCTCAAAACAAAAAGATAACTTAATATAAGGGATTCTAGTGGTGGAGTGAAGCAAAGTACTCTACATAAACCTAATAAAAGATTCCCTAATATTCAAGATTCTTCAAGAGAATTGATGGATTAGAATATCAATACTAATTATAATATGTGTACATCAATATTAAACCATAAAGATCACAACTTGGTCCAAAGTCTTCAAAGATGAGCTCCTCTAATAGGTAGTCTCCATGCTATACTACAAACCTTGTTGTAGACAATCTACTCTAGCTTTTCATAGGTTGATCCAAATGAGGCATGCTATGGATCCAAAGGAATCTTATTTCAAGTACTTTTATTCTATGTAGGGCACATATCTCTATAATTAGTTCAAAATTTGGCCTCATCCAAATAAAGAGTTGTCCCACATGTAAATGACAATGAAATCACATCTTCTCCTAAAAGATTACTTGAAGATATAGGAGTGATTCCAAGATGCCTTTTGGTCTGAATAGAGCTTTTTCTAATGTCAATCCTTCATCCTTCATCCACCCATATTGAAAGGGAAACTATCATCAAAGCCATGAATTTCATAATAAAATTGATCTACTTCATCTCCATCATTCACTAGCTCATTCTCTTGATCCTCAACACCAACATGATCTTGACTTTGTCTTGCTTTATTTGCATTTTGAAGGATGCTTTGTATTATAATTCTCTCCGCACTTAAAGCAAAGTCCTTTCTCCTTGCACTCTTTTTAAAGCTCCATTGTGATAAGATTATCATGACTTGGAGTAGAAGTTGGTGGTGACTTCATTTCAGCATGTCAATTCCATTTTTAGCACCAAAACTTGAAATTTTTTGCTTATCTTGACACGTTAAATGGAGGGCATGTAGGTACTTTTGGATTGTTAATAGGTGGGTTGGATCTACTAGTATTCCCCCCATATGGTTCCCTACTTAAAACAATCCTTGGCTATCCATAACATTATTGAATTGTAGGTTTCCTCCTATGTTTTCTTACATATAACTCTACAAGTTCAATGGCCTTCAAGAGATTTGTTGGAGATTAAGCCATAACATTAGCTAATAGGTTGGGCTCTAAACCATACATATACTTGTGAATCATAGTATCATTGCTTATTCTTTCAATGTACATTATAAGATTGAGGAATTGGTTTGTGTACTCATATAGCATGAGCCCTCTTTGCTCTAAACCATACCATCGATGGGCAAACTTTTACTTTTTCATAGAGGATAAAAACACTTGGGCCATGAGTGCCTTGAAATCTTCCCAAGTTTCAACAATATGATTTTTCCTCTTTATGTAATGCCACAATGTATGTGAAAACTAGTGCAAAGTAGCAAAATTAATCTTTTGCTCATCACTCCTTGGAAATATATCATAGTAAGATTCCAACTTGGATATCCACTCTTCAAGGTACAAAGGAGATGATGATTGGGCATTATAATTTGCCAAGACAATCTTATCTATCAACTCATGATCATTCAAGACCAACTATCCACTAGATGGATGATAATAATGACTACCCATTTTTCCTCAATCGCTTGAATGATTTCCCCCCAATGATGGTTGAATCTTTATTCATTTCTCCTTCGCAAGATATCATAGTAAGATTCCAACTTGGATATCTCCTCTTCAAGGTCCAAAGATGACGATGGTTGGCCATTATACATTGATAAGATAATCTTATCCTCCAACTCACAGTTATTGAAGCTGTGCTATGCACTAGATGGTTGATCATAGTGACTACCCATTTGTCCTCCATTACTTGAATAACTCCTCCCCAATGATGGCTAAAATGAATGTTAAAATCTTTGGATAGGTAATGGTTCAAGAATTTGAGCCATTTGAATTTCCAATATAATCATCACTTATTTGAGTTGACTTTCAATCTCATATTGACTTTTTGGGATTCCCCTTCTTCCTATGATGCCTTGGTAGTTGGAATCTATTTGGTGAATGGTACCCTTGTATCCGTATTTGCTTGTATCTTGTCTCTATTCTCTTTGTATCCCATTTAAAAGGAAATAAATTGGGCTATTTGGAATGAGATTTGGACATTGGATTCCACAATTTTATCAATGGTTGCCTTGGTTTGGTGGCCTATCAAGGCTATTTGATCTATTTTTGTGACTAATTCTCTATGCCTTGGTGCATGATGTGTTTCATATTCACGTATGGTAGTGTCGAGTGCACTGAGTTCACTTTGAGAATCTATATTTACTAAGAAATATCCTCATGTCCCTTATTTTCCCCTTTATGCCCTATCATTATGGTGCAATCTAATCATATCCTCTATCACTAAAACAACAATATCTTGAGCTAGGTAGCTCCGATTCCCAAACTTTGTAATTCATATCAAAGCTTAAAATCCCATCTTTGAATGAAGTAGCTAATCTTGGTAATCAAGTCAACAAAAAAGAACTTATGATTGCTATAGAATGAAGCTTGATAGAAATGATCTACTATATGTTGCTATGTTTAAGCTAGTGAATGCCATGCATGACATAATTTGAACTTGTAAAATCATTTAGGAGTCTTATAGGACCCATATATACCATGTGGGAACCTATAAAATCCTTGTATCACTTGTTAATGCCCTGATTATTCTTGTAATTGCATGTAGGTGCCTTGTTTAAGCCTATGATTACTTTGAATCTTTAAGAATGTCTTCAACTTCAATGCTCCGCTGACATGTATATGTGTGGGAGATAAAATGATAGGCAATGACATCTATATGAGCTTTGAATCATTGATGGGTGTGGATATTTTTCATCCTACATCAGGTTGTGCATCCCTTTGTGTTCTTTGATAGTGAGGGGGAGTCACCTCTCTTTTGTCCTACTATCTCCTTGGCATCCACCTTTTACCTAGGGGGTAAGCTCACAAAAAAAACAAGTATGGAAATGGAAATTTTCAAGTAATGACTCAAGATTAGATAGTATATGTGTGATCAGTGACTCATTGGCCTTACAACTTTTACTTATTCTCTTTTTATGAGCTTCTCAAAATAAAAACAATTAAGAAAATTAGATTAGGATTAAGTATCCAAGAACATTTCCTTGTTAATAGAATTCTTAGACATACATGATAGTAAGAAGCCTTTCAATGCATTGATTTCATGAGAAATGGACTCAATAATGATGCTCCAATGTAAGAAATTGGGAAGAGTTTTTTTTAGTGAGTTTAATAAATAATGCCATGCCACACCAACATATGTTTTAAGATATAGAGATGTGTAAATTTTTCACTATTTAGAAATACACAAGAACATTCTTCTCATCTCACCTTCTTCTCCAAGCTTTCATGGCTTATCTCACCTCTTTCCTCTCATTCTAGCCTTTCTCTCTCCTAATAAATATTTCTCTCTTATCTTTTCTCTCTCTTCTACACTCTTCTCTCTCCTTCCTAGTCTCCTCCTTGATAAGTGGTATCAAAGCATTGGTCTTTGATCCTATATAGTCACACTACAATCAAGATTTTCTCATTCATACAATCAATCCAAGTTACATAGGTATGTGTTATACAACTCTTGAAGGAGACTGTGCAAAGACCAAAGGTCCTTCAATAATGAAGAGGATAGCTTAGTTGGAGCTTAGGATATGGAGGCAAAGTTGGAGGCAAGGCAGACTAGTTAGCAAGTCATCGCCAAGATGCATGCCATTTTGGAAGGTATTTTGGTTAAAGAAGAGGTTTTAGGAGTTAGTCAAGGTTTAAACTCCTGTTACTTTTTGGAAAAGGCTTTCTCTATCTTCTTCTTACAAGATTTCTTTCGAAGCTTCCATGGTGGCCAGTATTCAATCCTTCCTCTTGATCAGTGGTGACTCCATACTTCTATCTAACCCTAGGGAAAATGATCTTCGTGAGATGCTCAACAAGTAGAGCACATTTGACATAGCCTTCAATTGGAGATTAGGAGAGCAGGAATCTCAGTGCATTTTTTGGTGCATTTTGCACTAGCAATAGCAATCCACAACCTTAGGAAGTCTGCCTTATAGAACATGTAAGATACCACATGAGTTCAAAAGAAAGGGTATTATATTTAGTAAAATTTACAATATTATATTTACAAAAGTGGTTTTAAAATTACACTTTTTAAAAACCGTAATTTTGGTAAGTAAAAGGGGTCATTTTAAGGCCTTATAGCATGCAAAGAAAGGGTTTGTCTTAATATCCTTTGGACACATGTTATATAGATGATTTATTATAGGTGAATCCCCCGGGTCCACAACTTCATCTATCCAATGCTGTGAGTGCTCTAGCTTGCTTTGGTGACTGTTAATGCCATGGCCATCATTATTGAGAAGTATTGAAGCTTCTTCTTCATCCTTTGAGCATTTTTCTTCACCTTCACAAACCTAGCTATGGCAAAAACATGGCAACATCCCTTCTTGTGAAAAATCTTGAAGATACATAAGAACTTCACATATTCTTGCTCTTGAGGTGTATCTACTATCCATAAGCTTTCTTATATACCAAGATTAAGCCATTTTTCCTCTTCCATGAGCTTTCTTCTTGTTCCAATGTTCATGGATAGCAAGGTATTACTGAATTTCTCATAAATCCGTGAGGATTTATTAAGAAAACTTGCAAATAAAGGAAAATGACAAAATGCAAGAAGACACTAAGGAGGGATATCTTCAAGATTGTAATCATAAAAGCCATTGTCTATCAAGAGGGCAGTATGGGCCAACATGTTTGGGAATTTCATGCTTAGAGCTCAAATTTATTGTCAGTGAGCTTTCAAAAGGATTCAAGTCTCTTCTATTTCAATGCTTTCACGCTCTATAAGCATTGGATTGGACTAATCAATGGACATTGTGGCTATAGAGCATTATGGAGAAATTTGGGGCTTCCATTCTATCTTGATGGGGTTGAGGCTTGATTTCTATTTCATCATTAATATTCTTCAATCTTTAAAAGAGGTAATTTACTCATCTAAATCTCTAAAATCTCTCTTAATTTAATTGTTAAAGCTCATCCACTTGTTGATGGGAGATTATGGTATTTTTAGGCTCTTAATGTACCATGAATCAGAGGCATATACCTCTTTTAGATTGATTTAAGATTCTTGATTAGTTTTCAGCATTGAATTGAATTGATTTGCAATCATATTTCAAAATTTTCATGATTTCATTGAATAACCTTGACTTGTGCTTGGATCTTATTTTTCCCAAAAATATATTTCAAAGGGTAAGCTAATGCAATCAGTGAGTCAATGATTTGCAATGGTAAGGCCCTCGTCCCATCTTCCATTTCAATTTTTTTTTTTCAATTGATCCATGCACTTCATTAAAGGATCAAAGCTTCAATTCCAAAAATGCATATCATCCTAGTTTTTATAGATTAACATGTTCTTGCCATGATGAATATTGCCGCCAAGGAAAAAGGTGGATGCAAGGGAGATATTGGGATAAAAGAGAGGTGACCCTCCCGCACTATTAAAGATCCAAAAGGGGTGCAATCAACTGATGTGAGCGAAAATTTACCCACCTCTTGATGTTTCAGAACCCATGTAGGGAGCCTATCATACCACTTTATCCCTCATATACTTACTACAAGTGAACCATTGAAGACTTTGAAGACATGAGTTGAATAACACTAAAATAGGGTATTTACTAAATCAACCTATAGGGTTTACATGCTATCTTGACCTTCAAGAATAGGATGCAAGAGTTTATAAGTGAAACATGGTACTAGAGTCTATTTTGGGGGTGATTGCCATCCATTTACAGGTGCTATAGGTTATTACTAGGCTTATATAGGTCTATACAAGTCATTGTAAGTTTTTCTCAGTCCCCACATGTTATATAGAGGTTACTAGAGGCTTTGGACACCTTATTTTGGACCTATGGGTGGTTGGTATACAAAAATAGGTCATTTACAAGTTGTGGATAGTTCTATATATCCAAAAAAAGAATATTTCTAGATTATTTTATCCAGTTCTAATGGAGTGCTTGATAGGTCATCTTGAAGATCTCATCCTTATATTCAATTTGAATTAAAATTAGCTTGTTTGCATACTAAAGTTAGAATTTAGAGCCATTTTTTTCATAGGTGGTGTGTTTGAACAATACTTGGATGACATATAGAAACGATAAGGAATAGGGGATATAACAAGGAAAATTAGGATGTTTAGCAAAAAATCAAGGAATCTAGAGATGCATGATTGAGCCATAGCATAAGGAAGAAGAATTTCAAGAATATGGGACATATAGTATCTTGAATGCCACTCTATGTGACCATGAGACTATGCATTCAATTACGCATATGAAGCTTGTTTTAAAATTGGATTAGGTTGTTGAGTAGATGGTACAATATAATCCCAAATAAAAGAAGAAATGGAGAATATGACTTATTCTACCGAAGAGTCTTTGGATAATTTTACTATTTCTACTGTATCAGCTTGATGCTTCCTTTGGTTGTTTTGTGCAGATCTGTTGTGGGATTCGATGGGCTGAGTCCCCCTATCCCATGGTCGCCAATGAGAGCGGAGTTTTGAGCCTGGGATGTGCCTAAAATTTGCCAAAAAATCTGGAATTTAGGGGAAAAATATTTAACATCGAAGGCGGTGGCTCCAGCTAGGACGATTTTAAGCACCAAGTGAAAGACGGCTTTTAGAAGGCGCCCGAGCGACACTTGTGGATTTTTGATAACTTTTCCAAATGCCGTGTGGGTTGTTAGGAGTTTCCAATTAGTGCAAGATGCTAAGCCGAACGCTTAGGATTTTTCAGAGCTCGAATCGGATGCCGGACGGGGAAATGGCCACAAAAGGGTCAAGATGCGAAAAGGTGGACAAGTTTAAGGCCAAAACTGGATGTGCCCTTTGGAGTCTTTGACCCCCCCCCCCCCCCCCCCCCCCCCCCCCCCCCCGCCCCCCCAAATTATGGAGTATGCAACAAAACGTGAGGATGAAGCGTGGATATGGCGTGAACTGCACGGCCATTTTTTGCGCCCCATGGATGATGGATGGAGATGACAAGCTGAAAGCAACCCATACAACCGATCTTGGGGATAATCTTCTCCCTCTTTGCTGATCTTATCGCTCGTCTTCGCTTGTGGAATGGCTGTGGGAATGAAGAAATCTGATTCTAGTCTTTCTCTCTCCTCCCTCTCTCTCTTCTCTATGGGCTGTTCATGTGTGCCATCTTGATAAAGGAACCGGAGAAGGAGAATGAAGGAAGTGGTGATGAAGATTGATGGAGATGCTGAAGATTGAAGTGAAGCATTGGATTGAGAGCAATGGAGGCTCCATCTACTGATTATACAATCATTCAAGGCATCTCGGGTTACGTAAAAACACTGTATGACCATTTTTATGAAGAAAATGAAGGATTTTTGATAGTTTATGATGATAATTATGTTCTTATTGGATGAAAATTTGTTTGTGGGCTGTTTGCATTATGAGTAATTGCTATTTATCAGAAAATCTTGGTTTTGCAATGATTTACATGCTTTCTTTAATTCCCGTAATCCTGAAATGCAGTTTTAAGTGGCAAAATGATGTTTTTTTCGTTTCGGGTGGGGGAAATGTGTTTCCATGGGGGGAATATGGAAGATAAATTGAATGTTAGTGTGTTGAAGTGATTGGAATAAGAAAAACCAGAAAATAGCCTATTTTATTACCAAATAAATCAAAAAAATGAGAAAAATAAGAGAAAAAATAGAAATACGTCTTGGAAAAATAAGGAAAAATATAAGAATTATTTGTGGATGTGTGGTAGAGGTGAAGCATGAGGTTTAGCCTCAGTTTTCCCTATCTCTTTGTCAAAGTTTGTGATTTATTGCTTTTTCTACATCAAAACATGACAAAATGAACCTCTACACCTGTGCAACGAAACCAATACCTAAACGTAGGGGGTTGGGATGTTTGAATGGTGTGATTTGTGTTCTGATTGTTGCTGATTTTCTGATGCATACCATGTCATAGAGTCCGTGTTATTTTAATTAAGAGGATAGTGGCATGAGTGTTATCTCGGTGCTATCCTTTCATCGCCACAATGCGTTAGAGAATAAGCATTAAAGCCTGGTTGTGCATAAGCACATTGTTGATTTGAAAATGATGTTCGAGCACTTTAGAATCATTCAGTTTGCATGTGCATGATGACCATGGTATCGGAGAATAAAAATCCTGGATGCATAGCACCTGTTTTCAATGACAATGACTACGTTGAGTGTGGAAAGGCATCCTATGCTGTAGGATAGACGTTCGGTTCTTGGGGGATTATTTGGAAAGGACACATGGTATATCTCTTGGATTTGCAATGAAGAGTGGAGTTTGTTTGTTTGTTTTATATGTTGAGCAGTGCATCAAGGGGCCAATCCCTGCGATGTCGGAGAGCTACAGTGGGGCCGCGGTGTTTCTACCGAGAGGTTGCCTCCCATGTATGTGATTATCATGGTATTTATTGCCAATGTGTAAGGGTTCTCCCTCTGAGGAGTTTATAGAAAGGGAAATGTTGGACTACAAAACTACAAAACTATAAATGCATAGATTAGGCTTTAGGGCAGTTTGTCCTTTAGCAGTAGATAAACGCTCCTAGTCCACGAGGCTGTGAGGGTGTGTTTGTCTGTTATGAGCATGAGGTCTGGCTAGTGCTATAGCCAGTGACGGCCCATTTTAGGTCCCATCAAATTGCCATCCTAGAAACTAGACTAAATGTCTCTTCATAATCTATGCCATATATTTGAGCATAGCCTTATGCAACCAACCTAGCCTTATATTTTCTAACAAAACCATCTACATTATACTTAATTTTGTAGACCCATTTACACCCAATAGCCATCTAATCTAGGGAAGATATCAAAATAGGACTCTAATTTAGATGTCCACTGCTCTAAATTTGAAGGGAAAGATAAATGCCCATTGTATTTAGTCAAAACTATCTTATCATGAAGTTCTCTTTCCACAAAGGCTTACTTCCCATTAGAAGCTTACGGATGTGTATCCATGTAACTATCAATGGGAGCCAAATTATTTAACGCACTCTTGTGATAAGATGTCTATAATCTACATGGAGCTGTATGTGGTTGAATTCTTATCTGATATATACTCAACCACAACACAATGCTCACCCTACCCCTTGACAAAACCAAGGCATGAAACCCCCAAGGATTAGGCCTAGCATAATTTGATAGAAGGTCCAAAGCTAGTCACTAACCGACTACTCCAACGCGGCCAAACTAAAAAGAACTATCAAAGAGGTTGCCCTAAGTGGTGGTCTGAACTACCTATCTAACTAAGCACAACACAACCAGGAGCTCCTACTAGGCGAGGACTCCTATAGCCTAATTTCCTTTTAGTGCATTTCTTCTTTTAGGTTTTTATTTTTCCATACTCAGGCATGTAAAAAGGAGGGAGCTGAGTGTAGTGACCCAAGGAGAACAGGGCATCGGCCTCTCAGGTCCTGTCTCGGTACCCAAGAACCTACCAAGCCCTCGCAAGGCAACACTTAATCCTTTTCTGACGCTCACTTTTATTTTGGCTCCAACCTTCCTGACTTTCTTCTTTTCCAGCAAGACCCCACCCCTAGGAAGACAAGGCATTGGCCCCGGGTCTCGTCCCCAGGAACCTACCAGGCCTTCGCAAGGCGATGATCAACTGCTTATAAATTTTCCTTTCTTTACTTTTCTATTTTTATAGGGGTTAGAACCCCTTTTTACACACCTTTGTATATATTTATTTTCTTTAAGATATTCAGGGTTATTTTTCTCTCTATCATTATCATTTTTCTTCTCTGGCAGGCTTCTCTAATTGCCTCACAACTAACAAGAACTCCTAGAACGGCTGCCTAGCAAACTAGCAGAATAGGCTCACTAGAACGATTTTCTGAAACAGATCTTTCGATGCCTGGCAATATCTTTACAGGAGGCAACAACTACTCAGACCTCCCTCAGACATACCTAACGTAAACCTAGGACTTCATGCCTTGGACGCCGGTCCCCAACAAGAAAAGAAAATCCCCTATAAGTATACAGACACATATAGCATAAAAACACGGTACTCGAAAAGGAGAGATATCACCTGGATAGGCCCACGAGAAGCTTCCACGCAACAAAGGCTCCTTCCAAGCTCTTCTTTGAACCTGTCTAGCACAAAACTAAAACAAGAAACCATTAACTGCACCTGTACTAAACAGACGACTGGCCCTCTTGGCCTAAAGAAATAGAGCATTTCACTACAAAAATGGATCGGCCCTCTTGGCCTAATGAAATAAAACATTTAAAACCTTGCAAAACTGGCCCTCTTGGCCTAACAAAATCAAACAGAATAGCACCTACACATCCCTTCCCGAAATAGTACAAATATACAATAATATGCTCCTTTTCAAGTAGGAAAAAGAGGGCTCGCAGCCCTAAACTAAATGCATAAGATTATGACCTCCTGCATATATAGCAAGAGGTGTATGCATAACATGTTGTGTAATTAGCCTATGGGTCCAGGATAACAATAGTAGATTGGTCTCGGCTACTCTTTGCATCACCCATATCAACCATCGCCTGCCATATAACGCATGCTCTAATAACATTCCCCACAAGTGACGGGGTCCTGTCTCATTATTGATAGCAATATCCAAACTAG
This sequence comes from Lygodium microphyllum, assembly GCF_053477565.2. NCBI lineage: Eukaryota > Viridiplantae > Streptophyta > Polypodiopsida > Schizaeales > Lygodiaceae > Lygodium > Lygodium microphyllum. Next base: position 86,695,828 of record NC_141148.1, read on the forward strand.
GACCACAGTTGAAGAAAAGGTCTTCTTCATAAGTAAGATTTGCCAATGAATCCGCAAACTGATTCCAGTAACGTGGAATCAACTGAAAATACACTCTCTCGAACTCCTCAAGTAGGGTCATCGCAGTCCGATGATACATACAAAGAATGGGATTCCGCACTGTGTATGTCACATCTAGCTAATTCAGGATCAACTGGGAATCCCCTTTTACTAACAACCACCGAATACCACCTTGCTTGGCAATATGCAGTCCCATAATCAAGTCTTTATACTCCACCATATTGTTAGTGAATCCTACCCCGAGATAAGCAGCTAACTTCATTGTAACTCTACGTCGGGGATCTCGGATTACTACTCCAACACTCCCTTTTTTATTAGGGCCCCTGGACGCTCCGTCAAAATATAATGTGTACGTCCACAATGGGTTTACACAACCTGTCATCATGAACTCCTCTATTCGTAATTATGATAGTCAAAATTTAGCATGTTTAGAGAATGAACTGACGGCTCCATCCCACCTTCTTCATTAAACTCAATAGGGATACTTGTCAACATTCGTAGCAGTGATGGCATAAGACTTTGATCTCCCACACAAAGGTTCTATCTTCTTGCTCAATCACTTTGTATCCTTTGCTCCACCAGATAAGTTTCCCCTAATGGTATCTCTGCTCCAGATATGGGTGCACCAAATAAGGAATTAACCGTCCCATCCACCAGCTTTAAGCTTTTTTGCAGGTCTCAAATCAGCCCCAACATGGACCTGCAATGCATTTTTCCTGTATTAGCATACTTAGAAATTCGACTCCCTGCAGATTAGCTAGTAGAGTTGTAGACCTATTTTTCCCTATCCTGACAATCTTGTAGGGGCCATCCCATCTAGGTTCCAGCTTCCCTGGAAACAGCTCCCTACGGGCATCATAATACAAAACTAATTGCCCTTTTTTAAAGGTATACTTCTTTGCTTTAAGGTCATGCAACTGCTTCATCCGACGTTTAGCTACCTCCTGATATAATAAGCTATGCAATTTCAGTTCATCCAGGTGGGCTATGGTCGTGAAACGTTCAAAGAGTGAATCCTCATCTCCCAAAGAGTGGTTAATTGCAAACCGTATGGTTGGCAACTCGATTTCAAGGGGTAACACACACTCTTTCCCATAAACTAATTTAAATGGAGTATGGCCGGTAGCTCGCTTGAACGTTGTATTGTACGCCCATACTGCCACATATAACTTCTTGTCCCAGTCTCGTATCTTCTCAGAGACTATTTTAGACAAGATACCCACAAGCTGCTTATTAGTACTTTCGACTTGCCCATTTGCTTGCGGATTATAGGGGGTCGTTTTATCATGCTTGATTTGCCGAGCCTCAGTTAAGCTTTTGATCACCTTATTCAAAAAGTGGGTTCCACGGTCCGACACTAGTTCCTTTGGTGGACCGAAACGGCAGATAATCTGCTCTAAAAGAAAACTTGCAGTCTCCTTTGCATTGTCCTGCGTTGTCGCCCGCGCTTCTGAGCATTTTGTAAAATAATCAGTTGCTACTATAATGTATCTCTTCTGAGTAGTAGACGACGAGGTGATAGGACCCACAAAATCAATGCCCCACTTCTCAAATGGAAGGATAGCCATGATAGGCGTAAGTGGGTGTTTCCTATTCTCTCTGATGTCATGTCTTTGATAGGTATCACATCTCTTAACATACTCAAAGGAATCTTGGAAGATGGATGGCCACCAATATCCAGCTCTTAAAGCTTTCTGTGCCGTCAATCGTCTATTCTAGCAAAGTGCCCTCCACATGCAGAGTCATGGCACTCTTCCAAGATGAAGGGAACCTCGTCAGGCATCACACATCGGCGGTAGATATCATCAATACCCTGCCGATATAGTGTTCCTGTGATCAAGGAAAACTTCAAAGACTGTTGTCTAATTTTCCTCTTTTCTGATTTTGATAAACCAACTCCAGTCTCTCCTGTTGATAGATAATGTGTGATAGTAGCATACCAAGATGGAATAGAAGCTGTATCAATTTTAAACATTTCTTCGATATCACTTCCTTCAGGCAAAGTCTCTTTCGGCTCCCCGAAATCCACAAGGCATTCCACAATCCCCTGCAACCTCGGTGGCTTACTCTTAATCTCATAATCAAACTTCTGCAAAGTGATTAACCACTTTGCTAGACGATCAGGCGGTTGCAACTTGTTCATAAGCAATCTAAGCCTTTCCGCCTTCGTATAGAATACTACCTTCTCATAGAGGATGTAGTGCCTGAATTTTTTAGTCGCAAAGACCATCGCAAGGCATAGCTTCTCCATGTAGGTGTAGTTAATTTCTGATATGCCCAATTTTTGACTAGCAAAAGCTATTGGATGATACCACTTTTTCTCCCAGATTTGGGCAGCTGATACTATGCATGGTGGCTTGCTGAAAATATGTAAAATACCTCGCCTCTTTTAGGTACTTTTAAAACTGGTGCTTTTACTAGCTCCTATTTCACATCCTCAAAAGCTACCTTACAAGGGTCGCTCCATACAAATAGACAGCTAAAGGATAATAAGTTCATTAATGGCAATGTCCTTTCTTCCAAGGCATTTATGAACCTCCGATAGTACCCTACCGATGACAGAAAGCTATGTACCTCTTTCAAAGTGCGTGGTGGACTCATAGCGACTATAACCTTGATCTTTTCATGGTCAATTGCTATCCCTACTGAACTGACCACATGGCCTAGCAATAGCCCATAAGGCACTCCAAGGACACACTTCCGTGGGTTAAGAGTGATACAAAATTGTCTGCAGCTCTCAAAGCACTTTCTTAAAATAACCAACATCCTTTCCCTTATAGTGGCTACCCCCAGGTCATTGATAAATACTTTCAACTCATCTGAGGAGATGTCACCAAAGGTCTTGTCTGCTGTTCGTTGCCATGATCTAGGTGCATTGCACAAACCAAAGGCCATCACATGGTACGCAAAAGTACCAAAGACAGTAATAAAAGTTGTTTTCAACTTGTCCTCTTCTGCAATTGCCATCTGGTTGTAACCTGCAAAGCAATCCATACACGAATATATTTCCCTACCTGCCAATTGATCCAAAATCTGGTCAATAAATGGCAACGGGTAGTCATCCTTAATCGTCTACTTATTCAGCTCTCTAAAATCTACACATAGTCGGATCTGGTTGTTTTTATTCTTCCTGATGACAACTGGTAAACACCATTCTGTGTGCTATATAAGAAAGATTAAACCAGCTTTTCGTAACTTCTGTAACTCCTCAAACAGCCCGTCCCTCAATTCAAAGGGCATATGCCTTACCTTCTAACGCATAGGATGACTGCCTTCTTTTACAGGAATAGTATGAACAGCTAGGCTAGGAGGAATGCCTCTGAGCTCGTCATAACTCCAAGCAAAGATGTCGCGGAATTCTTGAATCAAGGACACATAGTCCTCCCTCTTTGCTGAACTGAGCATGGAACCTAACTTAATTGGCCGTGAATCATTCGGCGTGCCAAGGTCTAACTCAATCACATCTGCGTCTCTTATCCTATCTTGCAGCTCTATCGGCTCATTTAGAGTTATTTGATAAATATCCTCTGTAGTGGACCCCTCTTTAGACTCATCGTTGGATGATGTCTCACTACCAGATGGATCATCTGCTGTCTCTAATTCAGTAGAGGATAAAGGAGCTCTCTCACTTTGAGGAGACTCAGGGTGAGCATCGACTATTACTCAATTAGCACCTCTACCTAGAACCACTCGATCAGTGGGTATATCGACTTGACAGTCTGTTCGTAAAATCCAAGGCCTGCCTAGCAAAACTCGATAGCTAGGATGTCCTGCAAATCTTATCACCCTAAATTCCAAGAAGCATTCTACACTTGCAACTGTGACATGAACTTTAGTAACGCAACCTTCTGGTTGCCTTAGACTATCATCAGCCATTCTAAGAAGGGTGGAACTATCTTTTTGGATACCTAGACCCAACCTCTCCATCAACTCTGAACTCATGATATTGATGGAGGACCCAGTGTCTACAATGGCATGCTCTACTAATATTCCATCCACATATGCTGGAACCCTAGGGCAATTCTTTTCAGCATGATCAAACCAATCTTCCCCTACTCGTGCTATGCCCAAAGGTTCTACAATATACCCAATATGCAGGATCTTCTTAAATTCCTTGCGTACTCCTAGAGATAATTTAATTTACCTGTAAGAGGTTTACATCTGGTTTGACTTCGCAAAGAGAACTTGCTAAATCAAAATCATGATAGGTAGCCAAAGCTCTCTTTTCTCGCCAAACCATTCTTTCTTTTGGTCTCGGGACCAGCTTTGGTGCTTTTTTTTTAGCTCTTTCCTTCTTTCTTGGCACCTCCTCATCCTTCTTAGGATCGATTTTTCTGTCTCACAGACCTTAGAGGTCCCCCTTCCATGCCAGGATTCAGGACTTGCGTCCCCTTATCCCCTTGCTTAGGGTTTCCCTCAACCGGTTTTGCATTATCTTTATCAACCTCTTTAGCCTTTTGGCCTCTTGTCATGGCTCGTAGGTTAGAGGTTTCAGCACCATTGACACATACAGCCTCGATAAGGCTGACTCCATTGCCTTGTGGCAACTCTTCTATAGTGGTCTTTCCCCTTTGCAATATTTGTCTTGGTCCATCATTTTGCTGCAGGTTATTACCTTGTGCTCTATGATTAACTGGACCTGGCTGTTTACTCCCTTGTTGGAGGGAACTAATCTTACTCCAACAGATAGCAGCTAAGTGGCCCGACTTCCCACAAATATCACATTTAACATTTGGACAGTTCCTAGGGAAATGTTGTCCGCCACACCACTTACAGCTGAATCTTTAGGGTCCACCCTCTTTAGGGCATCGACTCCCTATCAGATTCTGTTGCTTCTTCAGGAAATGGACATCAACAGCTATTTGCCGATATTGTTTAGAAATCATGTTAGTGTAGTGCTTCATCATATCCTTAACTTCACTAAGGACATTAGATGCACTCGACTCATAGCCTTGATCGTCTATCCGTTGTTCCATTGGCCTAACAATTTGATTGGGCATTGGTTGTTGACTCATAAGAACAACATTAGGGTTCAAAACTTGGCCTCCAGCATTTGGTGGAGCCAACTGGCTAGCCATAGGCATGGTCACACTAGGAGGAGCTGGCAGCAAAGGTACATTTTGAACCATGCTTCCTCTCCCATTAGGGTTATTTATAGGCATCCCTTGACTTCCATTTGTCAATGGTAAATTGCCTCCAGGTACTAGCCCCGCATTAAGATTTATTCGAGAGGAGTAGGCCATTTGTAATCATGACTCTACTCCTTCTGCCCACGCAATGGCGGTGTCTATATCAACCAAAGCCACACTGCTCAATTGTACCTGAATATTGAAATCCAATCCATGCAAGAAGTATTGCAATTGGGCAGTGCGACGGAATAGGAATGTAAGTTTATAACTTACAAAACACTTCCTTAAGCTTCTTGGCATAGGCCTTCACATTCTCATGGGGATCTTAGCGTGTTACATTCAACACATGCAACTAGTATTGGCCACCTCTTTCAGGGGCATATTCTCCTCGGAAAGCTGCATAGAATTGGTCGATTGTAGTGATGGTTCCAGTCTCTATGCTATGATACCATACTGCAGCCCTTCCTTTTAATGTCATGTTAAAGAACATCATAAGATGTCCCTCATCTTGGATATGGTAATTAAACATTAATCTTTGGAATTCACAAATGTGAAACTCTGCATCTTCTTCAGCTAACCCATTAAAAAAGGGCAAAGGAACTCCTAAATCTGGAAAATTCGACGTCCCTGCAGGGATTGCAATGGATTGTGCCATGACGATAATCGAATTGACAATAGGAGTTTGAACTGATGGAATCACACCCCCACTTGAAGTGGGTTGACTTGGTGGAAGAGAGGAAGAACTTACGCTTCCTCCTGCACCTAAAGAACTATGTGCAGCAGTTGAGTTACTAAGACCACTGCCTCTTATTCGTATCGGGCTACTCCTTTGAGGAGAATAGCGACTTACAATCTCCAACCGCCGTCTAGCCCTCTCAGCACGTTCTGCTTTTTGTATTTTGGCTTGACGATCCTTGTCAGAGAACATAAACCAACCTTTTGGTCCCTAAAAACCCTAGATTCGAGAACCACCACTTGTTGGCAGCTCCCGGTAAAATGCACCACTGATGGGACCTAAAATGGGCCGGCACTGGCTCTAACACTAGCCAGACCTCATGCTCATAACAGACAAACACACCCTCACAGCCTCGCGGACCAGGAGCGTCTATTTTCTGCTAAAGGACAAACTGCCCTAAAGCCTAATCTATGCGTTTATAGTTTTGTAGTTTTATAGTCCAACGTTTTCCTTTCTATAAACTCCTCAGAGGGAGAACCCTTACACATTGGCAATAAATACCACGATAATCACATACATGGGAGGCAACCTCTCGGTAGAAATACCGCAGTCCCACTGCAGCTCTCCTACATCGTAGGGATTGGCCCCTTGATGCACTGATCAACATATAAAACAAATGAACAAACTCCACTCTTCATTTCGAATCCAGGAGATATACCATGTGTCCTTTCCAAATAATCCCCCAAGAACTGAACGTCTATCCTACAGCTTAGGACGCCTTTCCACACTCAATGTAGTCATTGTCATTGAAAACAGGTGCTATGTATCCAGGATTTTTATTCTCCAATACCATGGTCATCATGCACATGCAAACTGAATGATTCTAAAGTGCTCGAACATCATTTTTAAATCAGCAACGTGCTTATTCACAACCAGGCTTTAATGCTTATTCTCTAACGCATTGCGGTGATGAAAGGATAGCACCGAGATAACACTCATGCCACTATCCTCTTAATTAAAATAACACGGACTCTATGACATGGTATGCATCAGAAAATCAGCATCAATCAGTACACAAATCACACCATTCAAACATCCCAACCCCCTACGTTTAGGTATTGCTTTCGTTGCATAGGTGTAGAGGTTCATTTTGTCATGTTTTGATGTAGAAAAAGCAATAAATCACGAACTTTGACAAAGAGATAGGGAAAACTGAGGCTAAACCTCATGCTTCACCACTACCACACATCCACAAACAATTCTTATATTTTTCCTTATTTTTCCAAGACGTATTTCTATTTTTTCCCTTATTTTTTTCATTTTCTTGATTTATTTGGTAATAAAATAGGCTATTTTTTGTTTTTTCTTATTCCAATCACTTCAGCACACTAACATTCAATTTATCTTCCATATTCCCCCCATGGGAATACATTTTCCCCACCCGAAACGGAAAAAACACCATTTTGCCACTTAAAAACAGTATTTCGAGATTATGAGGATTAAAGAAAGCATGTAAATCATTGCAAAACCAAGATTTTCTGATAAACAACAATTACTCATAATGCAAACAGCACACAAACAAATTTTCATCCAATAAAAACATAATTATCATCATAAACTAACAAAAATCCTTCATTTTCTTCATAAAAATGGTCATATCGTGTTTTTACGTAACCCGAGATGCCTTGAATGATTGCATAATCAGCAGACGGAGCCTCCATTGCTCTCAATCCAATGCTGCACTTCAATCTTCAGCATCTCCATCAATTTTCATCATCACTTCCTTCATTCTTCTTCTCCGGTTCCTTCATCAAGATGGCACACATGAACAACCCATAGAGAAGAGAGAGAGGGAGGAGAGAGAAAGACTAGAAACAGATTTCTTCATTCCCATAGCCATTCCATGAGCGAAGATGAGCGATAAGATCAGCAAAGAGGGAGAAGATCAGCCCCAAGATCGGTTGTATGGGTTGCTTTCAGCCTGTCATCTCCATCCATCATCCATGGGGCGCAAAAAACGGCCGCGCAATTCACGCCATATCCATGCTTCATCCTCACGTTTTGTTGCATACTCCTTCATAAAATTTGGGAGGCCGGGGGGCCGTGGGGGGGGTGGGGATGGCTGGTTCAAAGGCTCCAAGGGGCACATCCAATTTTGGCCTTAAACTTGTCTACCTTTTCGCATCTTGACCCTTTTGTGGCCATTTCCCCATCCGACATCCGATTCGAGCTCTGAAAAATCCTGGGCGTCCGGCTTAGCATCCCACACTGACTGGCAACTCCTGAAAATATGTACGGCAATCGAAGAAATTATCAAAAATCCACAAGTATCGCTCAGGCGCCTTTTAAAAGCCGTCTTTCACTTGCTGCTTAAAATCATCCTAGCTGGAGCCGCCGCCTTCGATGTTAAATATTTTTCCTCTAAATTTCAGTTTTTTGGCAAATTTTAGGCACATCCCGAGCTCAAAACTCCGCTCTCACAATTGCTAGATGTGTGATTGCTTTTACAATAGCCAAAGGTTGGAGTTTGTAGCAAATGGATGTAAAGAATGACTTCTTATATAGTGAATTGAGAGAAGAGGTATAAATGGAGTAGCTAACAAGTTATGAGGATTTAGAGCATCCTACATATATATGCATGTTAAAGAAGGTACTCTATGGGCTGAAACAAACACCTAGAGCATGGTCTGACAAGATCATAGAGTATCTTGTCGACATTGGCTTTTATGTTTTTGATGTTGATCAATCACTTTATGTGAGAAAGGGAGATGCAAGTTTGGTCATCATAGTTATCTATATGGATGACTTAATTATTATAGGTGAGAAAGGGAGATGCATGTTTGGTCATCATAGTCATCTACATGGATGACTTGATTCTTATAGGTGACAATGATAGTGGGATTGCTGAAGTTAAGGACCTTTTTTATAAGATTTTTGAGATGAAGGATTTGGGTGAGATGAGGTACTTTATTGGTATTGATGTGATCAAATATGATGATGGCATATGGCTATCCTAAAGGTACTATGACTTGGATATGTTTTCCAAGTATGGTATGACAGCATGTAAGCCTCTTTCAATGCCATTAGAGAAAAATGTGAAGTTGAGTGCTGATGTTGGGGATGATATAAAAGACCCTAGTATATTTAGGAGGAGAGCAAGGAGTTTGATTTACATGAGTATCATAAGGGCAAACTTGAGCTATGTTGTTAGGCTTTTCAATCAATTTATGTAGATGCCTAAAAAGCCTCATTTGGATGCAGTTAGATACATGTTGAGGTATGTGAAGTCCACTTTTCATTATGAAAATTTTCATGAGGTAGGTAAGGATATACAAACATTTAGATACACGAATGTGAATTGGGATGGTAGCATGTCTAATAGAAGATCTACTATTGGATTCATGTTTTCCCTTGGTAGTGCTCCACTTATGTGGAGTAGAAAAAAGCAACATATAGTTTCTTTATTGAGTACAACAGCTATGTACAAAGGTGTTGCTATGGCATTATGTGAGGTGGTATGGCTATAGAAGTTATTGGGCGATTTAGATGTGCAAGTAGATAGTCCAATTTTTATTCATTGTGAAAACATGAGTAGTATATAGCTGGCTAGGAACCTTGTGTTCCATGTTAGGACAAAACACATTGAAGTGCATTACCACTCTGTGAGAGAGAAGATACTTGTAGGTGAGATCAACTTGGTATATATTAGCATGCATGATTAGATAGCTGACATCTTCACAAAGGCATTGGGTAGAGAGAAGCTTCAAAAGTTTTGAAGCTTACTTGGAGTTGCAGAGATGCAGCTGAGCTTGAGGGGGAGTGTTGAGACAGCAAGCTCAACACATGCATACATTGATGATAGAATACTCGGTTACATGGATCCATAAGTCTACACTTAGCACATCACTAGTCATTATGACTCTTACATGGCCACTGATATTACTTATTATATTTGGTTTGTTACACCTATGTACAGCTCGCATGGTTATACACTAGTCAATTAGTGTCCATTATGCATTGTTTGACTTAGCAACCACTTTTCTTTATATTGTATCTTATCTATACTTTGCAAACATTAAAAAATGTGTGAAAGAACAAGAAGAAACCAACAAGAAAATGTTTTTGGCCTCCATCTCTCTTTGTTGTTGTTGAGTGAGCTTCTCCTCCTTGTATGTATTATGTGTGTTTGATGAAATAACTTGAGTAAGTTTTCCCACCACACAATTAGAGATAAATTGAACACGGCATTGATGTATTCTTGTCCTATCATAGTCAATGTGGCTAATTGATGCTACCTATAGCAAATGATAAGGTTTTTAAAATTAAAATATGGACTCCTTAAACATTTAACATTAAGGTTTTAAAGTCCTTCTCAACAAGAGCATTTTCATGATGTCTCTGAGCCAACTAGTTAAGCCTTGTTCACATTGCTTGAAGCAAGTTTGTTTGAACTTGATATTTTGTAAGATGCATTCACACTACATTTATATTGAACCATCTTTGAATTCTATGAAAGGGTCATCCATTCTCTTCAAGAATCTGATGATTGTATTAGAAAGCCTAAAGGGTTGTCTGTTTGTAGGATATCTACTCTAAAACCATTTCTAATCACTCTTACTCTCATAATTGAAAAAACAAAATTATAAAGGGTTTCTCTCAAGAAATATTATTCTTATTAATAAATATTCGTTGTAAAACCCCAAAGATCTAACCCTTCTAGCTAGAGCTAGACATTGCAGAATGAGTCACTGGTAAGATCTCTCCATTCTTGTGTGGGTTTTAGACCCACATAATACAAAGGAAGCCTTATATTTTTGGGGGTTACCTTATCACACTATGCAAGTTGTATCTCTTAGACCCCATTTTTCTCATTTTTTGTCATTTCTCTTAATGTGCATTCTTTGTAGGCTGCTCCATTGATAAAGATGTTATGAGCAACATAACTCCATCCCCAAAGGAGTTGAAAAGAATCATGGACTATGCCGAGGCAGCCATCCCCAAGCTACCATTCATGGGGGCTAAAAAAGAGGTATGTGAGTAAAATAATCTTGACTTTAATTGGTAGGCTTTGGCCTTGGGGTGTCCAACCACAGGAGGTATGTGAGTAGAATAACCTTGAATTTCATTGGTAGGCTTTGGCCTTGGGGTGTCCAACCATAGGAGGTTGCAAAGGACTTAATATCGGAGTACTTCTAAGGTGCCTACATTTTGGCTTCCTATGGAAATAAGGTCATTATTATGCCAAGGGACTTCATATCCTTTAAGCTATTGTGATTTAGATATAATAAAGTCCTAATACAGAAGGGGATAATCTATAGGAAAATGAAGGTTATTTTGCAGATTCCTCCCTTCAAGTCTAAGAAGGTGAAGGTCATGGATTTGATAGAGGAACCCTCCTAGTCTTGTACTACTAGGTTGAATGTACAAAGGATGAGCCAAGAAGAACACTTGAGGTAGGAGAGAAAGATGCTTCATGAGAAACACAATAGCGTACATGAGGAGAACTATGAGACCCTAGAAATGCTAGAGCCATATTTTGATATTGTTCTACCTCTATGAAGGTAGCTCTAGCAATATAGTTGAGTGCTATTCATTTCAATGACAAGGATGGCATCTTAATTGCAAGAAGGTTAGTGATCATGTAATGAATGTTGGTTTAAGGTATACTAAAGTCTTAACACTTAGAAAATGTTGTATCTTTTTCATTATAGGCATATGGCTTGACACTTTGTATTTATTTGCTTTTGAATCTTGATTCTTATACATATTCCATTTTATTAGTAGGAGAAGGTGTTCATAGTGGACTTTCTCTTATCCATGATTTTAATATAAGCAATACGTCACTTCTAGATATGTACCCTTGGTATAGGGATTGCAACTTGGATCTTGTCCATTATCGTGTAATGGCATATCATGAAAGATAAGGGACTCTTTGAGATATCTCAAGTTTATTTTTTAATTACTTTCTTTTTCATTCTTTGCCATGTAGATCTCAGTAGAGCCTGATATTGTATGGTATTACAAAATGAGGAGGTGCTTTCTTTCAAATTCAATAGAAGTATACCATGACAAATGAAGCAATAAATAGAGAGAGAGAGAGAGAGGAGATTTTTTTCTTTTTTTAAATAAAATCTGTTGAAATTGTTACCAAAGGCTTTGAGTCCATTACCCAAGACCATGAATTATTAGAGAACACAAAAGTTATTAATTTCAAAGTGCTAGAATATGGTGACAGCCATAGTGGTAAGGTTGGATATTTTGTTATAATACTAAACTACTCAAGGAGCATCTATTAGGGAAATAAATAAGTAATCTTTAATTTTTCTTAAATTAGCCTAGTATTGTTGAAGATCAGAGTTGGAAGCATGAGAGAGTGTGCACAAGAGGGAGAGAGAGAGCTTAAGTACAAGAATAAGATCTTGCTTAGTCAGTTGTTCAAGGTACAACTAGTACACTCTCCTCATCATTGAGTGTGTTCTTTAGGTTGTTTACATAGCCTCTGAAGGAGTTCGGGTTAGGGTTTCCCTTTTTTCCCCTATCCTCTAGTCCATTTACACCTAGCTACCCTTATCCTCTCCAGTATAAGGAGAGTTCCCATGCTTACTTCTCAACACCCCCCCTCAATGCTAGGTGGCATTGGATAAAGCATGATAGGATGTCCCCCATTAATTCACAATGAGATGCCTTTATGAATCAAGCTACAAAAGAATGTTATAGGTAGAGAGTGTTACAAGACTCAAAAGAGTCGGTCATCTATGGATTGGGAGGCAAAGTTGGGCCCCAATTCCTTAGGCACTTCTGGAACACTAGGACACTTATTGATGATATGCCCGATCTTTTTACATTAATTGCACTTCATTTTGTCAAGATATTTCTTCCAGCGATTGCTTACAATATGCCCTTTTTTGTGACAAAAGGACCACTTAGTAGAAGCTATATGGACTAACAGTTGCTCATAGGAAGTAAATGTTGAATTCCCTTCATTATGGCTTCTCTTCTCTTCATCCAAGCATGACTAGATGGTACTTGCCAAGGTTGGGTTTGGGATATTAGTTAGGGTAGGCACAAGGGTTGGAAAAACCTTCTTCACTGACTTCACAAGGATGGCAGTGGCATCTTCATCATGAATCGGTGCTTAAATGGAGGCTAGCTGTGCCATAATCCCCTTCATATGTGAAATAAACTTGCTTAGATCTTCTCCCTATTTATACTCCAAGCTAAAAAACTCAATCTTTAGAAAAATCTTGCAGTTCTTCCCTGTAGCACCGTAGAGCATTTCAAGTTCATCCCACTTCTCCTTGGCAGTGGAGAGTTGGTCAATATGATGAATTAAAGATTCATCTAAATGAAGCATGATGATGGCATGAGTTCTTTCATCATCTTCTACATCAAGGGGATTGGATGGGTCAGTCACTTTGGTCCCTTTTATGAAGGGACAATAGCCTCGTTCCATCATTTTATATTTTACCAGAACTTGCCAGGGATGGAAATCTTTTCCATTAAACTTGCGAATTTGAGGCCTTACATCTGCATAGGCCATGGCCATTATAGGAAGGTCTTACCTATTTCCTTAAGCAATGGCAGTGTCTAGTCCTTTACAAGTGGCCAAGTACAACTGAATAGCAGAACTAATAGCCTTACAAATTTTAACCAACTTTTAAAGTTGTAGAGTTGAAAAAGGTTGAAAATCATATGTATGCAATATCTCAATATAGGATTTAGGAGGTCGTGTTCTTTGAACAACCCTTGATTTAAGATTTACTATTTTCCCAAGTTTCAATGAGGTGAGCTTTGACTGGAATTCAGGCTCTTCCTGATAATGTGGCTTATTAGAGGAGTTTTTGGTGGAGCACGGCTTATCAATCAACTCTATGCTATGGGATGAATAAGAGGAGAGTACAATAACACTCATATCTTTGATTTACCAATAGCAAACAGTATGGAGCATCAGTTGAATGCATCAATCGTGCTAAGAAGCACTCTTACCAACATCCATTCTAGTACTCATAATGTAGGTTGATCTTTACAAGCTTAATATTACCCATGGATTGAGAAGCACTCTGCATTTAAGCTCCACATGGTAGGAACAAATCTTGACAAGTGTTTTTTAGTTATTAAAATCAATGTTGATAATGCCCAAGTTGAGAAAAGTTGAAAATGAGTGAGCTTGAAGCTCCCTGGCTATGGCTGCCAGAAACCCACATTTAGGGTTTGGCTCATAGCCACTAGCATAGGAGGAATTTCTTCAAACCCTCTTAGAGAGAGATGGTTCACTGGGGGGCTTTGAAAGCCCTATGGTGGGCTGCCTTGGTTGTGCCTTCTACAAGTCACGTTTTAGCTCTCATGTTAGGTTGCCTGCAAATCTGCGCCAAATTTCACAATTTGTGCAATGTTACCCTCCACGACGCCTTATGTCGGTCTTTGATGTGCCATGCCAAGTCGCCTTGAGCTAAGGAGAATATCTCTAGAAGAAGTGAGGAGCTGAAATGCTCTCCCTCAGGTCCTCCAACAGAGGTGGGTCAAGCTGGCTATGGTGGAAATGAGGGCAAATGAGAAGATAAGATTTCTTCTTGTGCACTTAGGTGTGAAGAATTGCTGAGGGAAGCTGCGGGATCAGAGATGGCTCTGATACCATGTTGAAGTTCAGAGTTGGAAGCATAAGAGAGTGTGCACAAGAGGGAGAGAGATAGCTCAAGTACAAGAATAAGAACTTGCTTAGTCAGTTGTTCAAGGTACTAGTATACTCTCCTCATCATTGAGTGTGTACTCTAGGCTATTTATATAGCCTCTGGAGGAGTTAGGGTTAAGGTTTCCCTTTGTTTCCCTATCCTCTAGTCCATTTACATCTAGCTACCCTTATCCTCTCCAATATAAGGAGAGTTCCCATGCTTACTTCTCAACAAGGATAAGCATTGAAGACTTGATAGTCAACTTTATTTTGTATGATTTTATGTAGGGTGATCACTTTATGAATTATATGGACAATGGCATTTTGATATTTAGAGATGAGACCATGGAAAATCTCATTAGTTGCACATTACACAAAAAAAGCTAGATATCACCTACTTACATCCCTCCACCACCATGCTAGCATCCTAGAAATGCTAAAAGACTTGCACCCACATTCACACATTTGGTTGTCCGAATTCTATATATTTCGATGGTATGGAGTAGATGATACAACTGAGGATGCCATAGAAGATTTAGAGAGTTTGAATGTAGGGGGTTCAAACATAGATAGAATGCAGAGACTGCAAACATGCCCAACCACCTAGAGATGCGAAAGGGTTTGCATTTTGTTTGCACCATTTTCTCATCCAAATACTATAAATTTAGATGGTGTAGAGTAGATCGATATAATAGAGGATGTAGAGTGTTCAAATATATAAAAAATGCACAATAGATACAAAATTTTGTATTCAAATCACTAATTGCCCTCTTGTATATGAAATACAACTCTATTATCAAAATGCAATCATCTTTGTAATTGAATTATAATCATATTTACATTTTTTTTGTTGTGTTTACAATTGGTATATTTGTATCATTGACATAGCTTAGCTCCATATTAATGTAATCTCTTTCACATAGGTTGTGATATGAGGAAACTTGTTTCATAGCAATATCTCTATATGAAATATGTCTCTCTTTTCTTTGAGGCACCTAACATACAAGTTTCACCATCGTTAAAATTAAAATACTCACATCTTAATCAATCTAACATAGTCTTGGATTAGTATTTTGCTTACATTGCAACTATTGCACTTGAATAAAAATGCAGTATGGATATATAGGTCCTTCTCATTTGCTAGGTCCATTTGCACTTGAAATAAAGAGACATTTCCCCTTACACTAAGTATCGCTAAGAGCTCATCCTCTGACCAAACCTATAATATCATCATAGGATTTTCAATGTTATCCTCCAAGTCTTGATCAATCACCATAATATTCCCATCCCTTTAATGGCATCTCATATAATAGAAAGTAAAAATAAAATTTTGCAATACAATTATATATTTACAAAAAATGGATGTTTGTTGTAGTTTAAATGTAATCCTTTGCACTTCTTTTATATCCCATCTTTGACCTAGGATGTTTATGCATTTCCTTGATTTGCATATAAACATTGATAATGTTGTCCAATGTTGTTCAAACCTCATCATCATGAAGGAAGCCCGCAAAGATATGTAATGACATAAGATTGTGATATTCACCTATCAACTTGCTATATGAATTTGCATAAACCTTTGAATATCAATATAAGTCCTTTGTAAATCTTTAATCTAAAAAAGTCACATATATTTGATTCCAAGATTGGTCATTCTACAGCATCCAAATTCATGAGTGGAAGATTCTTAAGAGATCCATACCTTCTAATGCTTGATGGTGCATTTGTAAAACTTTCATAAAAGAAAACCCTATCCAAAGATAATGACCTATTTAGTTTAGCTTTATACAATTGCTTGCCAATAAGACCATGAAATACATCAAAGATCCCAACTATTCTTTTGATAGGTTGCCAATCTTTGAGGTTAGATGGATATATATCTATAAGCATGGATATAAACTTTAGGAAATTCCTCAAACATATAACTCATCTGAAGCTTATTGGTATATTTTAACTTACAATTTAGTCTATGGCATGGTATGTCAAACAGCCAATTCTATAAGCATAATTCTAAATGTGTATTTTGCATATTATTTAACTGTCTCCTTGATTTTTTAAATGGTCTTATTAGCTTGAAATATTTGAGTTTCCCCTTGTAAGTATTAGTGAACTAATTTCCACATCTTCTCCTCTTCTTTGCATACAAGATAACTAAAGTACCAATGCACATTGTGGTAGAAATCTAACTTTGGTCATCAAGATCAAAATGATTATACATTGTGATTGCTTTGATAGAAGAGCAAGGTTGTTTAGGATGTGAAGCTTCCATCGAAATAGGAAATGATGCAAAAGAAAACATAAATGAAGCAAATCTTGTGAAAAATGGATGGAAGAAATGCACTTTGTTATATTGTTTGACATTTTTGAGAAAAAGATAGGGATGCTCTAATGGAGGAAAAGCATTTGGGTGTAATATTCAAGAATTTCAAGAAAGTGATAGAGGAAGACTACAAGGGTGTGTGAGGTTGATAAAAAATGTCTCCTTCTAGTGCCTCAAATTATACAAATACCTCTTCCTTTTTGTGCCTCTATGAATTTTGTATCCCAAAAATATCTAAATTTTCTTTATTTTAAAAATCCCAAAATTTAGATAAAATTATTAAAATTTTAGAAAGCCTCATTTTATTGTAACAATAACACTCCCTCTATGGTTGAGAGGCATTCTCTCGCTTAAACTAAAAGGCCCAAACTTGAGTCCAAGTTTTGCCTAATGCTTCTATTGTTGACTCAAAGCCTGAAATGCCTTAAAATAAAATGAAAGATTGAGATCATTCTTGGAGGTGGCAAGACCCATGCTTAGTAAGGAAGAGATGCTACTACTAGAAACACCCTTTTCTAAATATGAAATGATGTTTGTAGTGGCAAAGATGAAAGTTGGTAAATCAATGCCTTGATGGACTGCCTATAGAGATGCAATATTTATTGAATGAAGGTTTAAAGGATTTGTGACAAATTTTGTGGTAGGTTCAAAATTTATGGGAAGATCCCAAGAGATATGAAAATTAGGATTATCAAGCTTATGCATAAGACTTTGGATCAAAGGAAATTTAGATAATTGAGCCCATTGACAATGTTGAATGTTGCCTATAAAATAACGGCAAAAGTATTGGCTATAGAGATTATGTCATTCTCTTCAACATGCTTTATTTTTAAAAGAAGAATTCAAGATGCCATTCTTCACTTAATATTTTTGATGGGTTATGCTCTCAACATATGGAGACTTTTCTCTTATCAACATGGACTTTAATAAAGCTTATGATAGGATGAGCTTGACCTTTATAAGACCAATACTTGACACTTTTGGATATTGGAAAGGTTTATTGGGATGGTTTAAAAATTATTTGATAATACCTCAGCTATTTTATGTGTCAAATAATCTCTCCTCCTTTTATCTTGAGGAGTTTGGCCCTTTAAAGATGCCAATTAGCCCCTCTTCTTTTTGCTCTCATTACCAACCCCTTTCTTAAGAAATTTAGTTAAGAGAGTACAATAGTGTAAGAAGATGAGAATAAGGAATTAGTGTAAATAACATTGATATTATGCCATGTCACACTGACATTGGTATAAAAGGAGAGGACATGTAATTTTACATATCTTTTTGACACATTAATACAATTACAGTCTTTCTCTCCCTTCTGGCTCACAGCTTCTATGGCTTCCTCATCTTTCTTGTCTTTCTCTCTCTAAATCTAGTCTTTCTCTCTCCTCATCACTCTTATTCTCTCTCTTCCTATAGTCTTTCTCTCTCCTCTGCAGTCTTCTCTCTCCTCTTCCTCTCTCCCTGGTTCTCTCTCTGACAAGTGGTATCAGAGCCTAGGTTCTTGGTCCCAGTTAGTCCCTCATTTTTACCTAGTTACAACTTTCTAGTTACATGGAATTTTGAGTCACAGGTACACAAGTACGGGAGCAGTAGGGGAGTTTCCAAAGCATCTCTGGACCACAAGGACTGCATGCAGGAGCATTAATGGCAGCTTTCATGAAGACTACACAGACCATGGCAGCCTTTCTTGGAGTCTTAAATGAAACTTGGACCAAAAATGGAGGCAAACAGATAAAGATGGCAACTCGTTTTGCAAGCTCAGGCCAATCTTTAAAGCAACGATACATCACTGGTTTTAGGATCCTCAACTATTGGAATGTTATCTTTTTCTGGAGCAAGAAGATCTTGCACTGTTTCCATGTAGAGCTACACATACGAAATTGTAATTGTATCCTGCTCAGATGATGTATCTGTTAATATATCTTCCATGGCTCATACCATGATTCCACGGTCTGATGTATCCTCCTCACCAAGCCTACCAAGGGTAAATGTTTTTCCTGTGCCCGTCTATCCATAAGCCATTACAGTCCCATTGCAGCCTTCTAAAACACTCTCAACTACTGGCTTTGCAACCACTTCATATGCACGCTTTTGAAAGGCAGCCTCTGTCAAGACTTCATCAAATTGAAAAGTCTCACAGTCCCAGTTATTTCTTCGTAGTTTCAGCCACTTCAGCTCTGGCATCATCTCTTCTCTGAGCTCCTCGTTCCAGGGCCTCTCTCTTCAGGATCGGCAGCAGCCATTAAAGCCGAGCAGCGTATCTCTCACTTCTTCTTATATGCCTTCATCCCCTCTACTCGTGGTCGCGAACCAGGGCTATAAGATGAAGACACATAAGGCGTCCGCCAAACATTTTAGGGTGACTGGCAGTGGGAAAATCATCTGCAGAAGGGCCGGGAAGCAGCACCTACTGTGGAAAAAGGACACCAAAAGAAAGAATCGCTTGTCAAAGATGTGTGAGGGATGTTGATCTGGCAGTGTCTACCATTGGAAACACCTTGTTTTTTCCTATACTGCCCAAGGTCATGAGCTTCTGTTGGGGAGGCACCATGCAGTCCCCTACCGGCAACTGCACCTAGCTTGGCATTGGTTGAGAAATGCGATTATGAAAACATCACACATGCCCTACCCTACATGAAGGTCTCCAAGAAGTAGATCTGCAGGACTTCTAGTAGTTTCAGTGAGAATTTTGGGTTGTAAACTCTCTTTCAGGTTTTGCTGCAAAAACAGAAGGGTTTGAGGAACTCCCTGCCAAGAAGGCCAGTGCCTGGAACGCTTTGTATGCAGTTTTGTAGCCAATTCTGCTTGGCAAGTTGTCGCAGTCACAAAACACCACCTCTCGCAGGATTTCTAGAGTGATTGAATCAACGTTTGGAATGAAAAATAGATTTTCACAGCCTCAATGTATTGATAATGAAGCATACATAGTGAGTGCCATCTCTCTGTAAAATTCCTGTAAGAATGGGCCATTTTAGCCCAGCCTCAAGCTGTAGTCAAGGAGTTGTTCTGGCTAACTGTAGAGAGAGTTGTCAATGTAAGCGTTAAGCAGGAAGTCATGAGATATATGGCCAACAACTACTACTATTGTTGAATTATTGATCAGTTTTAAAGATGGAGGACCTTCCAAATCTAGACATACCAGTTTTATCAAAGTCCGACGGTTCGAACTTGACCAGAGACTCCATATCCACCAAATTGTGTAGAAAATTGGTGGCTGCAAGTGGATAATCGGTCAAAGAGTAGGGTGCATAAGATGAATTAGCACCACTAACCATCTGATCCTTGTCCTCCATTATCGCTTTATGCCAGAGTGCTCCTGTACTACTGGATGTTTTCATCAGCCTGTCAATAGTGTCTGCAGTTACTGTATCATAGTTTTCATACAGGTTCGTGGTGGATGATACTAGTGAGGTTGCAAAGAGTGGATTAATTTTGCTTAATTGCAAACTTCTCAGGTGGAACCGTTGTGGACTTCTCCTGTGTTACTGGAATATCTACCAAACGGATGTCTGGAAGTCTGCTCTCTGCTGTCTTTATCAGAACTATCCGTGACCCCTTGCCTATGCCACAGTCTGCAAACCATTGATTGTAAATGATAATGTTGTGCCACTCTTGTAATGCCATATTCATGGAATACTCTCTCCTACTCATTTGAGTGTATAGGTACTGGGTATTGACTCAAGTTGGATAAGAAATACTCAAAACGCTTGGAACAGGGCCAAAACAGGGTGTAGTCCAAACAGGGGGACAGATTTGGAAAATTTGCTACAGAAATTAGTAGCATCATTCTAACGACAAAGGAAAAATTGGAAGTGATACTAGACATCATAAGCTTCGAGTGGAGCCATCAAACGTCTCTTTTGGACACATATTTCTCGAGCTAGAGCCTATTTGGTACTGGCAGTTCATTAACAGTTCACTGTGGACAGTTCTGGAAATTCTTAAACAGAGAGGGGTACTGCTACTCCTAAATTCAAACCAGGATTTCTACTTGATACTAGACATCCTAACATTCAAGTCAAGCTATCATACACCTTATTTGGACTTATATTTTTCAAGGAACAACATATCTCTTCAACTTGACTGCAATGGCAGCTGAGAACAATAGCTCCAGCTCTAGTGAACAAGGTTGGCTTCAAACACAGGCTAATATTGACAAACTTGGACAAGGTTGGCTTCAAACACAAGCTAGAATTGACAAACTTGGAGTTTTGGCTGATCAGTATATTGCTCTTATAAAGGCAGTTATGGAAAAAACAGCAAGACCTGAATCAAATGCTTATGCTCATGGCCAGCATCTATATGTTGATGGTACACTTGAATCAAATGCTTATGCTTATGGACAACATGTATATGCTGATGGTACACACTATGATCTACATGCATCTTATGAATATGAACAGCAACAACATGTAAATGAATATGAGCAGTATGCAAGTACATCTGGACAGCATGTTAATGCTTATAAATATGATGTACCATAATCATAATGCAGAGTATCATTCCATTGAACCTTGGCAGCAAAATGGTTATTATGGTCAACATGCTTATGCTTATGAGCATCCATCTCTTTAGCAAAATAGTTATGATTATACTTGTGAAGCTCTCTTAGTTGACCAGCCCAATTCTTATGGATGTGACAGAAATGGTTATGCTTATCAGTGCACTTCTAGCTTTGATCAACAGCAAGCAAGTGATTATGACCAATGCAGTGGGATCAATGATCAAAGGCAGCATGCTTATGTATGTGAGCAGCAAACATCAATGGAAGCAAATGCATATGCTCAACCAAACTGTCCGTCTGATGTGCAGCATGGCTATTATCACCATATGCAGTATGGACATCATGAGCAATATGGTCATGAGTATGGACAGCCATCTGTTGTACATGATGAGCATGGACAGCCATCTGTTGTATATGATGAGCATGGACAGCCATCTGTTATACATGAGCAGCAAGATGACTATGAGCAGCATGTCAAAACTATCATAGAGCTGACCAATGGTGATGAGCAAGTGTGTAAATTGCTATCTAAGACTAAACGCGTTAGACACCTTACTAGTGATACGATACGGGAATTGCATGCTACGGGCTTATGCTATCGATGTGCTAAGCCACTATCTTGTACTCACCAAGCTACATGTAGGGCAAAGTCTGCCAAAATATTCTTGGTATTTGAATATTATGATGCAAATGATGGAGAACATCTTGTTGAAGACCATTTTGGTATGAGTCCACAACAAGAAGTTCAACAACAAGAAGTTCAGTTCAAGAAGGCAGATCATGGACAGCATGTGGATTTGGATGATCATCATGCAATGGTGACTTCGTTAGTGAGTACCATCATGATGATCATGCTTCCAGCAGTATTTGATTTCGATCTTGTGAAAGTTGATCCAATGCATGGCAATGATACAACTTTTCCTTTTGATCCGGGTGGCTACAGGCTGATTTTGACTTTTTGTATAGATTAGTACTACTATTGAGTATTAGGTAATCTTTTCCTTTACCACTTGTAATGCTGTACAGAGTAGTACTCTACAGCCCCCCCACTTGGCTATACCAATAAGTCCAATATTTGTTTTTGAGGACAAAAAACTTCATTTTGAGTGGGGATGGATTGTAAGAAGATGAGAATAAGGAATTAGTGTAAATAACATTGATATTATGCCATGTCACACTGACATTGGTATAAAAGGAGAGGACATGTAATTTTACATATCTTTTTGACACATTAATACAATTATAGTCTTTCTCTCCCTTCTGGCTCATAGCATCTATGGCTTCCTCATCTTTCTTGTCTTTCTCTCTCTAAATCTAGTCTTTCTCTCTCCTTGTCACTCTTATTCTCTCTCTTCCTGCAGTCTTTCTCTCTCCTCTACAATTTTCTCTCTCCTCTTCCTCTCTCCCTGGTTCTCTCTCTGACAAATAGGGGGTCATTAAAGGCCTCCCTTTGTTGTTTCAAGCATGTGAAATATGGTAGGCCTTTAGATACTTAGGTTGCCCTCTTGGTGCATCGATAACCATGATGTAGAAAGCAAATTAGTTGTTTGCACATGTCCTTGATAGGATAAATAAGTGGACTAGCTTTTATCTCAATAGGTGAATTATTGGTCTACTGTTGTGTATAACATGGTAATGGACTTTAACTTTATCAATATGATATGGAAGAGGATTGAGAGAGATTTATGTTCAAGAGAATCTTTGGCAATGATCTTTGTCATACCTAGTCTGCCTGTGCTAATAGAATCTTGAAATATGATATAACTAAGCTTTTATATTCCTAATCCTATTAGAAATTGTGGAAAAGTATGAACAATAAGTATTTCTTAAAAAGAAAACATGTACACATGAAAATCAATGGTCTTTTTGGAAAAAGTGGTTATCACACTCTAAGTTTAGGACATTAAGCAAAAGAAAATGTAGACTATGGAGGCCAATGCACCTACTTAATCTTATTTTCTATATACAATGATGAACAATTTTTTGGCAAATGATAGGGTGAGTAAGATAGTGCTAGTCTCATCCTCCTATTCCTTTGGAATCATAAAGAAATCAAAAGCATATGGAGATCGATAAGGTGAAGACTAGAGACAACTAGGTATCCCATCTCAGTAGATGAACAATCCCTTAGATAATGGAGTTGGATCAAATCACTAATAATTCACTCCATTCGGAGATTTAAGAATGAAAAACTATTTAGAAGTATTCCAAGCTATAAGATAGCCTTGGCTTATAAGATTATATGGAAAAGGTTGAATGATTATTAAGGTTTCTTTAAAGGGAGGAATTTTGGAATCTATCTTGCTTACATATTTTTATGAAATGATGTAAACATTTCACTTAGTTCACTTACAAAAAAAACTAGCTATAGGTCATGGATGAAAGACTAGAAAGCACATGACTAATGATTAAATATGCAAGACACGAATATGTATTTACTATAGAGAAAAACTTATAAGATGATCCAAAGATCAATTGTATTGTGTGAACCAGATCCAAGTACATCATGACATGATTTCTTGTGTTTCTCTCATCCTTCATTTCTCATTCAATGTCTTTGAAATGCCAATTGTTCCATTTTTCACACCCTTATTCTATGTTTTCGTGTTAAATTACATATTTAAAGGATAAATTGTCTTATTGCTACACATAGATAATATGTATCATGTGCTTTCACCTTTAGTGTAGCTTAGTGGAGTGTACATAGTTATGTCATACAACCCTTAATAATATAGTACATTTTTTAGGATAAAATTTTCTATAATAGGAATAAATAGAGGTTTACATGTGTGTGTGTGTGTGTGTGTGTGTGTGTGTGTGTGTGTGTGTGTGTGTGTGTGTGTGTGTGTGTGTGTGTGTGTGTGTGTGTGTGTGTGTGTGTGTGTGTGTGTGTGTGTGTGTGTGTGTGTGTGTGTGTGTGTGTGTGTGTGTGTGTGTGTGTGTGTGTGTGTGTGTGTGTGTGTGTGTGTGTGTGTGTAACCATTTAAATCCAGATGCATGCTTTATCACCCTTGTCAAGTGACTCCATGGTTGTAGCAATTTGTTAGAGTAAGAGAGAACGTATGCTCAACACAAGATACATTTCACATGAGCACTTTAAAGCACTTCTTAAAATAATAACCATGCATTCAATTCATAGTAAAATGTGGTTAAAAGAACTTTGATATTGATAGTCAATAGAGTGTTTAAATAATCATGAAACCTTGTCACATATGTAAATTCAAATATCAAGCTAATATATTGTGCTTTAATGCCCTATATTGAGCGATGATTTTTGGCTCCAAGAAGTGCTTAAAATTTTCCAAAAAATCCAAATTTCAAGGGAAAAATAGACTTCATCAAAGGCAACATAGGCAATTGAGTAGATCTTAATCAGCACAAGTAGCCGCCGAGTTCTCAAAGTGCTTTAAAGATACACCAACTGACAATTACGGATTTTTCATAATTTTTTCGACTGTTGGATTGGATTCCAATAAGTGCCAAGCAATGTGAGAACTCAAGATGGTCAAGCAAAAATTTATAGATCTAAAATCCGATGCCGAACGCAAGAACGAGAGTGCTCGAGGCCAAGACCAAAAGGGGGCCAAGTCTAAAAAGACTTAAGGAGGTGTAAAAGGGTGTGACCCTTGGGGCCCCAAAAAACTTGACGAATGGGGGGGGGGGGGGGGGGGGGGGGGGGGGGCGGGCGAGGGGGCATTTTTTCACGTGAAGAAGAAAAAGGCCATGGCGACCTGCACGATGACGATTGTGAAAGAGGGGGGGCTATAGGCCATTTGAAGCCTCAATGTACTACATGAAACTGATATTACCAGCCTAATGCATGATTCCTTCACTCTCCATCGTCATTCTCCACTCCTCCAATGGTTGCCCTATTGCTGATTTGTTGTTCTAGTATTTCTCTCTCCTTCCTCTCTCTCCTCTCTATGGGTTGTTCATGTGCATTACCTTGAAGGAAAAATCGGGAAGGAGATTGAAGAAAATGATGATGGAGATTAATGGAGATGGAGGCTTTGTCCACTGGTCACACAGTCATTCAATGCGTCTTGGGTTTCATAGAAACACAGTATGACTATTTTTTATGAAGGAAATGAAGGTTTTTCGATATTTTATGATGGAAATGATGTTCTTATGCAATGAAAAATTATTTGAGTGCTCATTACATCATGTTTAATTGATGTTTATTAGAAAATTCTAATTTCTTAATGATTTACATGCACTATTTAAATCCTGCAAAACTCGAAATGTGGTTTTTAAGGGTAAAATGATGGTTTTGTCGTTTCGGGTGGGTGAAATGTGTTCCTATGGGGGGAAATGGAAAATAAAATTAAATTTCAATATACTGAAATGATTGGTATGAAAAAGATCAAAAAATAGTAGCGATTATTGATAAATAAATGCTAAAATTTTAGAAAATATAAGGAAAAAATAGAAATACCCTTCTTAAAAATAAGGAAAAATATAATGAGTGTTTGTGAATGTATGGTGGTGGCGAAGCATGAGGTTTAGCCTCAGTTTTCCCTATCTCTTTGTCAAAGTTCGTGATTTATCACTTTTCATACATCAAAACATGACAAAATGAACCCCTACACCTATGCAACGAAAGCAATACTTAAAAGTAGAGGATGGGATGTTTGAATGATGCAATTTGGGTGCTGTTTATTACTGATTTTGCTTATGCATAGCATGGTATAGGGTTCATTGTATTTTAATTAAGAGGATAGTATCATGAGCATTGTCTCGGTGCTATCCTTACATCGCCACAACAAGTTAGTAAATGAGCATTGGAAAGCCAGATTGTACATGACACATTTCTGATTGAAAATTATGTTTGAGCACATTAGGATCATCCACTTTTGCATGTGCATATCAACCATGGTATCAGAATATAAAGAACTGGATGCATAGCACCTGTTTTCCGTTATGATGACCTATGCTTGAGTGTGGGAGATGACCTAAGCTATAGGTTAGTTGATCATTTTCTTGAGGAATTTTTTGGTATTGATACATGGTATCTCCTAGAATACATTCAAAATGAAATAATGGAGCTTGTATCGTCTGTACTTTATGTTGGAGCGACGCATCTTGGGGCCAATCCCCCTGAGGTGTAGGAGAGTCGGTGTGGAGCCGCAGCAGTCAACCGAGAGGTGCTTCCCCATGTCTGTGCTACAAGGTATTATGCCTATATGTTATGGGATGTCCCTCTGAGGAGAAGGGATGGTAAACGTTAGACTATGACCTAATACAAATGCATAATTAAGTCTATCTAGTGTACATGAGTATATTATAAGCACTCCTAGCCCAGGAGGCCGTGTGGTGGGGTTGCTTGTTGTGTGCATGAGGTCCAGCTAGTGTCATAGCCAATGCCGGCCCATTTTAGGTCCCATCAATGGTGCATTTTTTGGGAGTCACCAATA
Source organism: Lygodium microphyllum (assembly GCF_053477565.2). Taxonomy (NCBI): domain Eukaryota; kingdom Viridiplantae; phylum Streptophyta; class Polypodiopsida; order Schizaeales; family Lygodiaceae; genus Lygodium; species Lygodium microphyllum. The sequence continues at coordinate 86,722,599 of NC_141148.1, forward strand.
AGTGGTGGTTTCGAATCTAGGGTTTCTAGGGACCAAATAGTCGGTTTATGTCCTTTGACAAGAACCGTCAAGCTGAAATACAAAAAGAGGAACGTACTAAGAGGGCTAGATGGTGGGCAGAGATTCTAAGGCATTATTCTCCTCAAAGGAGCAACCCGCTATGCATAAGCGGCAGTGGTTCTAATAACTTAAGTGTCGCAAGCAACCCTTTGAGTGCAAGAGGAAGTCTTAATACTTTCCCTCTTCCAATCAATCAACCCACTTCAAGTGGGAGTGTAGTTTGACCTACACAAACTCCTATTGTCAATCCGGATGTAGCTATGGCACAACCCACTGCAATTCCAGCAGGGACACTGGATTTACCAACATTAGGAGCACCTTAGCCCATCTTCCATGGGTTAGCAGAAGAAGATGGAGAACTCCATATTAATGAGTTTCAAACACTCATGCTCAACTATCAAATCCAAGACGAAGGACACTTAATGATGTTCTTCAACATGACATTAAAAGGAAGGGCAATAGTATGGTATCACGGTCTAGAGGCTAGAACCATAACTAGCATTGACCAATTCTTCACGGCCTTCTGTAGAGAGTTTGCCCCTAAGAGGGGTGGATACTATTGGTTGCATGTCTTGAATGTAACACGCCGAGCCAAATGAGAATGTCTAAGCCTATGCCAAGAAACTAAAGCAAGTTCTTCGCAAACTTAGTACTTATATCCAGATGATGAGGAAGGGGAAAGGTATGCAATATGCTTTAGTGCAAAAGTATTGACTGAAAGACAGAGAAGATATCCACAGGTAAAAAGAGAATTATGGGGAATTGTGATAGCCCTTAAATGTGATAAGGAGTATTTTATGGGTGCTCATGTAGTCATTGAGACTGATTGTTTGCTAGTATTGGGTATGATTACTAGTTGTGCTACCCCGAACATTGCTATGCTCCGGTGGATTACATACATCAAATCTTTGAACCCTGAATTTCAGCATATTGCACGAAGAGATAACCCAGTGGTAGACATGTTATCTCGAGCACGCTATGAGAATGAAGATGGGATGATGGATGAGGAGGAAGAAGATGACTTTCTTATGGTTGAAAATGATGTTGCAAGAGTGAATTTAGCAATGAAAGGTGTTGCTATAGCATTAACAGAAGCTTGGACAACAAAGAGAAGACACTTTAGATGTTTTTCATCTTGTGTAGAAGTGTTTACGGAAGACAAATATGCATGAGAGAGGCTGAGAATTGGTCAATATCTCAGTATATTAACAAAGAGAGATGAATGGTCAGATGAGGAGTTTAAGAAGATCAAGAGGAAAGCCTATGGATTTTTCTTAAAAGATGAATACTTATGGAAACAGGCTATGCCATTGCGAGTTTTGGGTGATAGAGCTTCACAAGTAAAAGTAATGCAAGAATTTCATGAAATCTTGTGGGTTGGTCAGAGATATGTTTGGG